>NC_084846.1:6181171-6481171 GCF_033115175.1 Lepus europaeus
CCCCCACCCCCCTTAACGTGGTGTGCTGTGTGGAGCCATCCTGCAAGACTGGGGTAATTCCCACTTGATCACAGCTTATAATCCTTTCCACGAGCTGCTGAACCTGGTTTCCTGGGGTTTCTGTGGAGGGTTTCTAGGTCTATACGGATCTCTAGTGGTTTTTTTTCTTGTTGTGTCTCATGGTAGCGTCACAGAGGGAGCTTGGAAATGCTCTCTGCTCCAGTTTATTTTTGGCGATACTGTTACTGCTTTTTCCTTTTCCCTTTTTTTTTTTTTAATTTGCGAGGCAGAGGCGACAGGTACACAGAAAGAACTCCATCCACAGGTTCACTCCCCAGATGCCCACAGCAGCCCAGGCTGGGCCAGACTGAAGCCAGACCCGGGAGCTGCATCCAGATGTCCCTGCGTGGGCGGCAGGGGTGGCCAGTGTGTGGCCTTGTCTCACACACTCCTACCACACACTCCCCGCACCATCCCCCCACTCTGAGCCCACACGCGCCCTGGGGTGTCACACGCACCTGGCACCGTCACCTGCAGGGTGAGGACAGGGCCCCAGAGGAAAGCGGCTCGCCCATGTCACGGCCATGCTGACCGTGAGAGCTGGCTTCTTGCTCGGTGCCTCCCTGGCCCCGGGGGCCTCAGAGGTTCTAGGTCAAGGAGAGAAACGCCCAAGTGGAGTTTCTAGGATTTGCCAAGGCTCTGGAGGGAGTGTGAGCCAGGGTGCAGCATCCTGGCGTCGAGGGCTGGACCGGCCTGAGTGCCCCTACGTAAGGACCCCCCCCCCGGGCCCAGGGCCGGCCGACCAAGCCCTGCCTCCTGCCCGAGCAGGACCGTGGCTCCTGGTCCTGCCCCTGGGGCTTGCCCCTGTGCCCCCAGGGAGAGTTGCAGTGCAGTCGTGGGGCCAGGGAGCAGCCGTGGGCGGGTCTCAGGGGCGAGCCCCCAGCCCTGGTGGACGGAGGCCTGGGCTCCTTTCCCCCCTCCTGGAGGGGCCTCTCTCTCCTGGCTTCTTCCCAGGAGAGCCAGCCCCCCAGAGGGCGTTGCTTCCGCCACCTCTCTGGGGCCATCGCGGGCCTTCACACAGATCCGTGTCGCAGGCCTGAGTTACAAGCCGGCTGCTCTGAGGGTGGTTGGCTGCCTCCCCCGGAGGAGCAGACTCCCAGTCCACGTGCGTCTGTGCCAGCTGTCGGCCAGCAGCACCTGCCTTCCGGGAGGGCGCACACCGCCTGTGTCCCGGCCCCTGCCAGGGGTGTGGCTCTGAGCCTGATTCCTGGAGTCTGCATCTGTGATGGGAGGGGCCGCAGAGAGAGGGCCCAAGGAAAGGACACACGGGGTCCTCACGTGGTGTGTGACGCTGGGGTGTTGTGCGACCGGTGAAGTCACTGACGCCTGCTTCTCACATCAGGGAGCTGGTTCAAGTCCCAGCTCCCACGTGTCCAACCTAGGTTCCTGCGCATGCGCGCGGGAAGTCAGCCAGGGGCGGCCTCGAGTGGCTGGTCCATAGGCATTTGAGGAGTGAACCAGCCAGTGGGAGATAGTCCCCCCCGTAATTCTGCCTTTCTAGGGGATGAAAGGAAATCCCAATGAGCATTTAAAAGATGACGACACGGTGGTAGCGGTCCTGTCTTCGGGGCCTCGCTCTGCCGCGGACCCTGCGCCAGGCGGGGAGCTCCCGGCATCGGGGCCACGCCGCTGACCGTCCTGTGCCTTTGTTTCCAGTTCAGGACCTCAAGGGGCTCGGCTACGAGAAGGGGAAGCCCGTGGGCCTGGTGGGCGTCACGGAGCTGTCAGACGCCCAGAAGAAGCAGCTGAAGGAGCAGCAGGAGGTGGGCAGCAGGGGGTGCTGGGGGCGCCCGGGGCTGCCCGAGGTGCGGCAGGTGCGGCAGGCACCGTGTGTGCTGCCGCCGGCCGGGTGGAGGCCCAGGGCTCCTGGCCCTTCCGGTCACCCGTCACCACGCTGCCGCCGGGCCCAGAGCCCAGGGCCTCCCAGCTCCCCGGGCGGTGCCCTGTCTGGAGAGCGGTCTCCTCCCGCTGTCTGCTTGGGCCGCCTGGTTGGTGTCGGGCGCGTCCGCCCTGCTGCCCCCTGAGTGGCGCCCCCTGCCGTGCTCCCCCGCAGATGCAGCAGATGTACGACTTGATCATGCAGCACAAGCGCGCCATGCAGGACATGCAGCTGCTGTGGGAGAGGGCGCTGCAGCAGCACCAGCACGGCTACGACAGTGACGAGGAGGTGGACAGCGAGCTGGGCACCTGGGAGCACCGGCTGCGCCGCATGGAGATGGACAAGACGCGGGGTGGGCCGAGCGCGGCCGCTGGGCGCGCACACGGGGCTGGGGGGGGGGGCTGGGCAGGGCCGCCTTGGGGATGGGGTGTGGATCATTGCCCGGGGGCCTTGTCCCCTCTCGCCTGCTCACCCTCCCCCTCTCCACAGAGTGGGCCGAGCAGCTGACCAAGATGGGCCGGGGCAAGCACTTCATCGGAGACTTCCTGCCGCCCGACGAGCTGGAGAAGTTCATGGAGACCTTCAAGGCGCTGAAGGTGAGCCTGGGGACCCCTCCCGAGGGGCCTGAGGTGCCCCCCCCCAACACTCGCAGCAGGCGCCCAGGCGCGGGAGGCATGTCTGTGGCAGACGCCGTCTGGGGGGGAGTTAGCACATGGCAGCTCTGCTGCTGCCTCCGAACCATTTCCTGGGCTGCGGCTGGGGAGTTGGGAAGCTTCCAGTGGAGCCAATTAAGTGCAGCTTCCAGGCAAAGCATTTCTCGGGGCCAGGCTCCAAGGCCTCTCCAGAACCAAACAAGGGCTGAGCGCGCCGCCCCGCCGCCCTCGGGCTGGGTCCGGTTGGCCCGCAGAGGCCGCTGGGCCGGCCCCGCCCACACCTCCCCCGGTGAGCTGGCAGCCTCGTGGGCCATAGCTCTAGAACACTGCTAACGGATTGGCTCTGCCAGCAAGAGCACGGGCTGCTTGGTCTTATTTTCATTTATCTCAAAAGCCAGAGAGACGGAGAGAGATCTCCCCCTCTGCTCGCTCCCCAAATGCCCGCCACAGCTGGGGCCGGGCCAGGCCAACGCTGGGAGCCCAGCACTCAATCCAGGCCTCCGGCGTGGTGGCAGAGACCTTCAGGCCTGGGGACCAGCGCTGCCCACTGCCTCCCATGGTGCACGTGAGCAGGAAGCCGGAATGGGGGAGTGGAGCCAGGACTCACACTCGGACGTGGGCCACGGACGACCCGAGTAGCGTCCTAACCACTGGGCCAGCGGCCGCCCCCACACTGGCTTCCCTTTCCGCTAAAACATTAACACTGCCCACAGTAGATGAGGCCTGTGTGGCTCGTCCCCGGGCGCCTTTGGACTTGGTCCGGGGACCCCAGGCGGGAGAAGGGGAGCTGGGTCCGTGAGGGGTCTGGCTTGGTGGGTGGGAAGGCGGTGCTGGCGTCCCCTGAGGCCAAAGGCAGGGGTCACGTGGCCGTGGTGGGTGCCAGCTGCTGCCGCCTCCCGCAGGAGGGCCGCGAGCCCGACTACTCGGAGTACAAGGAGTTCAAGCTGACCGTGGAGAACATCGGCTACCAGATGCTCATGAAGATGGGCTGGAAGGAGGGCGAGGGGCTGGGCTCCGAGGGCCAGGGCATCAAGAACCCGGTCAGCAAGTGAGTGGGGTCCCGGGGAGGCTGGGGGCGGGGACAGAGCCGTGGGGCGGCACCGCACTCTGGCTGGTGCAGCCCCTCACCCCGGCCCCGCGGCCTTGGGAAGGCCCTCTGAATTGCCGGCACACCAAGCCGCGGGCATCCTGGGCACCAGCCCTCGCCCGGAGCGCCCTCCATGCACCCGCAGGGCTGGCCCCGCACTCACTGTCCTCATCACCTCCCACGCTCCCTGGAGCTATGACAGCCTGTGCTGACCTAGGGCCCGCCTTCCCACGCGGGGCCCTGGGGCTGGGCCACTTCGGGCTCTTCCTCCCCTCACAGAGGCGGCCCCCCAGCCCAGCCCCCGATGTATGTCCTGGAGATGTGGCTGTGAGCCCAGCCGTGCCCAGGGCTCAGGGGCCGGGCCAGGCCAACGCCGGGAGCCCGAAGCTCAATCCAGGCCTCCCGCGTGGGCGGCGGAGACCCAAGCACCTGGGCCATCATCACCAGCTGCCTCCCGTGGTGCATGCCGGCAGGAAGCCGGAAGCGGACGTGGCGCAGCCCCGCCCCCTGCTCATGCCGCCCGGTCGCCTCCGCACAGGGGCACCACCGCCGTGGACGCGCCGGCTTCGGCATCGACCGGCCGGCCGAGCTCTCCAAGGAGGACGACGAGTACGAGGCTTTCCGCAAGAGGATGATGCTGGCCTACCGCTTCCGGCCCAACCCCCTGGTGCGCTTGTCCGCTCCACCCCGTGCTCGCGGTCAGCCTTGGGCTGGGGCGGCAGGGAAGGTGGCCCGCCTGAGGGTGTGGACTTGGCTGGACGGGGCAGGAGCCGCTGGGTCTGTCTGCCGCGTTAACCGCTCCCCCTTCCCCCGCCTTGCCTCCGCAGAACAACCCCAGGCGGCCCTACTACTGACAGGTGCACAGGCGGCTTTCCCAGCACCGGCCTGGACCGGGGGACACCGTGGGACGTCGTGGCCGCGCTCCGCCCGCCCCTCCTGTCACCAGTGTTGTGCTGTGTATTAAAAGTCTCAGTGCTCACCCGCTGGTGCCGTCCCTCAGTGCGGGGCTGGGCTGGGGGGGTCGGCGCAGGCGGCTCGGTGCCGGAGGAGTCCCCCAGCAGGAGAGGTGGGGGGGGGGTCTCCCAGCCCAGCCCCCCCCCTCCGTGAGGCAGGGCCCAGCCTTTCCTCAGACCTCTTCGGCACATCCCCCACCTGCCCAGCAGGTGGCGCTGGCAGGACCCGGCACACCGAACAAGCCACAGCGGGTGATGCTGTAGGTGCGGCCACCTGGGGCTCTACCGGTGTGAGTCCTGGGGCCTCCCTCTGGAGGACAGGTGTGTGCCAAGACCCCCCAAGCCAGCAGCCCACAGCTCTCCAGACGCCCCCCACCCCGGGGGTCTTGTTCCCCTGCGGCTGCCCAGGAATCCGCGTTCCCACCCGCCTTGCTGGTCCGCAGGCTGCTCCCGCAGCAGCAGAGCCCAGGGATGTCACCGTGTGGGTGCCGTCCAACTCCCGGGGGGACCAGGGGTTCCCCGTCCACAGGCTCCAAGGGCCTGGGCTGGAGTTGGGCTCCTGGGCCAGCCACTGCCCGCACAGTCACTCAACAAACACTGAGCTCCGACCGTGTGGAATGTGGGTGATGAGATAGGCGCCCTGCCAGCCAGGCTGCAGGGCGAGGTCGGAGGCCGCGAGTGTGTGTGCATGAGTGTGTGTGTGTGAGAGACACTGGCTCCAGGGGCAGCGATGGAACCAGAGCTAGGGTGGCACACACCGCCGTGTCTCGTGGCAGCTGTGTCAGAGTCGGGGCAATGGTGTGGCGCTGGTGGGCTTGGCCCTGGTGCCCACGTTTGGGGGCTGCCCAGCAGGCCGTGGGCCAGGGCCCTGAGCACAGTGGTGTGGCTCTGGGCAGCCAGATACTTGGGACACAGGGACCCCGCCATCCAGGTCACCACTCCCCTGAGACCTCAGAGGGCTAGGGCCCCATGGAGTGAAGGCACAGACTACCCCAGGCAGGGGACCGGGACACAGGGACCCCGCCGTCCAGGTCACCACTCCCCTGAGACCTCAGAGGGCTAGGGGCCCATGGAGTGAAGGCACAGACTACCCCAGGCAGGGGACCGGGACACAGGGACCCCGCCGTTCAGGTTACCACTCCCCTGAGACCTCAGAGGGCTAGGGCCCCATGGAGTGAAGGCACAGACTACCCCAGGCAGGGGACCGGGAGGCCTCCCACTGCTGCCCGAGTCTGCCTGAGTGCAGGTGCATCCAGGACACAGGGCGCAAGGCCAGGCCCCCCGATAGAGCCGGACAGCGGTGCCTCTGGCTCAGTGCACAGGACGGGGAGCGGGGGAGGCTGCCTGGAGGAGGGGACAGGGCTTTTATAGAAATGAGAGAGCAGGAGAGCCTGTCTTGTAGACAGGAAGCGCCTGTGGAGGAGTTGGCACCGCCGGAGTTGGAGGAGGTCAGCCGGTTGGAACCTGGACTTTACCCCAGGGGCAACGGGCACGTGGGGAGCGAGGCTGAGTCAGAGCAGTGGCCAGAGACCCTGTGGAACAGATGGGCCTGGGGGGCACCAGGCCAACAGGCAGCCTGGAGGAGGGAGAGGGCTAGAACCTGCCCCCACGCCGACTGGGCTCCCCAGGGCTGGGCAGTCGGGTGGGAACAGAGTGCTCACCTCGCAGTCAGGCAGGAACCTGAGTGGATGGACGGGGTGACAGATGGCCTCTGCCTAAGTGTCCCCACACGGCAGGCCCCCCCTCCAGATGTGGGCTCCCCAGGGCCCAGCCTCCTCCCAGCTGCTCCCTCCCCGGAAGCCGCCTCCCTCCCCCCACCCTAGTCCCAGCTGGAAGCTTCCCACCACACTGGCACCATCAAGACCTCCTGTGAGGGAGGCGACCCCCACGCCGGGGCTGCTTGCCCCCTCCAGCCAAAGCTTCAGGCCTGGACACCTGTTTAAATCTATGGTCACCACGGGAAAGCGCGGAAGGGCGGTCTGAGACCGGGTGAGCGCGCACAGGCCATGCGCTCTTGAGGCTGGGGGACAGGACTGCCATCTGAGGGAACACGGAGGGTTAAAAAGGGCCCCCTTCGCGGTGGAGGTGGGGACGCCAATGTCTTAAAACAAAGTGGCTGGCTCCGGGGTCACCAGGACGCAGCCGCGAGAGGAAGCGACCCCAGCCTTGCACAGAGGAAGCTGATGGCCACTGGGGGCTGCGCGGGGCCGCACGAGGGTGCCGATGGGGAGGGGTGGAGGCGGGGCAGCTGTGAGGGGGCGTGGCGGGGAGGGGCCTCGGAGGATCCCCGGGAACGCGCAGGGCGCTCGCGGCGGCGGCGGTGGCGCGCCCAGGGCGCATCGTGGGGCGACCTTTGCGCGG
This sequence comes from Lepus europaeus, assembly GCF_033115175.1. Classification (NCBI taxonomy): domain Eukaryota; kingdom Metazoa; phylum Chordata; class Mammalia; order Lagomorpha; family Leporidae; genus Lepus; species Lepus europaeus. The sequence continues at coordinate 6,188,165 of NC_084846.1, forward strand.
GGCGGGTTCTTGACAACCGCCCCTCCCACGCCCACACGCGCGGCCGCCGAGGAGCCGAGCGCCCCGGAGGCCTCGCCAGGGCCGACCCGGGGTCCCGGCGCCGCCGCCGCCGCCGCCGCCATGGACCTCCCGCCGCTGGCCGGCAAGATCGCGGCGCTGTCGCTCGGCGCCCTCCCGGTGTCCTACGGGCTCAACCAGGTCTCGGCGCTCTCGCAGTGCGTGCGGGCAGGGCACGGGGGCAGAGGGGCACAGAGCGGGCGGGGGGAGGGCCCCACGGCGCTGGAGGGGGGATGCTCAGGCTGCCGGCCTGGGCCCAGCGAGCCCCGCGCCTCTGGCCCCAGCTCCGGCTGGGAATTGGGGGCTGGGGGCTGGGCACGCACCATTCCCCCCTTCACCGGAAGTCCCCTTCCGGCCAGGCGGAGGCTGGGGTAGGGGCGCTCCTGGGATGTTTGGGGGGAGCCTGGGCTGTGGAGGAGCGCTCACCCCGGGGAGGTTTCTAAGGGGGTGTCCCAGGGATGCGCCCAGCAAGGGTTCCAAAGTCATGAGGGGGGTCAAAGTATTGTCCCAGATAAGGCCGGGCTGACCCAGCTCCTGCCACCCCACTCACCCTGCTCTCTCTCGCGCGCCTGAAACTCCCGTTCAGGGTTGGCTCAGTCCCTAGCTCCAGTGTCCCCTTCGTGCTGCGGCTTCCCCTGCCTTGTGTCCCAACCCCGGATCCCAGCCTGTGGCTCCAGCTACCGGGTGGCAGACACGCTCACTGCGGCTCATCCCAGGCCACGGGATAGAGCCAGCCTGACTCCCTGGGTCCGGGTGCCTGTCTCCAATCCCCTGGGACCCTGGGGGGGAGCCAGGTTGGCTCTGGCAGCCTCCGCGTGTGCAGCTGTGTGATGGCACCGCCTTGGCTCTGGTCTCACAGCAATGGGTGAGGATGCCAAACTGGGCACAGAGTACGTGCGGACCAGAGTGGAGGTCCTAGGGGCGGGAGGGGGGTGGAGGTTGTGGGAAGGTGTTGGACAGCACCTTGCTGGGTGACTCCCGACGGGTCTCGTGCACTCTCTGGGCCTTGGTTTGTCCACCTGTGTTGGGAGATGCCCAGAGACCAGACTTTTACTTTCTTTATCTGGCTATCCGAGTGGCTGACCTGTCTTATCAGGCTGCTGGGGGGAGAGGAGGGCGGGAGTTGGGCTGGAGTGGATGGAAGCATTTGGACTTTAGCCGGGAGAATCCGGGAGCCTCAGACAGTGAGGTCTACAGAGCTGAGCACCAGAGACCCTCCTGTTTATTTATTTGAGAGGTAGAGTTACAGACACAGAGAGAGGTCTTCCATCCGCTGGTTCACTCCCCACATGGCCACAGCGGCCGGAGCTGAGCCGATCCGAAGCCAGCAGCCAGGAGCTGCATCCGGGTCTCCCATGCAGGTGCAGGGGCCCAAGGACTTGGGCCATCTTCCACTGCCTTCCCAGGCCATAGGCAGGGAACTGGATCGGAAGAGGAGCAGCTGGGACTCGAACCGGCACCCCTATGGGAGGCTTTGGCTGCTACGCCACAGCGCCAGCCCCTCCCCAGAGCTTCTTGGAGCCCGCCTTTCCCCTGATTCGAGTTCCTGCCCCACAGCCCCCTGTGGGTAGCGCTGATGAGCGCCCTGATCCTGGGTCTGCTCTTCGTGGCTGTGTACAGCTTGGCCCATGGAGAGATTTCCCACGACCCACTCTATGCTGGTAAGTCAACGGGACGCCCTGGGGAAGAGGACTGGGCTAGAGCCTCCACCTTCAGACTGGGCGGGGTGTGGGGGGGAAGCACTGAAGGGCCTCCTCCATCAGATTGGGAGTCCTGGACGAACCCCCATCGGAGGAAACCACAAGGAGACTGGAACACCCCCCTTTCTCCTGGGGAACCCCCTTCGGACTTGGGGGTCCTGAGAGGAGGGACTGGGTCTCCCCCCTCAGACTGGGAGTCCCTGGAAGATCCTGCCTCCGCTCACTCTGGGATCTGCTGAGCAGGGATGCTATCTCTCCTGTGAGATTTGGGAGACCCCACCCCCTCCAAAGACAGGAACTGTGCTTCCCCCATCAGACCAGGGACTTCTGAGGGCCTGGCTGCGCCTCCTCCATCAGATAGGCAGAATGAGGCAGCACCGTGGTCACGGACCTCGTGGGGCGGGGACGGGGACTACGGTGCCTTTTACCTGGCCTGAGCCCGGCCGGCCGCGCTTCGCTGTAGCCACGCCCACACAAGCCGCGGCCACGCCCACTCCAGGTCCCCCGCCCACACGTGGCCCGGTCCCGCCCACTCTCCCTGCAGTCTTCGCCGTCTTCGCCTTCACCTCCGTGGTGGACCTCATTATCGCGCTCCAGGAAGACGGCTACGTGGTGGGCTTCATGGAGTTCTACACCAAGGAGGTAAGTGGGGCGGGGCCGGGGTTGCCCCCTGCCCCTCCGCCTCCCCGGCCGCCTGAGCCCCCCGCACCTGCTCTGCCAGGGGGACCCCTACCTGCGCACCGCTCATGGGATCTTCATCTGCTACTGGGACGGCACAGTTCACTACTTCCTCTACCTGGCCATGGCAGGTGCCATCCGCAAAAGGTACGGGCCGGGGGGCGGGGCCAGGGAGGCCTCCTGGGGGCGGGGCCAGGGAGGCCAGCCAGGGGCGGGGCCAGGGAGGTCAGCCAGGGGCGGGGCCAGGGAGGCCAGCCGGGGGCGGGGCCAGGGAGGTCTGCTGGGGGGCGGGACCAGGGAGGCCAGCCGGGGGCGGGGCCAGGGAGGTCTGCTGGGGGGCGGGACCAGGGAGGCTTGGGGGTGTGGCGAGGCCAGGGAGGCCAGCCGGGGGGCGGGGCCAGGGAGGTCTCCTGGGGGCGGGACCAGGGAGGCCAGAAGGGGGCTCTTGGGCTCCTGCGTCTTCCTATGCTGCACCCCCAGGCCACGCTGGAGCGGCAGGTGACCCCTGTAAGGGCTCCGGGAGGGAGGTGCAGGGACTGTGGTCAGGTGTGAGAGGTGGCCCCTGGCCTTGGCTCCTATCCCTCTCTGACTGTTCCCGCTCCCATTCAACTCCGCATTGCCTCTCCCCGTGCTGGGGAAAGAAAACAGAGAGGGCCCCGGAGCTGGGGCGCCCCTGGGGGGAGAGGGGCGGGATGGGTACCTGCTGGTCACCCTCAGTCCCCGCCCACCTCCCCCAGGAAGAGATACCGGAACCTTGGACTGTACTGGCTGGGCTCCTTTGCCATGAGCATCCTGGTGTTCCTCCCCGGAAACATCCTGGGTAAGGAGCCAGCCCTGGGGAGCCTCGTGCCCGCTCCGCTGGGCCGGCGCTCCTTGCCGAGTGAGACCCTCGCCCTCCGTCACCCCGGCAGGCAAATACAGCTCAGAGATCAGGCCCGCCTTCTTTCTCGCCATCCCCTACATGCTAGTCCCGTGCTGGGCCGGCATGAGGGTCTTCAACCAGCCCCGGGCGCCCCCCGGCTGCACCCCCGAGCTGGTGAGCACCTTGCCCCCCGTGCCCGCCTCCCCTTTCTCCCCATCCCACCCCGCCCCCTCCCCCGTGCCTAAAGCTCATCTCCAGTGTCCTTGGGCGTTTGGAAAAGGGAGGAACGCGGATGGAGCGCCTGCCGGATGCGGGGCTCTCACTCCGTCTCTGTGAACGCGGATGGAGCGCCTGCCGGATGCGGGGCTCTCACTCCGTCTCTGTGAACTCGGATGGAGCGCCTGCCGGATGCCGGGGCTCTCACTCCGTCTCTGTCTCCCGCGGGGCAGGTGCAGGTGGAGCAGAAGAAGAGCCTCCTGCAGCGCCCGGCTGACCTGGCCCTCGTCACCTACCTCGTCCTGGCTGGGTTTTTCACCTTCTTCCGGGGCCTGGTGCGTCCGGCCCCTCTCCTCCCTTCCCTGCCTCCCCCAGCATTTCTTTATCTGTTGCAAAAAGGTCCGATCCATCAATCGCCCAAGCCTGCCCTGGGGGGGAGGGATCCCATGGCCAAGCCCCCACTTCCCTGCAGCCCCATAGCCGTGCATCCCCAGCCAGAGAGACAGCCGGGAGGGGCTACAGCCAGGAACGTGGGCCCTGCGTGGGGCTGGGGGGAGCACTTCCTGCTGGAGAGAGGAGTGAGGCGGGCTGTTGGCTCACCTGTGTCTGGTCCCAGGTGGTGCTGGACTGCCCCACGGATGCCTGCTTTGTTTACATCTATCAGTATGAGCCGTACCTGCGGGACCCTGTGGCCTACCCAAAGGTGCAGGTAAGAGGGCGGGTGGGAGGAGAGGGCCGTCTTCCTGCTGTGGGGAGGGGTCCACTTTGAAGCAGGAGCAAGTCAGTCCGCCAGCAGCACAAAGAGAATTTATTGTTCCCCCCCCACACACAGAAAAGACAGACGTGGCCTTCAGGTATGGCTGGATCCAGGAGTTCTGGCTGGCTCTGTTGTGTGCCTTGACACCAGTTCCTTGTGTGTGTGTGTTGGGGGGGGCACAGACCAGGCTCAGGCCTCCATGCACCCCACCCAGCCATCTCAGAGGCATCCAAACCCCAGAGCTTTAAGTACAAGCCTCAGGCAGGCTCTGATTGGTCCAGCCCAAATCGCATGTTCATCCTCTATCTGCCAATCATTATGGCTAGAGACCTGGGGTGTTCTGATTGGCCAGGCCAGGGTCATATGCAAATTCTGGATGTGGGGGGGATGGGGGCGGGGCAGGGATCCCCAAGGGTAGCAGGAGAACCCTCCTCACTGCTTGCGGGGGGGGCGGTGGGGAGTCCTGGGAGAGCCAGCCGCAGGGAGCTGTCCGTCTCATGGGCTGGGCCATGTCCCCTGCAGATGCTGCTGTACATGTTTTACGTCCTCCCCTTCTACGGCCTGGCCGTCTATGCACTCACCTTCCCGGGCTGCTCCTGGCTGCCTGACTGGGCGCTGGTGTTTGCTGGAGCCGTGGGCCAGGTGAGGCGGGGAGCAAGGCGGTGGGTGAATGGGCAGGCACGTAGCGGGGAGATGCTCTGTGTCTCATGATGCCCCTCCCCCCAAAAAAAGGCCCTAGCCTCAGGCCTGGTACCCCAGGATCCCCTGGTCTGGGGGACAGCGAGCCAGACACAGACACCCCCACCCCGGCCGTGTGCGCTCAGAGCTGGGAAGAAGGGGGGCCAGGGGCCGAGAGCCCAGAGGCTGGAAGTTTACTCGCAGAGCTGGGTTGTGACGGGTGGGGCTGAGTGCTGGGGGGGGGTGCATTCTGGGAATGCGAATGGCCCAAGGGAAGGCCGAGGCTGCGGGCTTTGCATTCAGGACTTGAGGGCTTGTGCCGAGGGCAGTGGGGAGCCATGGGAGGTGTTGGAGCAGTGGAGGGCCCGGTCAGAGCTGCTGAGGGCCTGTTTGGGGTTTCTTGACGGGACATGATAAGGCCTGGGTGTACGGGGTGGTCCAGATGCCACCAGATACGATGCCTGCATCTGGGGCTGGTGTTGTGGCCCCATGGGTTAAGCCGCTACTTGCGATGCCGGCATCCCACACTGGAACATCAGTTCGAGTCCTGGCTGATCCACTTCCAATCCAGCTCCCTGCTAGTGCCCCTGAGAAAGCAGTAGAAGATGGCCCAAGTGATTGGGCCCCTGCCACCCACGTGGGAGACCCGGATGGAGCTCCCGGCTCCCGGCTTTGGCCTGGGCCAGCGCCCTGGCTGTTGCGGCCATTTGGGGAGTAAACCAGTGGATGGAAGACCCCCCCCATCTCTGTCTCTCTCCATAACTCTGCCTTTCAAATAAATAAGTAAATTAAAAATAGGCCGGCGCCATGGCTTAACAGGCTAATCCTCTGCCTTGCGGCACCTGCACACCGGGTTCTAGCCCCGGTCGGGGCGCCAGATTCTTTTTTTTTTTTTTTTTTTTTTTTGACAGGCAGAGTGGACAGTGAGAGAGAGACAGAGAGAAAGGTCTTCCTTTTTGCCGTTGGTTCACCCTCCAATGGCAGCCGCGGTAGCACGCTGCGGCCGGCGCACCGCGCTGTTCCGATGGCAGGAGCCAGGTGCTTCTCCTGGTCTCCCATGGGGTGCAGGGCCCAAGCACTTGGGCCATCCTCCACTGCACTCCCTAGCCACAGCAGAGAGCTGGCCTGGAAGAGGGGCAACCGGGACAGGATCGGTGCCCCGACCGGGACTAAGGGCGCCAGATTCTATCCCGGTTGCCCCTCTTCCAGGCCAGCTCTCTGCTATGGCCTGGGAAGGTCTCCCGCATGGGAGACCAGGAGGAGCACCTGGCTCCTGGCTTCGGATCAGCGCGGTGCGCCGGCCACAGCGGCCACTGGAGGGTGAACCAATGGCAAAAAGGAAGACCTTTCTCTCTGTCTCTCTCTCTCTCACTATCCACTCTGCCTGTAAAAAATAATAATAATAATAAAAATAAAAATAAAAATAAAAAAGCAGCTACAACCCAGGCCCACCAGGGGGCAGTAGAGACCAGGAGGGCATCCCTGGGCTGGGAGGGACAGCAGAGAGCCTAAAGGTGGGGCTGTGCGTGGCCGGCCGGGCGGGGCGGGGCTCACAGACGGACGGACGGGCGGGGCCTGTGTGTGGAGCACGGAGCCCGGGGGCCCGGGGGCAGCAGCGCCGGGACCTCCGTGCCCTCTCGGCCCCAGGCGCAGTTCTCACACATGGGCGCTTCCATGCACCTGCGGACGCCTTTCACCTACCGCGTGCCCGAGGACGCCGGCACCTGCTTCTTCACGTGCAACCTGCTCTACGCGCTCGGCCCCCACCTGCTGGCCTACCGCTGCCTGCGGCGGCCGGCCTTCTTCCTGCACCCACCGCCCCCCGCGCCCCCGGACCCCCACAAGAAGAAGCTCTAAGGGGGCGGTGGGGGCTCCCCGGGACTCTGTCTACACGCCCGGCCAGCCCGGCTCTGGTGGATGGATCGGGAGACCACCAGGCTCGCTCGGCCGCCACCACGCCCCAGCCCCCGCACGGGGGGCTTCTTCTGCCCTTCCCAGAATTTGCCCGCCACTCCCCCATGGGTTCCTTTAAGTAAAAACCGTTTTTGATGTCCGCAGTGTTGCCGCCTGAGTGTTTCAGGGTACAGGGGTGAGGGGCCCCCTTCTTGGACCCAGTGAGGAACTGGGGGTGGGGGGGGCAGGAAAACAGAAGTCTGCCCCCCCGGTGGGTGTGTCCAGCTCCAGCTTCCGGATGGGGCAGCTGAGGCTTTCAGTGGGCAAATTGGGGGCTGCTTCCGCCTGCAGTGCTGGCATCCCGTGTGGGCACCGGTTCGAGTCCCGGTTGCTCCTCTTCCAGTCCAGCTGTCTGCTGTGGCCTGGGAAAGCAGTGGAGGATGGCCCAAGTACTTGGGCTTCTGCACCTGCGTGGGAAACTCTGGCTCCTGGCTTCGGATTGGCCGACTATTGTGGCCATCTGGGGATTGAACCAAAGGATGAAAGTCTCTCTCTCTCTCTCTCTCTCTCTCTCTCTCTCTCCCTCTCCCCCTCCCCCACCCCGTGCCAAGCATTTGGCACAGTTAAGACACTGCTAACATCCCATATCTGAGTGCCGGGTTCGAGTCCTGCAGGTCCTTGGGTCCCTGCACCCACGTGGGAGACCCAGACCTGACTTGCAAGCATTTGGAGAGTGGCCCAGTATGGATGGGGGGGGGCTCTCTTAGAGTGGCCCAGTATGGATAGGGGCTCTCTTCGAACCTGCTTCTGTCACCCTGTCTCTTTCCCCCTGCCTGTGGAGTAAAGTGAAAGTAAACAAATAAAAGTAAAATAAATAAGTAAGGATGGACAAGAGACCATTGGAGAGAAAAGTCCCAACTAAGCACCACGCTGAGCTCTAACCACATGCTCGCCCATACTCCAGATGGGACAACTGAGGCCACAGGAGGCGGTCAGAGGCAGCACCTCGCCAGGGGCCGCTGAGCTAGGGAGCTGGGGGTCTCCCAGGTTGCTGGCCCCCACCAAACCCACAACCCCGTCTGGCCTGTGTGGTTGGCACGGGTTCATCTGGAGGAAAAACAGGATGGGGAGGTAGCCGAGGGGATCAGGGGTGGGATAAAAAACCGCTTCCAGGTTTTTTATTTTTGAAATTGGGTGCAGGGCCAACACAGGGTGTCCCGATGAGAGACTCCAGGTCCCATCGCCTCTCTCCATTTTAAAGATGTACTGAGGCTCAGATGGGCCGGCCAGCAGCGACGGAGGCCCAGGGCCCACCCTCCCGCGGCTGCGCGTTCCCTTTAACGCCCCCTCCCCCCACCGGCGCGCCTCCCTCCTCCCCTTGCAGGCAGACTCCGGGATTGCGCTTCCCGCAGGGACCTGCCCAGTCCTTTCTGGGAGTGCGGGACGCGCAGTCCCGGCGCGTGGGGGCCGCGCGGGCAGGATGGTGAGTGGGGGGTGCGGGCGCGGGTCCCGGGCAGGTGCATCCTTGGTCTCCCGGATCTGGGAGTCTGTCTCTCTGAATTTCCCGTCCCCTCCGAATTTCTCTCTCTCGCCTTTCCCTTCGCTGTCACCCTGCGTTCTCTGCCTCTTTTTTATGCGGGGGGGGGGGGGAGGGAAAGGTTCCCCCCACCCCCGTCTCTCCCTACCCCAAACTCTGCTTCTCCATCCCTTCTTGAACTCCTCTGTCTCTGTCTCTCCGTCTGCCTCCCCCTTTGCTGCGTCTCTCTCCCTCTCCATCTCTCCCCGTCTGCCTTTCCCTCCGTCCCTGTCCTCGTCCTCTCCGTGTCCCCAGCCCCCCCCCCCCGACTCCCAGTCGCTTGCTGCAGTCTCCTGGCGCACGGATAACCTTGCTGCTGCCGCCGCTGCTCCACTTCTACCCCCCCATCCAAGCCCGGGCTGGGCCGGGAAGAGGCCGCGGCAGCGGGCTCCGAGCCACCAGTGGAGAGAGGATGGCGGGGTTAGGCGGGATCCCCCGGGGCAGGACCCAGGGGCGTGAGTTCAGGGCCAGGTGCCAGACTTCTCCTGGAGGGAGTCCTCTGTGCCCCTGGCTTGGGGTGGGGGTCCCGGAGCGCAGGGATGGAGAGCCAGGGAGGCTGCACTGAGCGTGCCCTGTGCCCCAGGTGTGCGCACGGGCGGCCCTTGGTCCCTGCCTGCTCTGGGCTGCGGCGTGGGGCGTCTTGCTGCTCAGCGGCCAGGCGGGGGCGCAGCGTGGCCGGAAGAAGGTCGTGCACGTGCTTGGTGAGTTGAGCCCCTGGGAGCGGACTGGCCCTTAAAGGAACCTGAACAAAAAGCAGCTTCCCCCGGGGGCGGGGTGGGTGGGTGGTTAGGGCCCACGGTCCCCAGCCCCTCCCCTCGGAGCCCCTGCCCCTGTCCTCCACCCACAACTTCTAGTGACCCCCCCCAAGCCCCCCTCTCTGAATCCTCTTTGGTCACCGGCAGAGGGTGAGTCCGGCTCCGTGGTGGTCCAGACAGCGCCCGGGCAGGTGGTGAGCCACCGCGGGGGCACCATCGTCCTGCCCTGCCGCTACCACTACGAGGCCGCCGCCCACGGCCACGACGGCGTCCGCCTCAAGTGGACGAAGGTCGTGGACCCGCTGGCCTTCACTGACGTCTTTGTGGCGCTGGGCCCCCAGCACCGGGCCTTCGGCAGCTACCGTGGGCGGGCCGAGCTGCAGAACGACGGGCCCGGGGACGCCTCCCTGGTGCTCCGCAATGTCACCCTGCAAGACTACGGGCGCTACGAGTGCGAGGTCACCAACGAGCTGGAGGACGACGCGGGCATGGTCAAGCTGGACCTGGAAGGTGACCCGCCCGTGGGGGAGAGGGGCTTCAAGGGGGCAGAACCCACATCACTCATGCCCAGGGTCGCTGACTGGCTGGGGCTATGGTAGGTTAGGTCGGGGCTGCCGCTGGCTTTGAGTGAGTGGATGCCAAGATGGGTTCAGCAAAACCATCCTACAAGGCACCGGACAGCCAGTCCCCCGCAGAGAAAATGGACCAGTCCAGAACATCAACAGCTTTCCCCCTCATCCCTGTTTCCTGAGTGGGCTTTCCTTGGCCAGATGCCCCACCCCCGTAGGGAGCAAAAACCTAAATGCCAGACTCTGCCTTCCCGGCTTAGCAACCGATTTCCTCAGAGCAGCAGCGAGAGTCCCAGAGTAGAATCTCATTGGCCCAGCTCAGGTCCTGTGAGCCAATCAGTGTGGCCGGGGAGAGGGGACGCTCTGATTGGCTGACAGTGAAACGAGGAGGTGTGGTTTCCAACAGAGGGATTAAAGACTGGCCGGGAGCTCTGTGGGCCCGCACTGGCTGAACTTCCTAGCAGTAGCCAATAATGCCAGTTAGGAGCAGGGAGTTTTCTATGTGCGAGGCATTCAGCTGAAGAGCTCCCTGGAGTGTCTCATTTAATTTCCGCGGGTCTCAAGAGACACAGCTATTACCAGCCGACGGGCAGCTAGCAGGGAGATGGGAGCCCTGCTTGCCCAGGGGTGCTCAGAGCCGGGATGCGGTCCATATCTGTCCGGCTCCAGGTCCTCTCCCCGGCCCCTCCTGCCTCCCTCCTGGGTCAGCTCAGCATACCCGGCTCACCTCCAAGACCTGCCCCTCCAATGCAGACTCCCCAAAAAGCTTTCTGGTTTGAAAGGCAGGGGTACAGAGAGCGCGTCCCTCCAGTGGTTCACTCCCACAATGGCCAGGTCTGGGCCAGGTCGGAGCCAGGAGCCAGGGGCTTCTCCCATGTGGCTTCCCTGGGGCCCGAGCACATGGGCCATCGTCCGCTGCTTTCCCAGGCGCATTAGCAGGGAGCTGGATCAGAAGTGGAGCAGCCGGGCCTCGAACCGGCACCCGTACGGGATGCTGGTGCTGCCGTTGGCCGTTTAACCTGCTGTGCCACAGCACTGCGCTGACCCCCTCCTCCCCCAAAAAAGGCTTTTGAGCTGAGTGGACTGTGAGTCCACTGAGGGGGGCCAGTTCCAGAGAGAACAGAGGTGGGCGAGAAGTGACCGGGTACTACCTCGGACAATGCTTCAGGGATGCCAGTGGTCCGGGGGGCTCCCGGGCTGGGGGATGCAGACATTCCCAGCTCCGTGGGCTTAGCACGGGCCCAGCGGGAAGAGTTCGGTGAGGACGGACTGTCAGAGGATGGGACGGAAAAGGGTTTGGCGGCTGGGTTTTGAAGGTTGAATAGGAGTTCAGCAGGTGGAAAAGACCTCCAGCCGGCGCTACCATCCGCCATGCCAAGGGGACGGGATGGAAGGGAGCCCCGAGAGTGGACTGAGGAGGCCATTGCCGGGCCGGCGGTGGGCATGCAGTTCCCAGGCTGACCCCCCAGCACTGCCCTACAGGTGTGGTCTTCCCCTACCACCCCCGCGGGGGCCGCTACCAGCTGACATTCCCGGAGGCGCAGCGGGCGTGCGCCGACCAGGACGGCATCCTGGCGTCCGCCGAGCAGCTGCACGCGGCCTGGCGCGACGGCCTGGACTGGTGCAACGCGGGCTGGCTGCGCGACGGCTCGGTGCAGTACCCGGTGAGCCGGCCCCGGGAGCCCTGCGGCGGCGGGAGCGGCGGCGGGAACGGCGGCGGCGGCGGCGTGCGCAACTACGGCTACCGCCACAACGCCGAGGAGCGCTACGACGCCTTCTGCTTCACGTCCAACCTCCCGGGTGCGTGGCCTGGTAACCCCGCGGGTGCGATGGCCACGCCCCAGGGGCTTAGACCATGCCCACAGACGCAAGACCACGCCCACAGGTGCAAGGCCACGCCCCAGGCGCGTGGTATCCCCCACAGGCGCGCTGGCCCCGCCCCAGACGCGAGGCCACGCCCACAGGTGCAAGGCCACGCCCCAGGCGCGTGGTATCCCCCACAGGCGCGCTGGCCCCGCCCCAGGAGCCTGGTATCCTCGCCCCCCCCAGCAGGTGCGATGGCCACACCCCAGGCGCTTAGGCCACGCCCACAGGCGCGTGGTGACCCCGCAGGTGAGATGGCCACGCCCCAGACGCGAGGCCCCGCCCGAGGCGCTTAGGCCACGCCCACATGCGCAAGGCACCGCCCACATACGCAAGGGCCCGCCCACAGGCGCGTAGGCGCTGCCCCCGGATGTAGGCCGTGTCCCAGGTGTTTAGGACCCGCCCCCAGGCTGCAGGCCCCACCCCCAGAAGGCCTTGGTCCCGCCCCCGACCTTTCGAGTTCGCCAGTCGGCGGGGAGGCGCGTGTCCCGGGCCGGGGCCGGGGTGGGAGTCCTGGGCTGCAGGCGGGGGGTACGGGGTCGCGCGCCCCGAGATCCTCACCCTCGCCCTCCCCCTGCAGGCCGCGTGTTCTTCCTGAAGCCGCTGCGGCCCGTGCCCTTCGCGGGAGCCGCGCGCGCGTGCGCGGCGCGCGGCGCAGCCGTGGCCAAGGTCGGGCAGCTGTTCGCCGCGTGGAAGCTGCAGCTGCTGGACCGCTGCACGGCGGGCTGGCTGGCCGACGGCAGCGCGCGCTACCCCATCGTGAACCCGCGCGCGCGCTGCGGCGGCCCTCGGCCTGGCGTGCGCAGCCTCGGCTTCCCCGACGCCTCCCGGCGCCTCTTCGGCGTCTACTGCTACCGCGCGCCCGGCGCACCGGACCCTGCCCCCGGCGGCTGGGGCTGGGGCTGGGCTGGCGGCGGCGGCTGGGCTGGGGGCGCGCGCGACCCCGCCGCCTGGACCCCGCTGCGCGTCTAGCGCCGCAGCCCGAGGACGACTGGGGGCGCCCGGCAGCTGCTCCAGCGTCTGCGGCTCCACGCCCCTCCCCACCCCGTGGCCTCTGGCCGGGACTCCTGCGGCGCCCTGCAGGCTGACCAAGCCTCCTGCAGAGTTGGACACCGACAACGGCCCCTGGGGGATCCCTTGAGAGAGGACCAGTCCCAGCGGGCTAAGTCTCCTGGAGTCCCCGGGACCAAAACCCCAACGCTTCCGGACAGCGGATTTCCCGCGCCCCTTTGTCCCGGAGAAGGGCCACGCCCCCAGGACCCCAGGAGGCCAGCCGACCTCCAGCCTCTTGAAGATTCGGCCACCCCTCTGCAGAGACCCTTTGCAGCCGGACCCGCCCCACCCCTCGCGGTCACCTGGAGGCTGGACCCCCAGGATTATCTGGGCACTGGCCCGGCACCCTGTGCAGCTCCCTGGAGACTGGAATGAATGGGCCCCTTGAGGTCGCCTGGGCACGGAATCCCCCTCCTCATCGTAGAAACCTCAGCGTTTGCCACGTCCACGCGGAGACCACAAGCTCAGGCACTTACCTCGACCCCCGGGGAAAGAAATCCTGGGCACTCCTCCCCCTTGCTCCCCGAGAGTCCCCTAAGGTTTCCAGGGTAACAGGCCAGGTCCTCGGGTTACTGTGGCGGGCAGTCCCACCCCTGCAGCCTCGAGGGAGAGCACCCTGTTCTGTCACCACGAGGATGGACCCGTCCCCAGCCGGCCCAGTGACTGGGACCGCACCCCACCCTTGTGGAGGGAGAGCTGACCTGCCCCTTGTCGCCAAAGAGACCACACCCAGGCCCAGGGACCCCTAGGATTCATGTCGCTCGTGTTTTTGGAGTCCAGCACCCCAATTCCCAGTGTCACCAAGGCGACTGTCACCTTGACTCACTGTCCTGGGGGTGGTGCCTCCCTCCTCCCACTGTAACCATGGAGACCACGTTTCCCATCTCGCCGGCCCCACCCCCAGATGCTGTCACGTTCCACCTCTGGACCCCCACGGAGACCACCCTTCCCCCGCTGTCCCCAGGGTGACCCAGCTCTCACCATGGAAACGGATCACCCCTTTTCCCAGGCTCACCCCCCCATCTCCTTGCCAACCACGAGACTTGGACTCCACAGCCGTTGCTATGGTGACCAAACTCTGGTGTCAAGGGTACCAAGAACACCTGTCCCCCTAGGCTTTTCCTGGTCGACAGGGCTCTGCCCCATCAAGCTGTCACCATGGAGACCGTCAGTGTCGTCCCCATGACAACCAACCTTCCAGCTCTCAGGAACTTCTCACCATGGGCCGGATGCCCTCCCCCTCACAGACTCCGGGAGCCTCCCACTGGGACTGCCTCCTGCACCCCATGGGGGGGGGGCCCTGCCTGGGGAGCTCCCGGCCACCCTCAATTTGCACGCCAGCTATACGCCGGACAGTGGCTGTGCATGACACTGCCTCGCCACGCTGCGGCTTGCTTTGTTTATTTCTTTCTTTATTTCTTTGCAACTCTAGCGTTGAGGAAACCGGGCAATGGCATGCCCTGGAGCTTCCAGCTGTGCAAGCCCTTGAACTCTCTGAGACCCCTCTCCCCATTCTCCTTCCTGGACCCCTGCCCACATTTCCCTTCTTAGACCCTGGGGGACGGAATGTTCCTTGAACTTCAGAACCCACCAGATTCTAAGGCAGGATGAGTGCCCCAGCCGCACCACCACCTTGCCCGCCCGCCCCCCCAGGCTTGAGAGCCAGCTCAGGGGGACAGAGACATGGACAAGGCCACACCCCCTGGCCCGTGGGCGACCCGGGTTCTGAGGTCCTGCCTGGTGTAGCCCTGTCCTGGCACTGTCTCTACTGTCGCAACCATCTCTTGGGTTTGGGAACCAAAAGGGCTGGGGTTCGAATCGCGCCTCTGGCTCTTGTTCACTGTGTGACCGAGGGACAAAACCCTTGCGAGCCTCTTTCTTCTAACGTATCCGGCTGTTCTGAGATCCCGGCGAGTGCAAGGCATACAGCAGGGGCTCAATAAATCTTCGTTTCTTTTCATGAATGAGAGAAATTACGCAGCCGGTGGGTTATTACTTCATGGATGTGCTTTGGTGGGTGACACGTCACCCAGCTGGGGGTGCCTGGTTCTCGTGCAGTTGGGGAGCCCGCCCCAACTCCCCAGTCCCGTCCTCTGGCGCCCCACCCCCAATGGGTCTGCCCCTTCTCTTTTTTTTTTTCTTTTTTTCTTTTTCTTTTTTTATTTTTATTTTTATTTTTATTTTTTTTTTTTTGACAGGCAGAGTGGACAGTGAGAGAGAGAGACAGAGAGAAAGGTCTTCCTTTTGCCGTTGGTTCACCCTCCAATGGCCGCCGCGGTAGCGCGCTGCGGCCGGCGCACCGCGCTGTTCCGATGGCAGGAGCCAGGTGCTTCTCCTGGTCTCCCATGGGGTGCAGGACCCAAGGACTTGGGCCATCCTCCACTGCACTCCCTAGCCACAGCAGAGAGCTGGCCTGGAAGAGGGGCAACCGGGACAGGATCGGTGCCCCGACCGGGACTAGAACCCGGTGTGCCGGCGCCGTAAGGCGGAGGATTAGCCTGTTGAGCCACGGCGCCGGCCTTTTTATTTTTATTTTTGACAGGCAGAGTGGACAGTGAGAGAGAGAGACAGAGAGAAAGGTCTTCCTTTTGCCGTTGGTTCACCCTCCAATGGCCGCCGCGGTAGCATGCTGTGGCCGGCGCACCGCGCTGTTCCGATGGCAGGAGCCAGGTGCTTCCCCTGGTCTCCCATGGGGTGCAGAGCCCAAACACTTGGGCCATCCTCCACTGCACTCCCTGGCCACAGCAGAGAGCTGGCCTGGAAGAGGGGCAACCGGGACAGGATCGGTGCCCCGACCGGGACTAGAACCCGGTGTGCCGGCGCCGCAAGGCGGAGGATTAGCCTGTTGAGCCACGGCGCCGGCCAGGTCTGCCCCTTCTCGATGCCAACCTGGGGGTGCTGAGAAGCGTGGGAGGTTTCCAGGACACACAAAAAAAGGATAAGCAACGACAACAACAAAAGTGAAGTCTTGGTTTGACTGTAGGAAGCTGCCTGGGAAGGCGGCCCCAGGACCCCACCTGAGCCCTCGGGTGCAGGCGTCCCATTGCAGGCCAAACGCCCACTGCGCTCTTAATTAAGTGTATAAATTTCCCTTTTCTGATTCGACGAGGCGCTGGCCCCACCTCCTTCCAACCCAGCCAATGAGTGCCGTGGCGCATTTCCCTGGGCAACCCTGATTGGTCTATTTTTATTTTTATTTTTTATTTTATTTTTTTATTTTTGACAAGCAGAGCGGACAGTGAGAGAGACAGAGAGACAGAGAGAAAGGTCTTCCTTTGCTGTTGGTTCACCCTCCAATGGCCGCCGCGGTAGGCGTGCTGCAGCCGGCGCACCACGCTGATCCGATGGCAGGAGCCAGGTGCTTCTCCTGGTCTCCCATGGGGTGCAGGGCCCAAGCACTTGGGCCATCCTCCACTGCACTCCCGGGCCACAGCAGAGAGCTGGCCGGGAAGAGGGGCAACCGGGACAGGATCGGCGCCCCGACCGGGACTAGAACCTGGTGTGCCGGCGCCACAGATGGAGGATTAGCCTAGTGAGCCGCGGCGCCGGCCCCTGATTGGTCTAGAAACGGGCGTGGATCCAGGCAAACCACTGCGACTCAGTCCCTGGGGTTTGAGTGGAAGGGGCGAGCGGAGGCTGGGGCCGCTGTACCGCTGTTACGGTGGCGGTTTCAAGGAACCCAGGCGAGGGGAACCTCACGTGCCTCGAACCCTCCCTCCTGTCCTCCCCCACCTAGGTCCGTCCCTGCGATCCCGCGTGTCCTGCCAGAGCCGTTTGCTGTTTATTTAGTATGCACTTAGCATCGGCCCTCTGCATCCGCTCGGGATGGGCTCCAGGAACCCCCCCAAAATACCCACATCTTCAGCTGTCTGGGTTCCTTCTAGAAACGGGGTGATAATCTCATGAAACCCATGCACACCCTCCCACGCACTCCAAATCATCCCTGGATCCCTTGTAATACCCAACGTCACGGAGGCTATGCAAATAGCTATTGTATTGTCTGAAAAATGACAAGGAAAAAAAGTACAAGCTCATTAACAATGTCAATTTTCTCCTCCTTTTTTCTTTATTTTCTGAGAGGTAGAGGTAGACAAGGATGCTCCTGTCTGCTGGTTCACTACCCCCCCTGCCCCCCCACAAAGGCCCACAATGGCCAGGGACTGAAGCTGGGGGCTGGGAACCGCAGCCGGGTCTCCCACGTGGTTGGCAGGAACCCGGTTACTCGAGCCATCGCTTACTACCTCCCAGGGTGCGCATTAGCAGGGAGCTGGGGTCAGGACACAGAACTGGGGATTGAACTCAGGCACTCCGATGTGGGATGCAGAAAGAAGCCAGGAGCCAGGAGCTTCTTCCAGGACTCCCACGTGGCTGCAGGGACCCAAGGACCTGGGCCATCTTCCACTGCTTTCCCAGGCCACAGCAGGGAGCTGGATCGGAAGTGGAGCAGCATTCATATGGGATGCTGATGGTGCAGAGCACTGCGCCACGACACTGGCCCCAAGAGAGCAGGTCATTATAAAAAAAGCAAACCTGGCTCTTTGCTACTTTTTGCTTCCTCTCTTGCTGTCACCGGTCTCCTTTCCACATGGTCTCACCCCATGCTCTTTTTTTTTTTTGACAGGCAGAGTGGATAGTGAGAGAGACAGAGAGAAAGGTCTACCTTTTTGCCGTTGGTTCACCCTCTAATGGCCACTGCGGCTGGCACATCGTGCTGATCCGAAGCCAGGAGCCAGGTGCTTCTGGTCTCCCATGGGGTGCAGGGCCCAAGCACTTGGGCCATCCTCCACTGCCTTCCCGGGCCACAGCAGAGGGCTGGCCTGGAAGAAGGGCAATAGGGATAGAATCCAGCGCCCCAACCGGGACTAGAACCCGGTGTGCCAGCGCCGCAAGGGGGAGGATTAGCCTGTTAAGCCACGGCGCTGGCCTCCCATGCTCTTCATGAAAAGCAGATGTGCTTGGGCCTCCAGAACTGTGAGCGAAATAAACCTCTTTTCGCTATAAAGTATCCAACCTCAGGTATTTTGTTACAGTAACGCAAAACAAAGACATCCATGTTTGCCTTACTGTGAACTGCTTTGCCCATATCTTTTGCACGTTTGGCTAGCTGATCATTCATCTTTTTCCTATTGATTTGTAGGAACTCTTTATATATGGAGGCGACAAGTCCTTTCTCGCTGATTTAAAAAAGTCATTTCCAAGTTTGACATTTGCCTTCGACCTTTTTGTTTGTTTGCCCTGATGGCCAAATCCTCACTATAGCCCCGAGGGGTCCATCTCCCGCCTCTGGCCTCCACCCTCTGACTCTCGCATTCTGTTCCAGCCCCAGTAAACTCACTGCTGTCTCTCAAAACGATTCCCCTCTCTTTTTGTCTTGGCTCTTCCCTCGCCGAATAAAGAAAAGCATCAGGAGGTAGAACAGGCAGATGGAACTGTTAAAAAATTTTTATTAAAATGTCCAAGAAGTACATTAATGTCCACAGTGTCAGCTGTCACAGAGCCACGGAACACTGCGGCTTAAGCAACACCAGCAGTTCCCACAGCTGTCCACACGCACACGCACACCATGCCCTGCGCACCGCACATGCGAACACACACGCGCACCCCGCGGGGAAAGGTCGAAGGACAAACCACCACTTCAGAAAAGACCAGAGCCCCTCCCACCCTGGAGCTGGGGCGGGGGCAGAGCAAGGGGGGTTAAGGGTTCCAAGGGCAGGGAGCGTCAACCAAGACCCCACACAAGCTGCGTCCCCAGCCACCACCACCCCACCCCAAACGAAGGAGAATTCTTTTTGTGTATGTCTGTGTGCCATGGGTAACAGAAAAACGTGTTATTCTTATTATACATATTGTTTAACCCAAAGTGACAAAGACAAACCTCTATGTCTGGGCTTTCTCAACTATGAGTGGACAAGGGGCAATGCCGATGGTAGGGGAAACTGAAAGGCAAGGTTAAGGGCCAGGGTCCCGTGTGCAGCCAGTGTGTTCCCCTCGGGAACTCCCAGGGCGGGGAGCGATACACCTGCCCGCCACTGCCAGCGCTGCGCTCCCAGGATCCCTCCTACCTCCAAGGGCCCCAGAGGGAGGCTGGATTCACCACGTGACCATTCCACCTGTCCTTCACCCGCTGAGACCAAAGACTGAACTTGAGCTGAAATCCAAGGTCAGGGACAGGGCAGCCACGGAGTCGGAGCTGTGGGCTTCCGGTTCATCATGGGAAATGGGCAAATCGCGGCCCCTAAGTCACCACGATCCAGAAAGGATCCGAGGAGACAGTGTAGAAGCACTTAGCACCTGCTCCGCAGCTGTCGCCTGGGACTGCAACTTGTGCAGAGGGATAAAGGCTCAGTTAACACATCTCTGGCCTTACTGAGCCCCGCTCAGTATGTGCATTTTTTTTCTCTTTTCGTTGGCACAGAGTCCTTCTCTATCGCCCATCCGCAGGTCTGACCCAGACGGGAGGGGCGGAGACAGGAGGAGAGCTGTGGGTCTCTCAAGCCAGGCTTCAGGGACCAGGGTCCTGGCTTCCGGCTCGGGAAGGTGTTTTCCTGTTGCCAAGTTGCGAGTGAGCTCTTCCCCGATGACCAAGTTTCCAATGATGAGAAACACGTGGTGGACACCGCACCTCGCTTTACCGTGCTCAAGTTTCTGGTGTTTCTAGCCGGCTGGGCAATGGCTCCAGAGGGGAGGGAGGGGCGCTGGGGGGCGGACCCGGGGCAGGGGCTCTGCCGGCGGCTGCTAGGGGCATGGGTACAGGCAGCGGGCTTGAGAGCTTGGCACCCAGGAGGAGGATGTCCCTGAGAGACAGAGGGAAAGAAAGCCGGGCTCAGCCAGCCCTGAAGATCCTGTGTGTGCGATCCACCACCTCTCAGCCTTGCCTGGGGCCGCTGGGTGCGACGCCTGCCCTCCATTGCCTACTCTAGCTACGCCCTAGCTCTGATGCTTCTCCTAACTCCGAGGACACCGCTGATCCCAAGTCCTTCCTAAAATTCGGCACACGGCAGTTCCACGCCCGGTTTGACCAAAGACTGGACTTGAGCTAGAAGCCAAGGTCAAGGAGAGGGCAGAGGTCGGGGGCCAGCCAACGGCCGCTGGTTGCACCGTCTCTCCCCAAGGCTCTTGATCTTAAGTGGAGACTTCCGCCCGGATGGGGGACAGCCAACCATTCACTAAGCCTGAATCTTTGCCCTGAAAGGTCCGGTCTTAATCCAAGTGCCAGCCCTTGCACGGGTCTCAAAGCCTTATCCCAGCACCGCCAATCACTCGGGCAAACAAAGGCAAGGCAGAGTCCCCTTGGTCTTGTATATTCGTGAGCAAGCAGGTGCATCCAGGGTGTGGCTTGGCCACACGGGACTTTCGCAATACACGGACCTCGTGTGTGAACGCCAAGGAGGAGGAGGGGGCTCTGTACAAAGGGTTATGCGTGTGGTTTGGGGTTCAGGGGCTCCCAGACGCTCTCGTCTCTCTCTGGGCTCTGTCTCCCCACGCGAAGGTTCCGGAAGGTTCTGTTGGGGGAGGGGGGGAGCTGTGCTTCTTCCTCCTGCGGTTCAGCAGAAATTCCCTTCCTCCTTCTCCCAGTCCTCTGCCGGGGGCTGTTTGTGCTTTCTGTGTTCCTTGTGTGATTTGTGGTGATGGTGCTGGTGGTGGTGCTGGTGGTGGTGATGGTGTCGCCGCATCCGGTGTGACCGTCTGGCTGCAGGTGGGCGGTGGGGAGGCCCGGACAGGAAGAGGCAAAAAAAAAAAAAAAAAAAAAAAAAAAGGCCTGCAGGAGTGGCTTCGACGCGGGGGAGGGGAAGTGGAGGCAGACCCCGCCCCACGTGATTGGCAAGCTTGTGCGGTGGGCGGGGCAGGCCAGAAGCCGGTTCGCCCGCCGGCCGCCGCCGTGCACGCGGGTGCAGGGGGATGTGTTGATGGGAAAAGCCTGGGCTGGGGTCTCCCGGGCTGGGGGAGGGGAGGAGCCACTTACGTTTGGTGCAGACAATCTGGGGTCTGTCCCATTTGCCGTTGCTACGGCAGCGGATGGTGGCCACGTGGTGCTGGGAGAAGCCCCCGTCGCACTGGTAGCGCACGGTGGCGTGGACGTTGTACTTGGCCTTGCGGGCGCCGACCAGGGAGGCGTTCTCCACCGCGGGAGGGGGGCCGCACAGCACTGGGGACACAGGGGCCTCTGGTTAGGGAAGGGGGCGAGCCCGAGACTGCCGGCCCCTCCCCGCGCCTGCTCTGATCGCCCTGGGTTACAGGTGGCTGTGTCCACCCAAGCCAGGAACTCCCTAGGGGCCCGGACCGCACACAGGGACACGCCCCGCCCCCTGATTGTCACAGCACCGCTAGGGCAGCACTGGGAACAGCGGGGGCAGGAACTTGAGCAGGCGGAAAAAAGGACCTCGGGGCCAGTGCCTGCGGTGCGGGCACAGCACGTGGCCGCCGGTTCGAGTCCCGGCCGCTCCACTTCCGATCCAGCTCCCTGCCAATGCGCCTGGGAAAGCAGCGGACGATGGCCCAAGTGCTTGGGCCCCTGCACCTGCGTGGGAGACCGGAAGAGGCACCTGGCTTTGGATCGGCACAGCTCTGGCCTTTGTGGCCAATTGGAGAGTGAACCAGTGGATGGAAGATCTCTCTCTCTCTCTCTGCCTCTCACTCTCTGTGTAACTCTGACTTTCAAATAAATAAATATTTAAAAAAATAAAAAAGTTAAATAAACTATGAAACGCCACATTTCACCACTTGGGCAAAGGAGAAGCTGGAGGAGGGGCAGAGTGGGTGAGGAGTGACAGGAGGCGGGGGCGGCGAGCTCCCGCCCACTGCGCACCTGCGGCGACGGTCACTGGCTCCCACAGGCGAGCGCCCGCCTATGGCAGGTGGTCACTGGCTCCCACAGGCGAGCGCCCGCCCACTGCGCACCTGCGGCGACGGTCACTGGCTCCCACAGGCGAGCGCCCGCCCACGGCGGACGGTCACTGGCTCCCACAGGCGAGCGCCCGCCCACGGCTCACCTGTGCCCTTCTTGCACACGTAGGGGAGGTTGTAGTTGCAAGGGACGTCATTCCAGCGGCCGCTCTCGTGCGCCACCATCACCACGCAGTCCTCGCCCCCCGCGAAGAAATTGTCCGGCTGGTTCTCGCGCCAGTTCTCGTATTGCTGCAGGAGGGACCCGCGTCCCAGCCCAGCCCAGGCTCAGCCACCGGCTCAACCCCGGCCACATCCCTCAGACTCATCCCAGGGACCCAGTGTTCCCGTCCCGACCGCGGGCACTGTCCGGCCTGTGAGGTCCTCCTCCCTGGCCGCCCTACTTCCTACCTCCTCCCAGCCCCCTCCTTGTCTGTTTCCCCATTGGGGTGGCTTTTAGATAAATACTTGGACAGAATTCAAAAGATGACCTCAGCGTGGAAGTCCAGGAGGGCTTCCCGGAGGAGGAGTCTGCAGGAGAGCTGAGGACCCTTTGAAATCTTTTTCAGAAAAGTGTCCTGGGCCCCAGGAACACGATTGACAACATTGGAGAACTGGTGGGGGCCAGGGCGTGGCTCATTGTCAAGACACTGAATGCCTGCTGCCACATTGGTAGTTTAATGCTGTGTGAATTTCCCCTCCACGGGGAGGGCAGGTGTGTGTGGAGGGGAGAACGCCCTCAGCAGGTGGCCAGGCAGAGGGAGCAGGAGGAGGCACCAGCCCCCAGTCTTGTGTTTGCAGCCTGAGTGAAGCTGGGGCGGGGGTGAGGGGGACAGGGCCTTCGCTGATGCGCCATTGCCAACTCCAGAATCTCAGAGGGTCCCCCCGCTTGCCTCCTTGACGCCCAAGAGGGTAAACCGAGGCCAGGGGGCAGGGACCCGCCACTCACCAGCCCTGTGTTGTCCGTCCACTGGAAGTCCCTCTCCACGATCCTGTCGTTCAGCCCGATCCACGTGTTTTCGTGCCCAAAGCCTGCAGAGGGGGGAAGGGGGCGTGAGGGCTGGGAGCTGGCCCCTCCTGTGCACCACCGGGGCAGGGGAGGAGGAGGGGGTGCGACCCCTCTCCCCAGCCGGGGAGGAGGACCCAGGGCCCCTTGGCCGCCCCGGGTATGAGCTGGAGGCGACCCGAGCCCCTTCCACTCTGGGCACGCCCAGCAGGGATCCTGGCTGCCCTCTTGCCTGGGCAGTAGGGCTGGGGCAGGGACATGGCGTGGGCGGGACTTGAAGCCCCAGCGGGCGGTGCCGGGCGGGGGACTGGGTGTTGCTGGGTAAGCAGGGGCTTTGGGGACGTGGAGGAGATGGGAAGCCAGCAACAAGCAACCCAAGGATCCACGGGGCCACTGACTACACAGAGCGGTGAACAAATGGCAGGAGAAAAACAGCGAGCGCCGGGTTGAGCGAACGCCACGCTCTGCTGTGTGCTTCACGTCAGCCCACACATCACAGATGTCGCCCTCCGTCACCCTCTGTCCCCTGGCCCTGTGGTATCTGTGTTAGCACACTCAGGCTCTATTACCCAGTACAGATGAACATAATACAGTACCGTACAACTATTAATAAAGATATTCTTTGATTAGATATTTACTTGTCTGTCTATGTCACCTCCCAACCTCCCTGTGGACATAGCAACATGTGTCTTGCGCACTGTGGTGCTGTGGTACCTGGCACACACAGTATTTGGTGAATGACCGACTGAGTGAACCCATGGACGTGGGAATTAACAGGGGGCCAGGGCTTGGCTTAATGGGCACAGCTATGGAGAGGTGGCGTCGGGCAAAGGGGCCACCCCCGCCCGCCATGCTGGCTGGGACCCACCCCCCGCCCCGGAGTCCCTACTGTTGATGAAGCTCTGCTCCTCGACAGAGTGGACGCTGGTCAGATGGCCGGCCCGGCGGCGGCAGTCCCTCTCGGCGTCTTCCCACGCCCGCCGGTGAGCGAAGTAGCGGTAGCAGTGGCCCTGGAACTTGTGCCAGCCCCGGTCACAGCCCTCAGTGTCTGGGAGCGCGAGACAGGTGCGTGACGAGGGGCTGGCCTTGGCTCATCAGCCAGGAGCCCAGCCAGCCCCTGAGCAAGGGGGCCATCCCAGGGTCACCTCCCCATCACCCACCCCCATCCATGTCCCCTCTTTCCTGCTGGTGGAGGTTGAAGTTCAAGGTCATTCTCTAGGCCCCGCCCCTGCCCAACATCTCAACATTTCCTTCTCTGATTGGCAGGGCCACACCCCTTGGCTGGGTTGGAGGTGAGGAAGTGCCCTCCGGGAGGGCACTTAGGCGACTCTGGCAGCTCTCTAAGGTGTTAGATACAGGGGCCGGTGCTGTGGCACGGTGGATTTAACCACCACCTGTGCTGCCGGCATCTCATTTGAGGAATGGTTCAAGTCCCGGCTTCTCAACTTCCTTCTGATCCAGCTCCCTGCTAAGGCGCCTGGGAAGCACCGAGGGATGACCCAAGTCCTTGGGCCCCCGCCACCCACGTGGGAGACTTGGATGGAGCTCCTGGCTCCTGGCTTTGGTCTGGCCCAGCTCTGGCCGTTGCAGCCATTTGTAAAGTGAACCAGTGGAAGACCTCTCTCTGTCTCCATCTTTCTCTATAACTCTGCCTTTCAAATAAATAAATATTTATTCGAAAGGCAGAGTTACAGAGAAGCAGAGAAAGAGAGAGAGAGAGAGAGAGAGAGAGATCTTCCATCCGCTGGTTCACTCCCCAGATGGCTGCAACAGCCGGAGCTGGGCCGATCCAAAGCCAGGAGCCAGGAGATTCCTCTGGCTCTCCCACATGGGTGCAGGGGCCCAAGCACTTGGGTCATCTTCTACTGCTTTCCCAGGCCACGGCAGAGAGCTGGATGGGAAGAGGAGCAGCCCAGACTCAAACTGGCGCCCATATGGGATGAGGGCATTGCAGACGGTGGCTTTACCTGCTATGCCACAGTGCCGGCCCCAATAAATAAATATTAAGAGAGAAAGAGAGAGAGAGAGAGAAATAGTGGATACAGGTCAGTTGTGATCATCTGTGGATAGTGAACCAGCAGCTAGAAGAAGCCTCTCTCTCCATCTTTCCCTCTCTAACTTTCCAAATAAATAAATCTTTAAAACTCCACAACTCACAATTTTCCTCCTGTAGGGTTCACAGCCACGGAACCAGGGGAGGAGACCCAGAGCGTGTCAGGGAGCCTGCGCTTGCCGGCGATGCGGCACACTCACCTTTCTCACACAGGCTGCCCCCGTAGCTGGGGAGGCAGAGACACACAAAGCCGTTGACCTCGTCGACACAGGTGCCTCCGTTCTCACAGGGGCTGCACATGCAGTCATCAATGTCTGGCGTGGAGAAGGAGGGGCCGAGTCAGAAGGGCAGCTGTCCCTGGGCTCTGAGCACCCCCTCCCTGGGGAACCAGGCGAGACACAGGGTCACGATCCGACCCCGTATCCTGCACCCGACTGTGGCATTGGTGGTCTGTGCAGGGTGGAATCTCATACAAGTACCATAAACTAGCATTACTGCACTCCTATGCGGACGGACGCCGCACTTGTCACCAAGTATCTGGATTTCTACTGATGCTGAGGGCAGCTCTTTTACCAATTCTGTGTCCAACAATGCTTGAAGCTCCTGTGACATTAGGGGAGTCACTTCTCTTCCTTGAGTCTTTGTACAAAATGGTGACAAATCATGGCACCCTTTCTGGGGTGGTTCTACCTGGAGACTCAATGGAAAAGCTCCAGAAATTATATTGTTTACATTTTTTATAATTAATTGTAGTGTGGTGGAAGCACAGATCTTAATAAATTATATCATTTATGGTTAAGGCTTAAATTTCATAATTAATCATAGTCTGGTGGAAGCAAAGAGCTCAAGAAATTATATCATTTATATTTATTGTTTTAATTTTATAATAATGCTGTGTTGGGTCTCGGGGCTAGCATCTTATGGTTCCGGTGGTGGTGCCTACACCCCTGCTCACCCAGGAGCGGGTGGGAACCCCAGGGACACATCACCCCTTTATCTTCCTTCTGCATCCCTGCCTGGTAGTAAGAGCAGGCAGCAGCCCTGAGCCTCGGCCCAGATTTGGCTTTAACTAGGGCTTGATTTAGCTGGACTCAAGGAGCGAGGTGCGGGGAGTGGCTTTTGGTGAACTCCGAGTCCCGCGGGCTTTGGCCACCCCAGCAGACCCCCGGGGTCTGCAGTGAAAGCCTGGGTTGGGGGGGGGCACTCACCAATCTCGCAGTTTTCCCCGGCAAAGCCTTGGTCACAGCTACAGCCGTACATGGTGCTGTTGGCACTGCACGTGCCTCCGTGTAGGCAAGGGTTGTTCTCGCAGGGATCCGAGGGTGCTGCAGGAGGCACGGGCCATCGGGTCACTTGTCTGCCTTAGAATGCAGTCCTCATGCCCTGAAGCTGTCTCATCAAAGCCTTCTCTGTGGATGGGGCTGGCACTGGCATCCCATACAGGTTCCAGTTCGAGTCCCAGCTGCTCCACTTCCGATCTAACTCCCTGCTTAGGCACCTGGTGGGTGCAGGAGCCCAAGCACTTGGGTCATCTTCTACTGCTTTCCCAGCCCATCAGCAGGGAGCTGGATTGGAAGTGGAGCAGCCGGGACTCGAACCAGAGCCCATATGGGGTGCCGGCACTGCAGGAGGGGCCTTCGTCTGCTACACCACAGCGCCGGCCCCGGCTTAACCTCTTTTGCCGTAACCTTAGCGAGCGTCATTACAGGGATCATAACCACGGGCCGTGGAGCCAGAGACCTGGTTCAGTCCTTGGCTCTGCCACACCCTAGGGGACCCGGGGCCCGTCACGGCTCTGAATGTCAGCTGCCTCACGGAGCCGGGCACCTCAGGACGTCTCCCCTGGCCCCGCCCCCATTCCCAGCCGGGTTTCCCCAGGTGCAGTCCGAGGGGTCTCCTCTGCTTTCTGGGAACCCAGACGCCTTGGTGGGGGCTCCCCAACTCCCGGAAGAAACTGCTTCCCTTCTGGAATGAGAGAGGGGCAGGGCAAGAGCCGCCCTCCTATGCCCGCCAACCCCAGGGTCTCCCAACACCCAAGCATTCCTGGTTGGGCGAAGCCAGGGCACAGCAGGGGGCCCAGGCCTGGCTGTTGCAGGCATCGGGGAGTGAACCAGCAGAAGAGCAGCTCTCTCTCGCTGTCTCTCAAATTAAAAAAAAAATGACTAAGTAAAATTGTGAAAAAGAAATCGAGCTGACATGAAGCAGTGGGCTCTCCCAGCCTCTGCCTTCACCCTCCTCCTAACCCAGACTCACGCCAGGTCCCTCCTCTGCCTGGACTGCTCCATGGCTTCCCCGTTGCCCACAGAAGAAAACCGACCTCTTCATCACAGTCCCCGGGGCCCTGTGCGACCTCCGCCAGCATCCCCCATGCTCACTCGGCTCCAGCCACGCTGACACCCCTGGTCCTCCAGCAGGCCAGGCGTGGCCCTGCCCCAGGACCTTCGCACAGCTGCCCCCTCTGCTGGGGGCGCTCTCCCACCAGACTCCGCGGCTCCTCACTCCTCCCACAGCTGCTCAGGCCATTCCTGGTCGTCCCTTCCACCTGTGGTCCCCTCCCCCCCCCTTGGTTCCTTTATCTCTCCCGCCATCATCACGTTCTCACCACCAGCAGAATGGACTTCCGTTAGTTTGTTTCCCTCTCTCCCTAAAGCAGCGATGTTCCAGGTGGCGGCTGCCAGGCTGCTCGTGCTTCAGTGACTTAGAACGAAACAGGAGTAAACACGCAGGGCGGTCGCGTGGTGCAGAGGGTTAAGTTGCTGCTTGCAATGCCTACATCCTGCACCGGAGCGCCTGGTTCGAGTCCCGGCTCTGGCTCCTGACTCCAGCTCCCTGCGCATGCGCACCCCGGGAGGCAGCAGTGATGACAAAGGTGCTGGGGTCCCTGCCACCCACGTGGGAGGCCCAGATTGGGTTCTGGACTCCTGGATTCAGTTTGGCCCAGTCCTGGCTGTTGCGGGCTTTGGGGGAGTGAACCAGTGGATGGGAGAGCTTGCTCCATCTGTCTCTTTATCTCTGCCTTTCAAACAAAATGAAAAGGCTGAGTCTCGTGGTGATTAAGCTGCTGCCTCGCCCACTTATCAGAGTGACAGGTTCAAGTCCCGGCTGCTCCACTTCCAATCCAGCTTCCTGCCGATGTGCCTGGAAAGCAGCGGGTGACGGCACAAGAGCTTGGGTCCCTGTCACCCATGTGGGAGCCCCGGATGGAGCCCCTGGTTCCTGGCTTCAGCCTGGAGAAGCCCTGATCATTGTGAATATTTGGGGAGTGAACCAGTGAATGGAAGATTCTCTCTCTCTCTCTCTCTGTTTTTTTCAAACAAGCAAAAGTGAATAAACAAACAAGTTTTCAACATGAAGACGAGGGGCACAGCAGGTTAAGCCGCCGTCGCTGATGCCAGTATGATCTCTCCCTCTCCCTCTCTCTCTCTGGAAATGCTTTGCAAATAAAAAATAAATCTTTAAAAATTTTTAAAAAATAAAACAATGCGCCTTGCGGCGCCGGCACACTGGGTTCTAGTCCCGGTCGGGGCACTGATCCTGTCCTGGTTGCCCCTCTTCCAGGCCAGCTCTCTGCTGTGGCCAGGGAGTGCAGTAGAGGATGGCCCAAGTCCTTGGGCCCTGCACCCCATGGGAGACCAGGAGAAGCACCTGGCTCCTGCCATCGGATCAGCGCAGTGCGCCTGCCGCAGCGCGCCTACCGCAGCGGCCATTGGAGGGTGAACCAACAGCAAAAAGGAAGACCTTTCTCTCTGTCTCTCTCACTGTCTAACAACTCTGCCTGTCAAAAATAAAAAAAAATAAAATAAAATAAAACAATGACTTCATTTTTTAAACAGGTTTCTTCTTTACCTTTAAAGACTTATTTATTTATTTATTTGAAAAGCAGAGCAAGGGAGGGAAAGGGAGAGAGAGAAAGAAAAAGAGACTTCGCACCCACTGGTTCACTCCCCAAACGCCCGCGGCAGCCAGGGCTGGGCCACACTGAAGCCAGGAGCCCAGAACCCAATCCGGGTCTCCCACGCAGGTGCAGGGGCCCAAGCACCTGGGCCGTGTTCTGCTGCTTTCCCAGGTGCCTTAGCAGGGAGCTGGATCGGAAGCCGAGCAGCCGGGACCTCAAGGGCCCGGGATGCCCAGCGTCACAGGCGGCAGCTTAGCCTTAAATCTTTTTGAAGCAACACAAGCGCAGCTCCTCACGGCCGTCACTGGGTGAGGTCTACACATGACCAGCTTTGAGACTGGAATACAGCAGGCGCTCAATGATTGCTTTCTAACTCGGCGAAGGCAGCAGCTGGCTCTCCCGCGCTAGCACCTGTCCCGGCGTTGGCTGGGGGGTAGGGGGGTTGCCTGTGCCCCTTAGGGACAGCACAGGGGCTCGTGGACGGTGAGGCCCCAGCACGTGTGTGTGCACACGCGTGGGGCTGCCGGGCGGCGGGACGCGTGAGCGCCGCCAGGTGCCCTGTGCTGCCAACACCTGCCCACAGACTGGCGGTGACTCAGTCGCTCGCTCGCTGGTGCTGCGTTTATTTTTGGCTTCATTAGCATTTCTGCTGCAAGTGGAGGGAGGGAAGGCGCCTGGGTCTCCCCCGGCTTCAGCTTGGAGCCGAGAATCCAGCCCCGGCCCGGGGCTGCAGGTGCTGCGACCCCCAAGACGATGTCTTTCGCACCCCGGTCTGCTTTCCCTCCCACTTCTCTGATGGCCCCCGCCCCATCTCCTCTGGCACCGAGGAGCCTCCCTGCCCCTCCCCATGGCCCCCTACCTGGGTAGGTCCACCACATGCCCAAGGCTTCGTGTCTACTCATTTATTTTTAAGATTTATTTATTGGGGCCGGCGCTGTGGCGTAACAGGTGAAGCCGCCGCTTGCAGTGCCGGCATCCCATATGGGCGCCGGTTCGAGTCCCAGCTGCTCCACTTCCCATCCAGCTCCCTGCTGTGGCCCAAGTCCTTGGGCCCCTGCGCTCTCGTGGGAGACCCAGATGGAGCTCCTGGCTCCTGGCTTTGGATCAGCGCAGCTCCAGCTGTTGTCGCCATTTGGAGAGTGAACCAGTGGATGGAAGACCTCTCTCTCTCTCTCTCTCTCTCTCTCTGTGTGTGTGTAACTCTTACTTTCAAATAAATAGATAAATCTTTTTTTTTTTTTTTTAAAAAAAGAAGCCAGTTAAGGCACCTGCACCCCACCTCAAAAGACCTGGGTTCAACTCCCAGCTCCAGCTCCTGCCTCCGGGCTTCAGCCCCAGCCTGTTCTTGACGGCTACAGGTAACTGGGGGAGAGCATCAGTAGATTCTCCCCCCACCGCCTCCAATAAATAAATAAAAATCAAATGTGTTAATGTGGGTTTTTACAAGTCAGAAAAAGTGTTTCTTTTCTTTTTTTTTCTTTTTTTTTTCTTTTTTTTTTTTTGACAGGCAGAGTGGACAGTGAGAGAGAGACAGAGAGAAAGGTCTTCCTTTTGCCATTGGTTCACCCTCCAGTGGCCGCTGCGGCCGGCGCACCGCACTGATCTGATGGCAGAAGCCAGGGGCTTATCCTGGTCTCCCATGGGGTGCAGGGCCCAAGCACTTGGGCCATCCTCCACTGCACTCCCTGGCCACAGCAGAGAGCTGGCCTGGAAGAGGGGCAACCGGGACAGGATCGGTGCCCCGACCGGGACTAGAACCCGGTGTGCCGGCGCCGCAAGGCGGAGGATTAGCTTAGTGAGCCGCGGCGCCGGCCAGAAAAAGTGTTTCTTAATTAATTTAAAATGCATTTACTTCTTAAACTGACATAATCCACTTTTAAATGTTTATTTATTTTGATTTTGTTTGAAAAGCAGAGTTAGAGAGAGAGCGCACGCGCTTCCATGCACTGGTTCGCTCCCCAAATGCCCACACTGATTGGTGCTGGGCCGGGCTGTCCGGAGCTCCAGCTGGGTCTCCCACGAGGGTGACAAGGACCCAAGTACTCGAGCCATCACCGCAGCCTCCCAGGGTGCGGGTCGGCAGTGGAGGCGGGACTCGAACCCGGGGCCCCCTAACACGTGATGTGGGCGTTCCAAGCAGGGGTTTAACCACTGAGCCACAGTGCCCACCTCTGCTTCATCCCTTTTATAAACAAAAGTTTATCTGACCGAAAGCCCCAGCTCAGATTAAAAAAAAAAAAACTGCTGGGAGCGCTGGCCGGGCTGCAGGGGGCAGCCCTGGCCCCAGGGAGAGGGGCAGTGGCTTCCTCTGGACCCCACCGTGCACAGAGCAGCAAACGTCAGGTGGACTTGGTGCCGAGTGAGGCTTAGCCTCTGGGTCGCCAGGCAAGACCTCCAAGGGCACTTGAAAAAAAATTTGTGGAAAATGCATATTATGAGAAAACTATGCGTGGATTTCAAAAGCTTTTGCACCCCAATAAGCTCATATTTCAATTCTACTTTCCACGAACTTTAAAAACTATTCATCTACATGGAAGGCAGAGAGGCGGACAGAATGAGGGAGTAGCGGCTCCCGGGTGCTGGTCCACTCTGCGTGCGCCCACAGCGGCCGGGCCTGGGCTGACTCAGTGCCGGGAGCCGGGAGCTCCGGCCAGGTCTCCGCCGCCGCCCCCCGGGGCTGCCGTAGCAGGAAGCAGCAGCCAGGAGCCGGATCCCAGACACTCGGGTGTGGGACGCGGGCATCTTACTTCCCTCTTAAGAAAGACTTTATTTATTTATTGAAAGGCAGAGTGATGGAGACAGAGGGAGAAACAGGAGAGCGAGCGAGCGAGAGAGATCTTCCATTCACTGGTTCACTCTCCAAATGGCAGAACCAGCCAGGGGTCTCATACAGGGGTGGCAGACACCCAAGTCCTTGGGCCATCGTCTGCTGCCTCCCAGGCTCGTTAGCGGGAAGCTGGATCAGAAGGCCTGGAGTGGAACCAGGCAACCCTGAGAGAGAGGCCGCTGCTGTCCCGTGACAGCTCAACCCACTGCACCACAGCACCCGCCCTCAAGGCAGGGATCTGCACCAGCAGGCTAAATGTATGAATCCTTGGCTGTGCCTCCTACCTCCCTGAGCCTCAGCTGTGCAGTCTGTAGAATGGGCTGGGAGGGTTCGCTCAGCAACTCCCAGCCCTCCCCAGCCTCCACTTTCCCTGCGCCTCGCGACTCCCCCCTCCATGATCCACGTCACCAATTTCCAGGCCCAACTTCCACTTGTGCAGAGATCTCTGGGCCGTACCCCTCCCACTGCCACGCCCACTCACATGGCCACGCCCATGCCACGCCCCTCGACCTAGCCACACCCCCTCCAGCCCATGCCTCAGAGCTGTCTCTGTCCAGCTGTGGGGGAGTCTCTGAATGCCAGTCCCCCCCTCTACACACAAACCCAATGGCCTGCCCCAAACTAAACCCATCCCCCAACCCAAACAACCCCACGGCCCATCGTACCTACAGCTTGGCCGCTGGAACAAACTCACTGTTAAAAACCAGACTCAGTTCCACCTCCTGGGCCTTGCCTACGCCGACCCCTCTGCCAGGGTCGCACTTTCCAAAACGCTCCTCCACCTCACGAGCTCGCACCTCCAGTGCCGCCCCCTGCTGGAAGCCCCCAGACCCCCAGGGTCAGCCCTGGACCTTGAACCTACTTACCCTCCTCTGCACTCCCATTCCCAGGGCTTCCCAGCAGCACCGGCTCCTCTCCGCTCGCCACCTCCTCCCAGAAGCCGTCCACTGCTGGGCTCCCGGCCAAGAGCTCCAGCCGCAGGTCCCCTGTGCCCTGGGACACAGGTGGCAGGGTGCTGGGGGCGTCCCACGGCACCGCAGGCTCCCCGGAGGGAGCTGAGACAGCCTCGTCCATGCCGGCTGTGGTGGGTGTGCATGGTGGAGGAGAGACTGACGCTCCAGGTGTCCCCTCGGCCACCGTCCGGCCCTCCGGCTCTGGCTGGGGTTGGAAGCTCGCGGTGGCCAGGATGGACGTCGCCAGGGCATCAGTCTTGTCCCCCTGGTCTGGGGACGTGAGGGACGTCGTCACCCTGCTTGCATCGAACGTCACCAGAGGGCGCCAGGTGGGGCTCTCAGTCCCCTCAATCATGAGCGATCTGGATTCCCAAAGGCCGGTGGTGTCGCTGGATTCCGGCGTGACCGAGGGACCCGCGGGATCCACCGTGGGTCCTACACCTGCAGAAGCCCTAGGCCCCAAACTTGGGGTGATTCTGGGCACCACAAAAACTCTAGGGTCCCCTGAGGATGCTGAAGGGGGGGTGGAGCCCACCTCCTCCGTGGTGGCCTGCAAGCCGGAAGTGGGGCTCTCTGCCCTGTTAAAGACCCCAGACGCTGACCCCAAGATGTCTCTCACGCTTGTGGGCTCGGCGGCAGCCTCCGTGGGGGTGACATCAGCCGGCGTGGCCCCGCCCACGGAAACCCAGGGGCTGCGGCTGGCGTGCTGTGAAGGGCTGGGCCCCCCAGCGTCTCCGGGGGAGTCCGGGCTGGCTCCAGTTCCTGTGTCCGTGGCTGTCGTGGGTGTGGCTTCTCCCCCCAGCCCTGCTGGGTGCCAGGAGGGGGAGGGGGCAGTCCCCTCCGTCTCTGTCGCAAGCAAGGATGTGGCAGTAGCGGTGGCCTCGCGGTGGCCCTCGGTGGCACCCTCCGTGGGGTCTGGTGTGAGCCCTCGTTTGGGGGCACGCAGCATGGCTATGACGGGGAGGTCTGGGGATGTGGCTGTGGGGGATACCCCCCAAGGAACTGTGCTGGGGTCTTCAGAGGGGCTGGGGGCCGGGACCGTGGCCTCCGTGGGGGACCAGGACAGGCTGGGGGTGGCTGGTTTCCCGCTGGGGTCCGCAGATTCCTTTAACTTCAGGCCAGGGGCCCTGCTGGGGCTCGGGGGGCTGGCTGGGGCCACGGTCGGAGGCCACAGCCGGGGCTGTGCAGGGCTCCTGCCACCACGGGAATCTGTAACAATGCCCACGAACGTCATTTCGTGGTATAACTGTGTCTCAGCAGCTGCACAGCTCCTGTGTCGCCCCCAGACTCTAGGTCTGGGACTGGGGGCTTCCTCCGCCCCTCCCCCTTGCCTGGGGCTAGCCCTCTGATCCCCACCCCCACCCGCCCCCCGGGATCGCCCCCACGCCCCCTAGACCTGGCTCACCAGCTTCAGGCGCATCAATTTCATTGGTCAGCATGACCCAGGGACTCTGGCTCCGGCCACTCCCCGGCGTCTCCGTGGCTTCCGTGGCCAAGGGAGGTTCCACGTGATTCCCAGCAGCCTCCGGGCTGAGGGGCTGGGCGCTGGCCTCGAGACCCCACTCCACCCCTAGCTCCTCTTCCTGCAGCTGGAAGTGGCGCCCGTTCAACCCTTTAAAACGTCCTCTCCTCCACGTGGGGCCCGTGGGGGCATCTGTGGGCGTGGACGCCGCGGGGCCTGCGCTGATGCCACCGGGGCTGGGGGCCACGGTGCCCAGCCACGCTGCCTCCGTGGGCCACGAGGCCAGAGTGGGGCTCCCATAGGTAGGGCCGGGGTTCTCCTGAGACTCCTGCTTCTCCACCACGAACAGGGGCTCTTCTTCCCCGCTGGACAGCAGGGGCTCCCGGGCCTCGGGCACAACCTCCTCCTCCTCCCCCAGGCTGGGTTCCAGATCTCGCACCGGGGGGCCTTCTGCCGACAGAATCTCCCCCTCGTCCCCAGAGGAGGGAGTCTCTGGGTCTCCATGGTGTGGCGTGGTGTGATGAGCTGTGGGACAAAGTGGAAGAGGTTGGGTTAGGCTTAGGGACTGCCGGGGAAGTTCTCCCTGCAGTCTGCCTACATTCCAGCATGCTGCAGCACAAACTATCCTGGCTATCCCAAGAGCGAATGTCAGCCCAGATCCCGCCCCTGAAGTGGGCCTGCCCAGGGCACAGGGCCAACAGGCTTATAGGGGTGGTCCCAGAGCGGACATGCTCCACCCAGGGGCGGGTCTTTCGGGGTTCTGAAGCCTCAAGACCTTAAATACAACAATTTGATCAACGCATGGCCTCATCTGGGGCTGTTTAACTTCCCACCAGTGCGAGGCTCCTGGGAAAAGACCAGCCGCAGGGGGCGTGGTCCTCACCGGGGGCGTGGCTGATGCACACGCACGTTTCCACGTGTCTTCTGGAATGGACACACCCCTAGGGCGTGGCCTCAAGTGGAGGGGCGTGGCAACCAGGAGGCCCGCCCCTCTTGGGGGCGTGGCCTCAGCAAAGCCCCTGCGCACCTCGGAAGCAGTAGGCGTCGAAGCGGGCGGCGGGCGCGGGGAAGCCGGTGCGGTTGGCGAAGCGGTAGACGGTGCGCACGCCCGGGGCTGGGCCCCCGCAGCGCCGGCGCGGCGTCTGGATCGGGTAGCGCACGCTGCCGTCCGCCAGCCAGCCGGGGTCGCACTGGTCCAGGCCCTCGTGCCAGGCCAGGTGCAGCTGTCCCACGGAGGCCAGCGTGGCGCCCTGGCGGCGACACTGGGCGCGCGCTCCGGCCAGGGTCAGGCGGCGGGCCGGGCCCACGTAGAAGACTTCACCTGCGGGGAGAAGGTGAGTGGGGCCAGGGCCCCCTGGGGACGAGGAGGGGGCGTCTCTCTCCAGGTAGTCCCAGCAGGGCTGAGTTTGGGGGGTCGTTACCTCCTAGGTTCTAGCAGGAGGGGGCGCTAGCCTGTTTTTACGAACCAATCGAGTGGGGGACTTCAGAGAGGACAAGACGCGAGGTGGGGTGGGCTCAGAGGGTGGGCAGGGAGGGGCCGGGGGCTCAGGGGAGGAGAGGGGCTCGGGTCTTGGCTGCAGGTTTAGAAAGAGATGAGCCAGGAAAGCCGCAGAAGCGCTTAGAAGGGATGAGTGGTGGGGGTGGGAGAGGTGGGGCGCAGGGGCCCGGAAGTGCTAGACTTACCCCCCAGTTCTCGGGCAAAGCAATACACGTCGTAGAGTTCCTGGGGGTCTCGCCTCCCATAGCTCCGAACTCCCGGCTGGCTGCTACGGTCGCCATAGCAACCGGGCCGGGACTGAGTGATGGGGTACCTGACAACGCAAGGACAGAGTTAGGGCTCGTGTGCTCCTGGGGGCCCGAAGGGGCTTCTTTGCCCAGAGGCTAACTCCACCCCCCCCATACACCTGCTGCTCACCGGACGGTCCGGTCAGCGAGCCAGCCGGCGTCACAGTTGTCAAACCCATCCTCGAAGGCTGCCTGCAGGTGCCGCGGGGCCGCGATGATGGCCGAGCTGAGACGGCAGGCCTCCTGGGCCTCGGCGAAGGTCAAGGCGTACCGGTCCCGGGCTGCCCGGTAATGGAAGACGACGCCTGTGGGGAGAATGTCCGGGATGCTGGGGACCCCTTAGTCTGGAACCTTCTTTCTGGCAAGATGGCCACCCCCTTCCCGCCCCGGTCTGATAACTACAGGATCCTGACACGGGGGGAGTAAGCGTGCCATGGCCCCATTTTGCTGATGGGGAAACTGATAACAAATGGCATCAGAGGGCTCAGATCTGCCAAACACGACGTGAAAAGCGCTTATCCACACCTTGTCGCCAAACTCTTTAAAACAAGAGTGGAGAATAAGGCTCGGAAAGACGGAGGGACGTGACCAAGGTCACAGCTAGGCCTCAGGCAGAGCCGAAATTCCAATCTGGGAAGATCTGACTCCAAAGACAGTGCTCTGTATACTCAGGGTGTATGCTAGCGGTGGTGGAAGGCACGGGGGGGGGGGGAGAGGGAGAGAGAGAGAGAGAGAGAGAGAGACAGAGAGAGAGAGAGAGATGGAGACAGAGAGAGAGAGAGAGGGAGAGAGACAGAGACAGAGAGAGAGATGGAGACAAAGACAGAGAGAGGGAGAGACAGAGAGAGAGGGAGGGAGACAAAGACAGAGAGACAGAGAGAGACGCAAGAGAGAGAGAGAGAGAGAGAGATGGAGACAAAGACAGAGAGACAGAGAGATGAAGACAAAGACAGAGAGAGGGAGAGATGGAGATGGAGACAGAGAGACTGAGAGATGGAGACAGAGAGAGAGAGAGAGACAGAGACAGAGAGACAGAGAGATGAAGACAAAGACAGAGAGAGGGAGAGAGAGAGAGCGACAGAGAGAGACGGGGGGGGGGAGGGAGAGGGAGAGGGAGAGGCTGCCTTTTCGGAATTCAGTACATGTGCAATCACGGGAGCACAAGCAGCCATGGGAGACCAACCATGGTTCTTGCTTGGCTTGGGAATGAAGTCACGGAAGGCTTCTTGGAGGAGGTGACATGGGAGCAAGGATGTGACGCACCCATCACAGGCTCACGGCAACTCAAATTCTGAATTAAGGATGAAAGATATGGATGAACAGGACAAAAGAATCAGCTGTCGCCCTACGGGGAGCTGTGTCCTTGGCATCAGGCTGGTATACAGCAGGTGCGCAAGTAACGCTAGGTCGAATGACTGAGCAAACCCAGAGGTGACATTCACCTCCCTGACCATGAATGAGGTTTGGAGAAGGGAGGTCTTCCAAAGGGCACGATGGGGCGGCCCCATGAAATATGAGGTCATCACACAGGAAGGCGATTGTGGTTAACAATAATGCGTGGGGCCGGCACAGTGGCAGAGCGGGTAGAGCCACCACCTGCAGTGCCAGCATCCCATGTGGGCGCTGGTTCGAGTCCCGGCTGCTCCACTTCCCATCCAGCTCTCGGCTGTGGCCTGGGAAAGCAGTGGAGGATGGCCCAAGTGCTCGGGCCCCTGCACCTGCGTGGGAGACCCGGATGGAGCTCCTGGCTCCTGGATTTGGCCTGGCATAGCCTCAGCCATTGTGCCCATCTGGGGGAATGAACTGGCCGAGGGAAGAGCTCTCCCCCCACCCCCAGCCTTTCAAATAAATACATAAATCTTTAAATAAAGAAAAGAGTATTGAGCGTCTTCCCTGTGCCTGATCCTGCTCTGGACAGCAGGAAGGCACATTACAAAGTCCGAGAGAAAAGATTAAAAGACTATTTTGGTGCAAAAAGGCTCTGAAGTCCATGCATATGAAAAGTCTTCAAAGGCTCACGGAAAATGCGCATAATGGACAAACTGCATGGATTTCCAATTTTTTTTCATGCCCAAATCTCTCTCTCTCTCTCTCTTTAGAGGCAGACGGAGACCCTCTCTGCTAGCTTGCTCCCCAAATGCCCCATGACAGCTGGGGCTAGGCCAGCCTGTGGCTGGGGGCTGGGACATCAGCAGGTCTCCCACGAGGGTGGCCGGAAGCGACAGCCTGAGACACCCCCTGTGGCCTCCCGGGTCTGCAAGGGCAAGAAGTTGTCAGAGCCCAGCCAAGCCGGGGATAGAGCCCCGGGCGCTGTGATGTAGGATTCCAGCACCTTAACCACAAGGCAAATGCCCCCCCAACTATCTTTTTCTATTGCCTTTTTAAAAAGGATTTATTTATTTGAAAGGCAGAGAGGCAGGGAGAGAGAGAGAGAGAAAGGTCTTCCATCCGCTGGTTCACTCCCCAGATGGCTGCATCGGCCAGAGCTGCACCGATCCGAAGCCAGGAGCCAGGAGCTTCTTCTAGGGCTCGCATGCAGGTGCAGAGGCCCAAGCACTTGGGCCATCCTCCACTGCTTTCCCAGGCCATCACAGAGAGCTGGATTGGAAGTGGAGCAGCCTGGACTCGAACCAGCGCCCATATGGGATGCACTGCAGGCTGGGGCTTTAACCCACTGCACCACAGCACCGGCCCCCTAAACTTATCTTTTAATTGCATTTTCCCATGAATGTTTTGAAGTCCCTTCATATTTAAGCTTTTTTTTTTATTTTTATTTTTTTATTTTTTTGACAGGCAGAGTGGACAGTGAGAGAGAGACAGATCTTCCTTTTGCCGTTGGTTCACCCTCCAATGGCCGCCGCGGTAGGCGTGCTGCGGCCGGCGCACCGCGCTGATCCAATGGCGGGAGCCTGGTGCTTCTCCTGGTCTCCCATGCGGGTGCAGGGCCCAAGCACTTGGGCCATCCTCCACTGCCCTCCCTGGCCACAGCAGAGAGCTGGCCTGGAAGAGGGGCAACCGGGACAGGATCGGCGCCCCGACCGGGACTAGAACCTGGTGTGCCAGCGCTGCAAGGCGGAGGATTAGCCTGTTGAGCCGCGGCGCCGGCCTTTTTTTTTTTTTTTTTTTTTTTTAATTCCTCCACCTTAATCACTTAGGAAAACAGAAACTAGCCAAATCTATTTCAACAGAATGAATTTAATACAGGAATCGGCTAAAGAGGGATTCAAGTACTGTTATTTACTCTATGTTTTTAATCGACTTACTTTTTTGGAAATGGCCTCACTTTTTAAAGGAAGCTTAAATGCAGTTATTTTGAAGGGAAGCTTGCATTCCTTCTTTGGAGAGAAAGCCATTACCCTTTGTCTTATGTAAAAATCAGGTAGCCGGGGCGGGTGCTGTGGCACAGTGAGTTAAGCGGCCGCCTGCAACACTGTATCCCGTATCAGAGTCAGTTACAGCCCTGGCTGCTCCGCTTCCCATCCAGCTCCCTGCAAATGCACCTGCGAGGCAGAAGGGGACGGCCCGAGTGCCTGGGCCCCTGCCCCAGTGTGGGAGACCCGGATGGAGCTCCTGGCTCCTGGCTTCAGCCCAGCCCTGGCCTTGATAGCTATATGGGGAATGAACCCGGAGATAGGAGATGGAAGCTCTCTCTCTCTCTCTCTCTCTCTCCCCTTCTCCCTCTCCCTCTCCTTCTCCCCCTCTCTCTCAATCTTTTAAATTTAGAAATTAAAAAAAAATTAAATTAGATGACCATAAAATCCCACTACATACTGCAGCCTGCAGGACTCTGAAGCCACTTGGCCTAAAAAGAGGGTACAGGGGCCGGCGCTGTGGCACAGTAGGCTAAGCCACCATATGGGCGCTGGTTCGAGTCCCGGCTGCTCCTCTTCTGACCCAGCTCCCTGCTGCTGGTCTGGGAAAGCAATGGAAGATGGCCCAAGTGCTTGGGCCCCTGTACCTACATGGGAGACCCATGGAAGAAGCTCCCAGCTCCTGGCTTCAGATTGGCCCAGCTCCACGTGGGGAGTGAACCAGCAGATGGAAGACTTCTGTCTCTGTGTCCCTCGCTCTCTCTCTCTCTGTAACTCTGCCTCTCAAATAAATCTTAAAAAAAAAAAAAAAAAAAAAAAAGAGACTAGTACCCACGGAGATTTCTCTGTTGACTTTACCCTAAGAAGTTGAGAGGAAGCCCCTGCTCAGGGTGAGATCTGTGGTGACACCCGGTGGGTGGGCTTCAGGCTCAGTCCCTCCCCTGCCCGGCCTCGTCACCTCCGCTGTCCCCAACTGACCCGTCACCTCCAGTGGCACCAGGTCCTGCTCGTCCTCGATGCCTCTCACCACCTGGCAGCGGTAGAGCCCGGAGTCGCTGGCCCTCAGCGGCCCCAGCAGGAGCGTGGCGTTGGCCCGGCGCCGGGGGTAGGCGGGCAGTGACACTCGCCCCTGCCAGCCCTTGGCCACCCGCACCACGTTGTCCTTGGCCACCAGGATGGGCACGTCCTGTCGCTGGCCCGACGCCGTCCGCACCTTGGTCCACTTGATGCGAGGGGCCTCTCGGGTGGCAGCCGGCCGTGGCTGCAGGGTAAAGAGACAGGGCAGGGCCACCAGCTCTGCCAGAGCGGCCCGGACGGCCCCCGAGCCTAGCTTCTGCATATGCAGTGCCTTCTCGGTGGCCGTGGCCGTGGCCGTGGCGGCGTCCTCTGGGCCTGGGGTGCAGAAGGCAGACAGAGTTCTGATGAGAGAGGCGGGCACTCTGCCAGCTCCCCCCCCCCCCCAAGGAGGAGGGAGGCCACGCTGGGGGAGGTTAGGCGTCCATCCAACACCACAAAGCAACACCCGAATCCATGAGATTAACTGAGCCACCAGGAAAGCAATGAGATCAAATCCCTTCACCAGGGCTGTGGTGTAGGAAGCTATGCACCCGCCTGCAGTGCCAGCACCCACAGGGGCGCCGGTTCGAGTCCCGGCTGCTCCACGTCCAATCCAGCTCCCTGCTATGGCCTGGGAACGCAGTAGAAGATGGCCCAAGTGCTTGGGCCCCTGCACCCATGTGGGAGACCCTGAAGAAGCTCCTGGCTCCTGGCTTCAGATCAGCCCAGCTCTGGCCATGGTGGCCATTTGGGGAGTGACCCAGCAGGTGGAAGACCTCTCTCTCTGTCTCTCCCTCTCTTTGTCTGTAACTCTACTTCTCAAATAAATAGATTAAATCTTGGGGGGAAAAATCCCTTCACCGTTTCGCCTCCACCCAAGATGCAGATTTCGCAGGCCTGGTGAGTGGCCGCCCACTGTCACCAACTCTCTGTGTGGCCTTCGGGAAGTCGCTCGCCTTCTCTGAGCAGAAGGCCTGCTTGGTGGCAATCAGCTCACTTGATTTCATTCATTAACTTTTAGGTTTACGTCTCTGAAAGGCAGAGAGAGACAGAGATCTTCCACCCACCGGTTCACTCCCCCAAATGCCCGCAACAGCCAGGCAGGCTGGGCCAGGCAGAAGCCGGGAGCCGAGAGCTTCATTCGGGGTAGCCGGGACTCAGTCCTCCAGCAGTGACCTGCTGCCGCCCAGGGTGCGCATGCGCAGGGAGCTGGGTTGAAAGCAGAAGCAGGGACTTGAACCCAGGACCTCTGATATGGATGCAAATGTCCCACATGGCGGCCTGATCACCACACCAAACGTCTGCCCCAGCCCGAGCTCCCGATGCCAGGACAGGCACACAGACCTGTACTTCCGCGCCCCACCCGTAGCAGACATCACCAATCAATCTCCGCACTGCTCTCACTCCCCACCTCCCTCTCTTTCTAGCTCATTTCAGCCAAAACGGTGCTGGCAGTGACTAAAAATAACCTCCCAGGTATCTCGTTCGCTTTTGATTGTTCAAAGAACCTTTTTCATCTGTTCTCACTTTAGTCTGGAGACCAAGCCGGGGGACCAGCAGGAGAAAACTTGGAATTACAAAGTTGCCCTATCTTGTCAGTGCGCCAGACCCCCTCCCAACGAACCCACTCACCCTGGTCCCCAGCCACAAAAAGCAGCATCGTAATCAGCAGGCCTGAGGCCCAGACAGATGGGGCCCCCATCCTGGACCTGGAACGAGAGAGGGAGGGAGGCAGGGAGGAGGGAGGGAGGCAGGGGTGAGGCTTAGTATAGACTTCTTAGACACTCGGCACAGACCAACCAAATCCCTCCATCCTACCGATCAAGACACCGGAGCTCAGAGAGGCCCCTGTGTCGCTCGAGGTCACACAGCAAATGAGCACAAGGGCTGAGCCGGGATTTGAACCCAGGGCCATGAGGCTGCAGAACCTAAGCGGTGAACCCCCAGGTTCAGGAGCATGGGGACTGGAGTGACTCTGACCTGGGGTTGGCTCTCTGCCTGTCCCTTGCTGTGTGACCTTGGGCAGGTAGCTTAACCTCTCTGGGTGTCTCTTTCTGGGTTAGCTGGGGAGAACATCAGGTGGTTGAAAGGAGATGAGTCAATACATACATATATATATATAAAATCGCCCGGCAAGGCAAAGTGTATTTTAACTGTTGCTATTATAACAATTGACCTTAACACAGCCGCTGAAGTCACGTTTTCCAAGTGGGCCTCCGCCATCAGACTAGGGGGCTCCTAGCCAGGCGGGGGCCACTCCTCGGGTCTGCCGTTCGGGCAGCAGGCTGGCCGCCAAGCCAGCCTTGAATCCCGCTCTGCCCACTGACACGATTCCCAGCTTCGATTCCAGGATTGGGTTGTCACCGAGATTCTATTCTTGGTTTCTGGGATTTTTTTTTTTTTTTTTTGGCACTGCCAAGTCCCAGCTGGAGGAAGGGGCCTCACCCTTGCCCACCACAACCTCCCTCCCCCCGCCCCCGAATTCACGCAGCCGGGTAAAACAAAGTGCTGCCCAAAACCACAGAGGATCCTCGCCTATGGGTTGAGCGCTTACAGAGAGGCTAAAGCCTACGGCCATAAGAGGGTGGGCGATTATTAAGTGCCTGCTGTAAGCGAGGCCCCTTGTATGCACTGAGACACAGCAGGGCCTTTCCAGACTTCCCATCCGCCCAGGGGCTAGAGGCTCCCCGGAGGCAGCCCCTCCCCCAAAGCCTCCCACCACCACCCTGGATCCCCCGCCTCCCATCGGGGCTCAGGAGGAGGGGCAGATGGCAAATTAAAACATCAGCTCTCAGCCCAGCCTTTGCACCCATGAGAACAGCACAGCCCGGGGACAGAAGCAGGAGTGGGTTCCACAATGGGAGGCGGCAGGGGACGGCTGTATCTTAACTGGGGGCCAGCTCCAGAGGCCCCCAGCCAGGACGCTGGCCGTGACCTGTCCATGGTGCTGAACTCTGAGGCGGCTACGCAGCCGCACCACCCACTTGATCTATCCCTGCCTCCTGCCTGCTCCTCCAGGCTCAGAGAGGGCCAGAGGTTTGCCCCAGGCTGCACAGCAGGACAGAGGTCAAGGCCAGGTCCCCAACCTGTAAACCTCAAAAACCCCTCTGCCTCGGTGCCACACTGTCCTAATTTCTCCCTGTGGGAATTCTGAGTACATGAGGGGCTCCCCGATTGGGTGTGGCAGCACCCTCAGGGGGTATGCGCGCTCTCTCTCTCTCTCGCTCTCTCTCTCACACACACACACACACACACTCATCGGTTTACTCCTTCCATGCCGGACGACCCTGGACAACCCGATTCACGTCTCTGGGCCTCGGTCTCCCCATCTTTAAAATGGGAGATCGTCCTGCACCTCCCTCCCAGTGCTACTGTGGGGAGCAAACGAGCTGAGACTTGTGAAGTCCCAGACATGCTAAATTTAACAACAGAGCTTTGTACACAAAGCTTCCCGGCCACGCTGAAGATACCCCGAGGAGGTTCCACAGGTGCACGCTCCCCACCCCCCCAACACCCACTATCTTCCACTTTGCACCTTCACACACCCACACCCTTCTCTTAAAATACCTCTTCCCCAGGGCTCACAGAGGTGAGCGCTCACACAGCTGTCTGGGGCCCATCCCCTCCTGAATAATGCATGAGCCTCATGCATATGCAAGTAGGGGCCTGCCAGGCACTGGGGGAGGGGTGGCCCGGATCAGTGTGAGACTCTGTGTGTGTGTGTGTGTCTGTCTGTCCCCTCCCTCGCTGCCACCTCCTGTCTCAGTGGGCCACTGAGTGAGGGTGTTTGCCAGGGGGCGTTTATGGGTGTTTGTCATGGGTGTGCGCCTGGGGGTGCTGGGTCCAGGCAAGGCTGGATCTGCGGTTGTGTGGACATCAGGTGGGCAGGTCCCCAGCAGCTCTGAGTGACCCCCGGCAGGGGCTGTGAGCATGTGCATGTGTCTCTGGCCTGAGCAGGTGCACTGGTGTGCACGAGTGTGAACACGGCCCTCCTGGGACCAGGAAGGAAGCTAAGCTCAGGGTCGCATGGATGGATACCCCTTGGGGACCTCAACCTCTGCCCAGCCTCTCCCCAGCTCAGCACACAGCCACATCCCACACCCCCCACGCTCAGGGTCCACGCCACCAAACCCAGAGAGAGGACCCTGGCCACACACAGGGGACACACGCACAACCACTCAGCCTGGCCACAGACACCCCGGGAGACACACGCACACACACGCACAGTGACATTAACAAAGACAGTCAGAATGGGTGCTCAGAAGACAGGCGGCATCTCTCCCACACAAAGACTCCCAGGCCCTCCCCCAACCCAGGAACCCCCTGCACGAACAACACCATCAGACACAGCCCCTCTGTCTCTCACTCTCACACGGAGCCGCCGTGCCAGCTCCTGACACCCACCCAGAGAGACCAACGTGGCTTGGGCGACCGACGGGCACACACCATCGTGCCACTCGGTGACGTGACCTCCGGCACAAGTTTTCCGACAAAGACACCGACCGTAGTCACATCGGCCCCACAGGGGACCTCATCAGAAGCCCCGGGGACACCCCTACCCCCTGCCCAGGGCACGTACACACGCACAAAGCCCCCACCTCCTGGGGAGGGGGGAAATATTCTTCCACTGAGAACGGCTGGGAGCAGCCATGGAGGCAGCGGGTTCCGGGGTCCCACGGTGCACCCCTTCCTCTGCGCCCCGCCCCCATGCACCCTCCGGGGCCCTGTGCCAATCTGCTCCTGGGCCTGGCTCTTCTCCCAACGAGGCTCTTGGAAAAGAACAAAGCCCCTCGCAGAAGGGAGCGAGTGGCTCCCGCCCAGGCTGGCTCGGGGGTCCCAGCCCCCTACTTCCTAGTGCTTGGGGCCCCCCCCAAGCCAGGGCTCCCACATGCACCCACAGGTGCAGTTGTAAGCCGATGAGGCAAGGGGCTGTGTGGCTCTGGGTGGTGGTGGGCAGATGTGGA
Organism: Lepus europaeus; assembly: GCF_033115175.1. Taxonomy (NCBI): domain Eukaryota; kingdom Metazoa; phylum Chordata; class Mammalia; order Lagomorpha; family Leporidae; genus Lepus; species Lepus europaeus. The sequence goes on from NC_084846.1 coordinate 6,233,017, forward strand.
GGTGCCCCGGGGGCCCCCCTTCTCCAAGCTGGTGTCCCTCGTGGGTCCTGGGGGACCACCATCCGGCCTTTGGCTGGGGCACCCAGAGCGCTCCCTGAGAGAACGGAAAGCGCCCCAAGTGCAGGTTCGCGGGGACCCGCGGGGACCACGTTGGAATGGGGCCCCGGCGCCTTCTCTGGGAGTCAGGATGTGGCGACAGGACCTAGCCCGAAAGGACGGGGCCACGGCAGGCGCCCCTTCCCCGTGGCATTCGCTCTCAGCGCTGGGCTCGGGCAGATCTGGGGGGCCCCTGTCCACTGCAGTCCAGCCCAGTTCCACCATTCACCTGCAAATTGGGAGTCCCCGCTTAACATCCTGGGGTGTCTCCGCCCAGACCCGGGGGGACCCTGTCCCGCTGTCCGCCATTCTGCACCTGGACATTCTCCTCCCCTCTCCCAACTCGGGGTGCCCCTCCCCGCGGAATCCGGAGACCCCCACGCTCAGCCCGGCCCCATTATGGGGCTGCCTCCGCATTCCCCGGACAACCCGCACATCCCGTCTCCCCCCCGCCCCCCGCCCCAGTCCGCGCTGCTTGCCCACCCCGGGGCTCCCCTCCCCCACTCCGCCCGTACCGGTCCTGGGGGCTTCCCCCCATCTCAGGCCCCCTCCCCAATCCCGGGCTCTGTCTCCAATCCCGAGGTCTTCTCCCCCTAACGCAGCCCCCTCCCCACGACGGACCCCCGGACCTGGCTCCTAGCTCGGACGCATCCCGGGGCGCCCGCCAGGCACAAAGAACGCTCGGGCTCCGCTCGCTCGGCTCTCGGTCCAGCCCCTGCGCCCTGCGCTCCGCTGGCCCCAGCGCCGACTCGGTACTTATAAAGGGGCCGTGGGACGGCTCTACGCATGCGCGCCCGCCGGCCCCAGGCAGCCGGCGAGGGGCTCCCCCTGTCTGAAGTCTCCCCTCCACACGCGCGTTCCAACGCTCACTCACCCCACCCAGGGGCGGACTGCACCTGACTCCGCCCCCGCCCCCGCCCCCGCGCCACGCTCTTTGCCCCCAGAAACCGCATTAAACGCCCCCCTACCCCAGCACACGCCATACCGGGGCTCGCTCCATTTTCCAGGTGGGGAAACTGAGCCCAGGAGAGCCAAGTCACTTCCAAGGTCACGCGCAGGGGATGGGCAGAGCTGGTCAGCGAGCCTGACCGGTCAAGGCTCAGGTCCAAAGCAGTGTGGACCAGGACGGCCGTGGTACCCGGCTTCGTAGAAAGTTACTGAGGCTGAGTGGGGGAGGGGGGACCCCACACGTTTGCCAGGAGAGACTCGGGGTCAGAAGCCAGCAGGGTCGCCCCTAGCGCACTGGCGCCAGCAGCTCCAGAGAGATCAAGGTTCACTCCCCAAATGCCTACAACAGCCAGGGCTTGGCCAGGCTCAAGCCAGGAGCCTGGAGGTCATTCCAGGTCTCCCACGTGGGTGGCGGGGGCCCGAGACCTTGGGCGGTCACCTGCTGCCTCCCAGGCGCGTTAGCTGGGAGCTGGATCAGAAGCGGAGCAGCTGGGACCTGAACCAATGCCAGGAGCTGGGATGCCAGCTGTGCCGCTGTCCCAACCGATGCTTAACCTTGCTTAGTCCCGACCGCAAGTCTTGTAAACCTGGATCCGCGTGGTGGAATGATTCTGCCGTTAAGAAAGCACCGTGGCTGTGTGGCTGCACATGGACAAACCTTGAAAGCCTGGGGCTGGGTGACAGAAGGCAGACAGGAAGGGCCACGCAGGGGCGTTAAACGTCCCAAGACAGGGACTCTGCAGGGACAGCAGTGGCTGGCAGGGGCTGAGGCAGGGGGATGGGCGGTGACTGCCGGTGAGGCTGGGGTCTCCTTTGCGGGAGGGGACGCGAGCGCACTGGGGACAGGTGTTTGGGACAACGGTTTGGAGGCTTCTGGGGATGCCACACCCCACCGCAGGTGCCTGGGTTCGAATCCTGGCTTTGCTTCCAATTTCAGCTCCCTGCTCATGCACCCGGGAAGGCAGCAGGTGATGGCCCAAGTCGCTGGGTCCCTGCCACCCCTGTGGGAGACCCGGATGAAGCTCCTGGCTCCTGGTTTCAGCCTGGCCCGGCCTCAGCTCTTGTGGTCCTTTGGGGGAGTGGACCAGTGGTTAGGAAGAGCTCTCTGTCTCTGTCTCTCTCTCGCCCTCTCTGTAACTCTGCCTTCTGAATAAATAAATATTAAAAAAAAAAAAACAACAGCAGGGAGCTACCTTATTGGGCAGCCTCAGGTCACAGGGAGGGAGGGAGGGAGGTCGAGGCTGACGTGAGTTGAGTGTGGTGACAGCTGTTTCAGAATGTGACCCCTGAGGCTGGTGTGGGTGGGAGGGGGCGTGGCTTTAGTGGGGTGGGGAGGGCAGATAGAGGTCGCCCCCGTGGTTGTAGGAATCAAACTAGCAGCTCAGCCTCCACTAAGTCCAGAGTCCAACCCTCTCTCCCTGCCACTGACGGCCGTGTCACTCTGGGCGAGCCGTCTCTTCGTCCTGTGCCTCAGTTTCCCCAACTAAGCGAGGGAGTAGAGGCAGGTGTTGTGGCACGGAGGGTTAAGCCATAGCTTGCAACGCCAGCGTCCGTGCCAGTTTTGAGTCCCGGCTGCTCTGCTTCCGATCCAGCTTCTTGCTAATGCACCTGGGAGACAGCAGGTGACGGACGGCTCAAGTGCTGGGGCCCCGCCACCCACGTGGGAGGCCTGGGCGGAGCTCCCGGCTCTGGCTTGGGCTTGGCCCAGCCCTGGCTGTTGTGGGCATTTGGGGGTGAAGCAGCAGATGGAAGGATTCTCTCTCTCCCTCTCTCCCTCCCTCCCTCCCTCTCTCTCTCCCTCGCTCCCTCTCTCCCTTCTTCTCTCCCTCTCTCCCTCTCTCCCTCCCTCCCTCTTTCTGTTCTCCCGCCTTTAAAGTGAACGGAAATAGATAAATAACCATTAAAGACAAAATCCAAAAAGTGTCATTCGCAGTCACCACCTTGCCAGCTGCTGGGAAAAACGAAACCGGAAGTGAACACACACAGGTGTTTCCTTGCTCTGGGGACACAGGCTCAGAGAGATGGGCGTGTGCCTGAGGTTGCGCAGTGTGGCGTGGGTGGGGGGGACCCGGTGGGAGCCCAGCTCAGTGGGCACAGAATCGAGCTGACCTTCATCCCTGACCACCCCCATCCCTCCACTCCCCCCCTTCTCCCCAGCTCCAGGGGCCCCCTGGACCGTGCCAGGGCTGAGCTGAGAGGGGCTGGCCAGGGGCCCGGGGGGCAGGCTGTTGCCAGGGGGCCTTGAATGAAGCAGTCTTGCCTGGGAATCTGTTGGGCTCAAAGAGTATTTATAGGCCTGGACGGGGATTGGGCCAGCCCCCAGCCCTAGCCCCCACAGCGCCCTCACTCTCCCCCCTACACCCTCCCACACACACTGGGGCCCTGGGCCAGGAGCGGGAGCAATGGGAGAAGGCATGGGGGCGGGAGCTGGTGGGGGGAGGCAGAGCCAGCTAGGGCACGGGACCTTGCTGGAGAGCTGGGTCTCAGGGGTGCACAGGGTCCCCCCGGAGTGCCTGGGAACATTCCCAAGGTGACTCACGGCCAAGTCACACATAATGTCACCAAGAAGCACGGGCACGGGGTTCCAGCCCCAGCAGGGGCACGGGGCCGCCTGGCTCCACACGTCTCACCCAGGCACTCCCACCAGCTCACGGACAAGGGCCTTAAAGGCAGGCTTCGTTTGGATGCAAGGAATTTCGAAATCTGTGCCCACCAAGGGGTCACCTAGAACGATGTGGAAAACCTATGTGCTCAAGCCAAGACACATCCAGATATGGTCATCTTGTATTTATTTATTTGAAAGAAATGACAGGAAGAGAGAGACACACACAATGAGAGAGAGAGAGAGAGAGAGAGAGAGAGAGAGAGAGAGCACCTGCTGGCTGACTCTTGCAGTTAATTACTTTTATTTATTGGGAAGGCAGACAGACAGACAGACAGACAGAGATCGTCCATCCGCTGATTCCCTCCAGCAACGGCAGGGGCTGGGCCACGGTGAAGCCGGGATCCAGGAAGCTCCATCCGGGTCTCCCACGTGGGATGCATGGACCCAAGAACTTGAGCCCTCACCAGCCGCCTCCCAGGGTGCACGTGAGCTCCCAGGGAGCTGGCGTTGGAAGCGGAGCCGGGACTGGACCCGGGCTCTCCGACCGGGATGCTGCATCCTGAGTGACATCCTAACCACCCGGCCGAATGCCCGCCCCGCCCAAACTTTCTGAAGTGCCTCTGTGCAGCCACACCTCCCCTGGCCACGCCCCTGACACCTGCCCCACCTGCAGCACACAGAGGCTGGGAGCCGGGCTGCACCCCGCACCCCTTCCCACGTGAACACACCCACGGCTGGCCACGCCCACCATGCTCAGCCTCCTGCCTACCACATGCAGCTTGTCTGTGTCCCGCGATCCTTACCCCCAGCCACGGTCCCAGCAAATAGCTGTCCCATGACCAAGTTCACTCCCCGGTGATGTCACCCGCAGGGAGATACGCAGTCCTTGTCACAACCAGTGTCTCCGCCACGCCAGCCTCAGTCCCTTCACACACAGTCGCTTCCTTTTATTTATTTTTTTATTTTATTTATTTATTTATTTTTATTTTTTGACAGGCAGAGTGGACAGTGAGAGAGAGACAGAGAGAAAGGTCTTCCTTTGCCGTTGGTTCACCCTCCAATGGCCGCCGCGGCTGGCGCGCTGCGGCCGGCGCACTGCGCTGATCCGAAGCCAGGAGCCAGGTGCTTCTCCTGGTCTCCCATGGGGTGCAGGGCCCAAGCACTTGGGCCATCCTCCACTGCCTTCCCTGGCCACAGCAGAGAGCTGGCCTGGAAGAGGGGCAACCGGGACAGGATCGGTGCCCCGACCGGGACCAGAACCCGGTGTGCCGGTGCCGCAAGGCGGAGGATTAGCCTAGTGAGCTGTGGCGCCGGCCACAGTCGCTTCCTTTTAGCTCCCACCATCACCACCAGGGTGGCCTCCAGGTTTGCACCCAGCTAGGACCCACAACCCTCGCTGGCACTGTGTGTGCTGAGCCTGGCGGGCAGATCAGCCCCAGATCCGTCCAGATCGGGGCTCCAGGGTCGGGGCAGTGCAAGAGGGGGTGGTGGGGCTCCTGTAGAATCCCTTGGAGCAGCCCTCACACCTGCTCCTCAGGGGGAAACCGAGGACCTTTCTCTGCCTTTGCTTTGTGACCAGAGTCCTGGCTGACCCAACCTTGCTGTGTGACTTGCACCAATCTCTGACCCTCTCTGAGCCTCCCATTCCCTGTCCCCCCCCCACAACAAACATAATAATACCAAGCACAGCCCAGGAAAAAACACCCCAGACTGAGGACTGCGTCCCAGTTCCCCAGGGGACCTTGGCCAAGTGACGTTACTTTTTTCTTTTTAAAGCTTTATTAATTTATTTGAAAGATGGACTGACAGAGAGAGAGAGAGAGAGAGAGAGAGAGAGAGAGAGAAAGGTCTTCCATCCGCTGGTTCACTCCCCAGATGGCCACCACAGCCGGGACTGAACCAGGCTGAAGGCAGGAGCCAGGCGCTCCATCCGAGGTCTCCCACGTGGGTGCAGGGGCCCAAGGACTTGGGGGTTATCGTCTGCTGTCTCCCAGGTTCAGTAGCAGGGAGCTGGATCGGAAGTGGAGTGGCCGGGACTTGAACCGGCGCTCACAGGGGATGCCGGCGCTGCAGGCATCAACTTTGGTCCTGTGTGTGCCTCAGTCTCCCCCAGCAGCCCAGAGGCGCCGCTCCTCACCTTTCTAGAGCTGTCCCTGCCAGGTTCCCCTGGGATGGGGTGGGGGCAGGTGGTGCCTGGATCACTTTTGGCTAACGCGCTGTAGGACTGGAGCGCCTCCAAGCTCAGGCGCCAGTGGGGTGAGGTGGCAGGCAGGGAGGAAGGAGTTGGCCTCGACCCAGGGCGCACGGCAGCCCGATGCCAAGGCGGGGAGTGGCGTGGAGGGTCTCGGGGCCATGCAGAGCCGTGTGCCATGGCCAGTGAGAAAACACGGCTTCGAGTCTCCCATGCGGCAGGATCTCCACCAAGGTCTCTGTCAACCCACACAGCCCACGACTGTGGGCTTCTCCCGAGTTGGAAAATAAGAAAACAGGCCCCGAGAAGTCGAGATGCTGGTCTGAGCTCCCACAGCCAGGAAGCGGGCCGGCCAGCCAGGGCCCTCCCCTCCCCCCACCCCCGCCCTAGGGTCTGCGTCTGTCCCACCTTTCAGGGCAGCTGGGCGTGCGGTGTCTCCAGCCCCCTCTAGCCCAGCAGAGCCGGATCTGGAAGGCACCAGCACACAGGAAGCCCTGCGGGCTAGGGGCTGGCGAGGCGGCTGTGCCGCCAGTGACCCAGTTCCCAGACCCCCCCCCCTTCCCCGGCAAAGACGCCAGGAGGGTCCTTCCTTCCCGGCCCTTGAGAAAGGGGCTGGGTCCCCGACCATTCAGCCGAAGCCAGGAGCCGCCTGCAGCCAGCGGCCGCTGTCTGGAAAGTTTCTGGTCACGCAGATCGGCTGGTGCCGGCCTCGCTGCGGCACCTCCCTGGCTGCCCCGGGCCCAGCAGGATGTGGCTCCACGCGGTTCATTCACACACGGCCTTTCACCCACCGAGGCCGCTGCCCACGCCAAGGCCCTGCCTGGAACGCCCATCCACGCCGGATGTCGACGCCTGGTGAATTCCTTCCTGCCCGCTTATTAAGGTGCAGGCTAATACCCCTTCTCCCCAAAGGCCCTTCCCCCAGGGAGAGCGCCTGCTGTCCCAGCCCATCTGGGGCTCAGCCTGGACCCCCTGCTGCTGGGAATGTCTGTGTGGCTCTGTCTCACCCAGACCGAGCGCTCCCATCTCCCTCCATCCCCAGCGAGAGGGGGTGGCAGGGGCTTGTCTCGTGAACCAGTGACCCAAATCCATAGCCTGCTAGCTGGCTTGGAAAACTCCTATTCACTCTGCAAAACCCAGCTCACAGGCCCCACCCTTCCTCCTCCAACAAGCCCGGGAAGAGAGACTTGGAGGCTGGGTGTGCTGTGTCACAGGAGGCTGATGGGGGACTCCTAGTACTCCCACCATCACGGCCTCTTCCTCAGCTCTTCCTTTGGCCTCTGGGAGGCTGTGAGTTGCAGCTGCCCCCAGGTGGAAGGAGCAGACTCCCTCACGTAGCAAGGCAGCCCTGGGGCCAGCACGGAGGCATGGTAGGCTAAACCTCTACCTGCAGCACAGGCATCCCATATGGGTGCCGGTTCGAGTCCCGGCTGCTCCACTTCCGATCCCGTTCCCTGCTGGTGGGCCCTGGAAAAGCAGTGGAAGATGGCCCAAGTGCTTGTGGGAGACCTGGAAGAAGCTCCTGGCTCCTGACTTCGGATCGGCCCAGCTCCGGCCACTGCTACCATTTAGGGAGTGAACCAGCGGAAGGAAGACAGCGTCGCAGGCAGTGTGTTGGACTCTCAAACCCGTGCCCAGGGCACACTCAGCATTCCCTCTGTGGCTCAAGCACGGGACGCGGGCCCTTTAAGAAGCGAGCACGGAGGGGCGGGAACGAAATCAAGCCCCGCCCCCGGAGGCGGGGTGTGGCCGGGGCCCGGCGCCTACTGCGCACGCGCCGCTTCCACGCGGTTCCGGGTTCCCGGTTCTGGCTCCCGGGTCGCTTCTGCGAGGTCTGTCTGGACTCGCTGTGCAGGGCCTGGCCCCGGCCATTGCCAGTGGCCCTTGACACCCCCCCAGGAAGGGGGTCGAGTCGATATCGGAGACCTGGGGCGGTGAGGCCAGGGCCGGGGCCGGGCCAGGGCCGGGGGCGGGACCCGAACCCCGATCGCGCCCCGACCGAGCCCAGCGGGCCTGCGGCTCCGAGATGACCCAGTCCCTGGTCTGTGCGGAGACGGTGAGCAGGTGAGGGCCGGGGGGCGGGGCGAGCAGGTGAGCCGCGGGCGGGGGTCCGGGCCTCCAAGGGTGCTGATGGGAGCGGCTCCGTGGGGGGCGCAGCTGGCGGGGAGAGGGTCCCTGCGGGGCGAGGTAGTGGGGAGCGGCCCCGTGGGGGTCCCTGTGGCGGCAGATAGTGGTGAGAGGCCTCGTGGGGGGGTCCCTGCAGGGGGAGGTAGTGGGGAGAGGCCCCGTGGGGGGTCCCTGCGGGGGGAGGTAGTGGGGAGCGGCCCCGTGGGGGTCACAGCTGGGGCGAGGGGGGCCCCGTGGCGGCCGCAGCAGGTGGAGGGACGGGAGACGACCCCCCAGAGCTGGGCTCAGCCCCCCCCGTCCTCCCCCCCCTCCCCCCCCCCCCCCCCGCCAGGGTGAGTTCGGTGCTGCATCGCAACACCCGGCAGTTTGGGAAGAAGCACCTCTTCGACCAGGACGAGGAGACCTGCTGGAACTCCGACCAGGTGCGGTGCCCCGGGACCCGCGTGTGCCAGCGCAGGGGCTCAGGGGCCTGGATCCCCCCCCCCCGGGGGGCGGGCGGGGCCCCAGTGTGCGCGCGGTGGGCTCCGAGCCTCGCGTGACCGTGCCCCGGGTCCTGTGTCCCCCCCTGCTGCCAGGGCCCCTCCCAGTGGGTGGTGCTGGAGTTCCCACAGCGCGTGCGGGTGTCCCAGCTGCAGATCCAGTTCCAGGGGGGCTTCTCCAGTCGCCGGGGCCGCCTGGAAGGTACTGGCTGCTCCCCGGAGGGGGAGGGGCGTCCCGGGTGGGGGTGGGGGGCTGCTCCGGATTCCCTGGCCCCGCCTCTCTCTGCTGCAGGGTCTCAGGGGGCCGAGGCTCTGAGCAAGATTGTGGACTTTTACCCCGAGGACAACAACTCGCTCCAGATATCCGTGCGCTTGAAAGCTGGGCCCCCCACCCCGCCCGACCCGGTGCACGCGTGACCTTGACCCAGAAGCCCTCCAAGCTTTAACACGGAGCTTCCTAACCCGTTTGGTGGGGGCGGGGGGGGCTGGGGCTGGGGTCCAGGGGTGGGAGCTGGTCCTGGGGGAGGGGGCGCACCAGGAGCCAGCTGTTTGCCTTGACCCGTGCCCTGCACAGCTTCCTGGTGCCGGCCACCGAGGCGGACCGGCTGAAGGTGACCTTTGAGGAGGCCACGGACTTTTTTGGCCGCGTGGTCATCTACCACCTGCGGGTGCTGGGGGAGAAGGCGGCGTGAGAGCTCGGGGGTGGCGCAGAAGGTTTATTGGTTCCTCTCGGGAAGGGGTGCCCCCCGCCCCCCGCCGCCGCGGCCTGTCCAGGAGCTGCCTTTGGAGCCGGCCAGTCCCGGGGTGCCCCGGCCCTGCCCGGCTGTCTGTTCCCTGAGTATCTGGGTGCCCGGCGCCGGTCTTCACTCAGGGTCGGCGGGCACCAGGTCGCTGTGGAAGAGTTTCAGGATGTGGTTCTCCATCACCTGTTGCACTGCGGGGTGGGCGGGGGAGGGGGCTGTGAGCTGGGATACGCCCCCCTTGGGGGCCGGCCCAGAGGAGGCCACGCCCCTTCCAGGCCGAGCTGGGGGGGCTCCACCCCCGGAAGCTGCAGCTTTTTAAAAGACTTCCAAAGAGCATCTCTTGGGGCTGGCGCTGTGGCACAGCAGGTTAAGCTGCCATCCCACAGGGGCACCGGTTCAAGTCCCGGCTGCTCCACTTCCAACCCAGCTCCCTGCGCACGCGCCTAGGAGGCAGCAGCAATGGCCCCAGTGCCTGGGGCCCCTCTGCCCACGTGGGAGACCTGGATGGAGCTCTGGGCTCCTGGCTTCAGCCCTACCCAGCCCTGGGGGTGACCCAGCGGATGTAAAAGGTCTCTGTCTCTCTCTCTCTCTGTCTCTCCTCTGCCTTTCAAATAAATGAAATAAATCTTAGAAAAAAACCCAAGATTCCCGGGCGGGGCCTCCTGTGTGGCCACCACTGTGCACTGGTGCCCCAGCGAGGGGCAGGCTGGGCGTGCGCTGTCGGCCCGGATGGCCTGTGCACCCCGCCATGCCTGCCCCGGGCCCTGCGTCCCGGGCTCACCTTTCCGGTATCCCAAGGCCACGGCGAGGTCCATCGGGGTGTAGCCGGAGTCGGCCTCGGTGGTCAGATCAGCACCGCGGGCTGCAGGGCGCGGCAGGTACCGGAGGTTGGGGGAGCCCATCGCCTGGGCGATCTTGGCCGAGAGCCCGACCTCCCCACAGCTCTCAACAAAGTGGCTCCGGGGGTCCCCGAGGCCCAGGACCCTCCCACCCCCACGCTGCTCAGGATCCCCACGGCGCAGTCTGCCCCACTCACCCAGTAAGGCCTCGACGCACTTCACGTGGTTCCCACGCACGGCGTACAGCAGCGGCGTCCCCCCGTTCTGTCCAGGGAGCAAGGGAAACCCCTTCTCCATCTTTCCCCTGATTACCACCTGCCCCCTGCTCATCGCCTGGTCTCAGCCCTCCCTGACCGCCCATGGCTGCCTCTGTGCTCTTGTGCAGCTGCTTGTGCTCCTGACATCACATCACAGCACTGTCTCACATCTCCGCTGCCTGAGGCTTGGGGGGGGGGAGATGGGTGTGTCTCGTGTTCCTGGCACCCCCAGCGCGGGCCTGGCATCCTAAACGTTTGAGGGTGGAGAGCAGGCCGTGAGGGTGCCCGGCGGAGAGGGGGACGGGTCAGGGTACGCAGGGGGCGCCTCACCCAGTCGTAGATGTTGATGTCCACGTCTCGCTCCAACAGCAGCCCCACGATGTCCGTGTAGCCGCCCATGCTGGCCAGCGACAGGGCGCTCTCCCGCTCCTTGGCCAGGATGTGCGGGTCAGCCCCCTGGACAGTGACGGGAGAGGGCTGGTGACATCCCCTGGAATCCTGGGGTCCCCGTGGCAGCCCCCCTGTGCCGCCCAGGCACTCCCACCCCGGCCCCCGGCCCCCTGCCCCTGGGAAGCCCCATGCCGGGCAGGGACGCACCCAGTCCAGCAGGAACCGGACCGTCTCGATCTCTCCGAAGGCCGAGGCCCAGATGAGGGGGGTGAAGCCGCGCTCGTCCGGCTTGTTGACGAGGTTGTCACCTGGGGGGGGGGGTGGGAGGAAGAGGAGGAGGAGGAGGGTGGCACCGCAGGGCTGCACCCCCGCCTGCTCTACCCGGCACTGCCGGGAGGGGGCGCCCGCGAGCGGAGGCGCTGGCCCGCATGCGCAGATGCGGCGTCCAGGCCCCGCGTGGCCCCGAGCGGCCCCGCGGGCGGGCACGCACCTTTCCGCAGGTGTTCCTTCAGCTGGCTCAGCTCCCCCTGGGCGGCGAGCTGGTGGATGGACAGGGCTGCGGGGGCCGGAGAGACGCAGAGTGCTCGCCCGTGCCCCGGCAGGCCCCTCGCCCCCCGCACCCCGGGCGCCGCACTCACAGTCCAGGGTGGCGGGCAGCGCCGAGACCTCGTTCCCCCGCTGCCGGTTGGTGAGCGTGGTGGAGTGCTTCAGGGAGCTGCCTGCGGGAGACGGCGCCGGGCCTCAGTTTCCCCATTGCTGTCCGTCTCGGGGGTGGGGCTTGCGGAGACACCCCTCCCCGGGGGTCCAGGAGCCCAGGGGGCAGTGGGAGAAGCAAACAGTGGGCGCACAGGGAGAGAATGCGGGCGGGGTAGAGGGGAGGGGCTCCCGGGTGACAGGAGGCGCGCACAGAACATTCCAGAAAGTTCTAGAACAGCAGGGGCGCACCACCCTGGGACAGGGACCCGGGTGGACATTAGGCAGTGGCTAAGACGTGCGTTTTGGGGAAGGGTGGCCAGGTCCCCAGTCCTGACTCCCAGCTAACGGGCACCCGGGGAGGCACCAAGTGCTGGGGTCCCTGCTGCCCACGTGGGGGACCCAGATGGAGCTCCTGGCTGCTGGCTTCGGCCCGGCTCGGCCCGGCCCTGGCTGCTGCGGGCTTCTGGGGAGTGGACCAGCGGGTGGGGGACTCTCCCTCCCTGCCACCCCTGCCCCACGACACACACACACACACACACACACAGAGGTGTCGCCTCACTGTCCAGCCCCGGGGCGGTGACTCACCCTGCAGTGGGGAGACGCTGGCCTCGGGCTCGGTGTCCCCAGGCTCCGGGGTGCAGGGGAAAAGGCTGAGCACCACGGTGTCCGAGCCGTCGGCGGCTTCATCCCCGGGGTCCTCGGGGTCCCCGTGCGCCGGGGTGGGCGGTGCCTGCTGGCTGCGCGTGAGGTCCATGGAGGGGAGCTGGCCGGAGGCGAGAGATGACAAGGGCACGGTCAACGGCGCCACAGCTCTGGGCTATTTTTAAAAAATATTTCAAAGGCAAAGTGACAAGAGACCAGACAGACATCTCCCATCTACTGGATCCTCCCCAAACTGCCTGCATGGCCAGGGCAGGCTGCAGCCGGGCCCCCCACGTGGGTGCAGGGACCCCAGCACTCAGGCCATCGCCGGTGCTGCCCCCGGGGGTGTGCACGAGCAGGGAGCTGCCGTGCCAAACACCCACCCCAAACAGTAGGCACCATCTGCATACCCAGCCTTGCACCGGGAGGGTGAGCCGGAGCTGGAAATGGAAACCAAGGTCCAACTGCTCGCCGGGTCTCCCGCAAACCTTGCAGCCCGGACGCTGGGGTCAGCTTGCTGGGGGCAAATCTGCCTCCTCCTCCCGAATCTGCCTCCCTGGCTCTGGGAACTTGGGCACGGGACTCCGAGCCTCAGTTTCCGCCTCCATAAAATGGGGAGATGAGGCCGACCGTGCAGCACGTCCTAAGCAGCTGTACAGGGACGCCTGGCGTTGGCAGGGCTTAATACTCTGAGGCTATGGGGGGGGGACCCCGCGAACGTCCCAGTCCCAGCCGCGCCTCCCAACGGATCCAGGAGGTCCGCTCACCTCCCCACGAGGGTCTCCGTCCCTCCGCGCCGCAAGCCCGGGTCCCCCAAAACTTGGGGGCCCAATTCGCAAACTTTTCCGTTCCAATGGGTATAGGTGGGAGCAAGCAGGAGCCCCGACCCTCAGCGCACTGGCTTCCTCTGCTGGGACAGAGAGCAACTTGATACGCGACAGCTAACCCCCCCACCCCCAGAGCTCCCCCAGTGCGCCTGCGCGCCCCCGCCCCCCCAAATGCAAAAGGACCCAATCCGTCTGGCCCTTTAAGATGGGGGAGGGGCGTGGCTTCCGCTGGGGCCCCGAGCCTCGCAACTGCGCCTGCGCGTTCTTTTCCCCGCCCGCTCAGCGGGCGGTGGGCGGGGCTCCAGCGAGCTCTGGGGCTTTCCCTTCGTCTGTGTTCGGATCCGCCCTCAAGCTTTTCCGAAACGAGCCAATCGGCTTCAGCTTCCAGCGGAAGGGCGGGGCTTCCTCCAGGCGGAGGGAGGGGGAGTAGGCGGAGCGCCCGGAATTTAAAGGGGCGACGTACCATTGTCGCCTCTACGGAAGTGTCTCTTCCGTGGCCCCCAAGGTTTATGAACGTGGGGCAGAGATTTGTTGGCAGCGTTTGTACGGCGCGTGCTGGCTAGGGCGTGTCGTGTCCCTCGCCCCTCCCCCGCCTGGGTGCCCCTCCTCACCCGCCTCCGGGAGCTCCGCCTTCCCTCCGTCTCTCGCAGCCCCTCTCCTGCGCAAGGAGACGGAGCGCAGGCCCACGGACGCCGCCGGAACTGGAGTCGAGCGACGTCCGGTTTGCGCGGGGAAGGCTTAAGGGAGCGGACCCAGCGCCCGGACTTCCGGTTCCGGTGCCCTGCTTCTGCCGGCCGGGATCGCCATGGAGGAACCGGAGATGCAGATCAAGGGGAAGAAAGGTGGTCGGGGTCCGGGGCGGGACGGAGGGGCCGGGGGGCTCGAGGAGGGTCGGCCTGACAGAGGGCGGGCGGGGGAGCCAGCGGCGCACCGGCCTTCGAGCTCGGCTCCGCCGCTGCAGGTGTTGTCACCTGTCAGGTGGGCGGTGCTCGTACCCTGTCCGTCCCCCAGTCCTGAGACATCAATAACCTGGTATTTAAAAAAACACTTTATTTATATGAGAGGGAGAGGGGTCTTCCATCCGCTAGGTCACTCCCCAGATGGCCGCAGCGGCCGGGGCTGCGCCGACCCGAAGCCAGGAGCCAGGAGCTCCATCCGGGTCCCCACGCAGGTGCAGGGGGGCCCAAGGACTCGGGCCATCGTCCACTGCTTCCCCAGGTGCTCGAGTTCTGGGGCGGACGTTCTAGCACAGCGGGCGAAGCCGTCTCCTGGGACGCCCGCGTCCCCTATCGGAGTTCCTGGTTCGAGTCCCGGCGGCTCCACTTCCGATCCAGCGCCCTGCTGATGCGCCCGGGGAAGCTGCGGACGATGGCCCTGGTGCTTGGGCCCCTGCATCCACGTGGGAGACCCGGATGGAGTTCTGCTTGGAACTGCTTTTTTTTTAAAAAAAAATACTGGAGTCCCACGACCACACTAGCGGCAGTTTGTGTAGACCCGTGTGGTTGGTAGCTACCACCATGCCATGCGCTGGCCTCCTGGGGCTTGGTCATCCGGTGGAAGGGGCGCAAGGGGAGCGAACGGGCGGCAGCGGTGCCCCCGCGTGAGGTCGCTGGATGCACTGGCGGCCTCTCCATGAAGTCCTGCCGCTCCTCTCAGCCCTGGCTGGGCGCCGGGGGTCTCACGCTCGGTCCCGTTGTCTCCCTGCCGCCCACCTCCCCATCCACCACCCCCACCCTGCCCACCGCGGACCCTGGGCGCTGGGCGCAGTCACGGACAAGTTCACGGAGAGCATGTACGTCCTGGCCAACGAACCGTCGGTGGCGCTGTACCGGCTGCAGGAGCACGTACGCCGCTCGCTGCCCGAGCTGGCGCAGCACAAGGTGAGCCCGGCCCGGCCCCGCCCCGCCCCAGGGATCCGCCCCCGCCACGCCCCCTAGGATCCGCCCCCACCGCGCCCCCCGGGATACACCATGCCACGCCCTGGGGTCCACCATGCCCTGGCCCCAGCCCCGCCACACCCTCCGGGACCCACCCCTACTGCGCCCCCCAGGATCCGCCCCCGCCACGCCCCCGGGATCCACCCCTCCCACCCCCCACCTCCCCCACCCCCCTACCCCCTGAGCAGGGACCCGAGTGCAGGCCGCAGCAGGGTGGGCCGTGTGTGGCCAGGTCTGTGCGGCCGGCACAGGGCCCAGCCTGTGCAGAGGTCCCACTGCACAGCGGCCAGGTGTTCACAGCTCAGACCCGGGGAGAAGGGGGTGGCAGGAGGACCTGGGAGAAGGGCTCCCCAACCCCGGGCAGCCGGCTAACAGCGCCGCCCCTGCCCGCAGGCCGACATGCAGCGGTGGGAGGAGCAGAGCCAGGGAGCCATCTACACCGTGGAGTATGCCTGCAGGTGAGGCCACGCCCTCGGTCACGTGTCCACACGGTGGCCGCCTGCAGGTGGGGCCTTGGCCACGCCCTTGGCCACGCGTCCACACAGTGGATTCCAGCCCGGGCCTCCCAGGAGCCTGGCCGGAGCTCTTCCCCATCCGTCATAGGCAGTGAGAAGGATTCTGGGAGGTGCCACCAGCTCAGGACCGCGGGCCAGAGGGGTGGGTGGCACTGCAGGAGGGCCCCAGTTCTAATTTTTGTTCAATGTTCTCTAAAGTCTTCAGGTTACAAAGTTTAAGTGGTCAGTGTGAGGTTTTTTTGTTTATTTTTTAACGTTATTTGAAAGAGTGACAAGGAGACAGACAGACAGACAGAGCTCCTCACCCACTGGTTCCCTCCCCAGTGGCTGCAGTGGTCAGGCTGGGCCAGGCCAAAGCCAGGAGCTGCTTCTGGGTCTCCCCGTGGGGGCAGGGGCCCAGGGCCGGGTCTCCCACTGGGTGCAGGGGCCCGGGGGCCGGGTCTCCCCCGTGGGGGCAGGGGCCCAGGGCCGGGTCTCCCACTGGGTGCAGGGGCCCAGGGTCGGGTCTCCCCCATGGGGGCAGGGACCCAGGCACTCGAGCCGTCCCCGGTGCACCAGCAGGGACCTGGAGCCAGAAGCAGGGCCAATGGGGTGCCAGTGCGCTGACCACCAGGCCACACACCCGCATGCACCTGCAGCTCCTTCCGACCTCAGCTCTTGGGCAGCAGTGACGTGAGAGCGATGGCTTCCCGTGCGGCGCTTCACTGTCTGCCAGCTCCTTGGGAGCCCTCAGGGAGGTGCCGGGAGCTGACCACGCCCCTCGGGGAAGGCCCCAGAGCTGACCACGCCCCTCAGGGAGGCCCCGGATATGACCACACCCCTCGGGGAGGTGCCGGGAGCTGACCACGCCCCTCGGGGAGGTGCTGGGAGCTGACCACGCCCCTTGGGAGGCCCCACAGCTGACTACGCCCCGCCCCCTTGCAGCGCCGTGAAGAGCCTGGTGGACAGCAGCGTGTACTTCCGCAGCGTGGAGGGGCTGCTCAAGCAGGCCATCAGCATCCGCGACCACATGAACGCCAGCGCCCAGGGCCACAGGTAGCCCTGCCCCGCCGGCACCGGCCGCTTCCGCTGGTCCTCTGCGTCTGACCCTGCCGTGGGCCTAACAGGGACCGAGACAGGCGGACCCGGGGGACACCCGGCAAGCGACTGACCGTGCGCAGGAAGGCGGCAGCGGGTGGGGCCTCGGTGACAGCTGGCAGAGAGGGGCGTGGCAGGTGCCAAGGCCCTGGGGCCAGGTGGCAGGCCTAGAGGAGGGGGCGTGGCCAGGGCCCCCTTCTTGCCCTAAGGGACATTTTTGGGGGGGTCCTGGGGAGTTGCCATGGAGAAGGCCCAGCCCACTGGGGGCGGTCCTGGCGACGTAGATCTGCGCCGGTTTTCATTCTAACGTAATAAACGCATTTGAACCCACGCACGCACACGCGGGAAGCAGGACTCGGGCGGGGCTGGCGTCTGGCTCCTGCAGCCTTTAGAAGGGAGGAGCCGTGAGACTCGCCGGCATGGCCAAGAGGGCGCGTGCAGTGTCCGCCCTCGGCAGGGGGGGACGGGGCTTGTCTGGGCCCTCGCAGCCGAGCAGGGCCCCTTCCGGCCGCGCGTGGGCGTGGGCGTGGGCGTGAGTGTGGGCGCGGGCTGTCACTCAAGAGCCAAGGCGTCACCTCCAACGTGCTTGCCAGCGCCCCCTTGTGCCTGCTGTTGAGAAAAGCAACGTGCTGGCCGGGCTGGCGCCAGGAGCCTGGACCTCGCCCCGGTGTCCCCCATGGGTGCGGGGGCCCAGGCACGCGGGTCATGCTCCACTGCTTTCCCGGGCCATAGCAGGGAGCTGGATCGGAAGCGGAGCAGCGGGGACTCACGGGCTCCCGGTGTTCTGTTCCAGCCCCGAGGATCCGCCCCCGCCCTCCTCAGCCTGACCCCAGAAGAGCCCCCCCCAGCCAGGTCAGTGTCGGGCGTGGCCGGAGCCCCTGTCTGCTCGGTACTAACTCGGCGTCGACGCAGGGACCTGCCTGTCTAACCCCGGGGGCTCCGGGAGTGATGGGGGCAGGTGGGTGTCCCACCCGGCTCGCCTCGTGCCCCCCCCCCCTTCCTCCTGCGCCGGCCAGACCCGCTCAGCGCAGCTCTGCAGTGTTCCACCCCCGCCCCCGGCTGCCCTCGCCCTCCCTGGGGTCTGTGTCCATCCCTTCTGTAGAGGCGACTCGTCACGTGCCCAAGAGGACACTGGTGTGTGCTGTGGCAGTGAGCGCCTGCCTGTGACAAACCACCCCCAGACTGGTGCACCTGCCCTCGCTTCTGCCGGCTGGGCCGGGCACAGCCGGGCGCCGTCCCCTGCGGCTCGCTCACCAGCGGCCACAGCGCCCGGGGTCTCACTCAGCCGCGCAGCCGGCCAACCCAGGCTCCTCCCTAGAGCTGCCTCCTGCCCCAGCTTGCCTCGCACCTGTGGGTGTCCCCGGTCAGGCACCTGGCCAGACCCTCCGCGCTAAGCCTTGTGCGGCCTGGCAGGACCCAGGCCGGGCCGTGCGGCCAGCGCTGGGCCCTTCCTCTCGCCCGGGACCTCTGGCTCCAACTGCACATACCCTGGGGCCCTCTGTTTTTAAATTTTTATTTACTTATTTATTTGAAAGGCACACAGAAATCTCCCATCCGCTGGTTCACTCCCTAGGTTCCCCAAACAGCCAGAGCCCAGCTCTCCAAAGCCAGGAGCCAAGAGCTCCACGCGGGGCTCCCACGTGGGTGGCGGGGGCCCCAGGACCTGAGCCGTCACTGCCGGCTCCCAGGGTGCGCATGCGCAGGGCGCCGGCTCGGAAGGGGGGCAGCCGGGACTCAACCAGCGCCCA
This sequence comes from Lepus europaeus, assembly GCF_033115175.1. NCBI lineage: Eukaryota > Metazoa > Chordata > Mammalia > Lagomorpha > Leporidae > Lepus > Lepus europaeus. Next base: position 6,251,134 of record NC_084846.1, read on the forward strand.
CGTGGGTGCCAGTACTGCAGGCAGCAGCTTTTACTGTATTTTTTCCTACACATACCTACGATGAGAGAGGAACAAAAAGCCATCGAACAGAACATTCCACCGTAGAGTCTAGCAAAACTGCCAGGCACCGCTGCACACCTGGCCTCGTACTGAGTAGACAGGGTCACTGGATCCGAAACACAGCGGCGTGGGCGGGACAGCCGCTCGCCGAGCAGCCGCAGGGTGGCGGATACGGACGGAGCGCTCACGCTGGACACGGGACGATTCGTGTCCCACCTGTGGGCGCGCGAGATTTCCCCACGCCTGCCCGGAAGGCGGTTTAAAACGTACGAATGGTACATTTCTGGAATTTTCCATCTGGTTAAGCCAGGAGCTTCCAAAGCCGCCGTGGGCTGTGAGGGATGTTGAGCCACGTACGCCCCCCACCCCCAGTCAGCCATGGGTCCCTGCACCCCACTGTGTGTGTGCAGCTGCGCCCACGGTCTCACAGGGGTCCTCTCCGTCCCCAGACAGCGCCAACCCCAAGCGCAGATGGGAAAGTGGAGGCTCCGAGAGGCGCTGTGTGACGTGGAGCCCGGTGCCGGCCCCCTCTGGTCCTCCAGTGGACCAGGAAGACTGGGCTGGACCTTCTCCCCGGGCCGAGGTGGACGCTCACGGACCTGCCTGCCTTGAGAAACGCCTGGGGTGGGCGTGGGAGCCTGGCCCGGCCCATCTCCCAGGTCACAGGGATGGGTCTGAGATGAGCATCATGGGAAAGGAACCGACCTCCCAGGGGGCTGGGTGGGTGGAAGGCAGAGCGGGCACCTGGGCCCACCTGTACCTGACACTGGAAAAAAAAAACACCAAAAACCTCAATCCTGGTTTCCCGAGCCCCCAGATGACTGGGATTTTTCTGTTTGCTCAGATGGGTGAGCGCAGAGGAGTTGGGGTGGATCCCTGTGGAGCGCACGGCACACATACAGTTCCAGTTCTGCCGCGTGTGCACCGCTGGGCCCCAGCCTCAGCTCCAAAACCCTCGGTTCCCCAAGAAGGTCCCTGCCGATCGGAAGACGCTGTTTGGGCGGCAGCCAGCGTGGGTCCCAGGCTCACTGCTTGGCAGGACCCCCCAGCTCGCTGTGGGTGGTTGAGGGACTAGGGTGTGGGGCAGGAGAGGGTCCTGCTGGGGCATCGGGTGGGTCAAGGGGTCTGGGGGCCTGACAGGGAGGAAGGCCAGCCTCTCGCCGCCAGGAAACGGGGTCCGCCCCCCCCGGGAGTGTTTTAGGGGGTCTGGCTGCTGTCATGCAGGAGGGAGGGGCCCCAGCCTGTCACCCAGCAGCCCTGGGATGCGACCTTAGCCAGAGGCCAATCTTCCCTTCCTAACAGATCTAAGCCGGACACCCGGGGTGACGGTCAGATGCCCCTCGGGCGGGAATTCCAGGGCTCCGCAGCGTTCGTTTAATTTGCATCTCATTTGCATGTCTCGCTTGCCTTTCCCACTCAGAGGACGCTCTCCCCATGGGCCGCTAGGGGGCGCAAGAGGTCAAGCCTCGTCGGGGAGATTCGGGCTCCAGACGGTCATTGCCAGCCGTCCTGGCTTGTCCTGGTAGGCCATGGTGACCTTCCGCCGTTGTGTGCCCTTTCTCCTGTTGTTCAGAGAGTGAACCGAGGCTCAGAGAGCCCAGGTTACCCGCCAATGCCGCCCCAAACAAGAGCTCACAGCCGCCCCTTGTTGGGGGCGCGGGAGGACGGCAGGGCTCTCCCAGGCTGGGCCAGTAGCACCTGCTCCCTGCACGGTCCCAGCGATAGGAGAGGTGGGCGGAAGAGGGGCAGTGAGCTCCCTGAGCTGTCGGGGCATTCAAGCAGGAACCTCGTGCCCACGAGGGTAGACATGGCCGGGGAGGGGCGTCCTCCAACCCGGCGTGAGAGGTGCGCCCACCCAAAGCTCCACCCAGCAAGCCTGGCTCCAGCCCCCTTCACCACCTCCCAGCCCCTTCTCTTTCTAACCTCTTCTCCAGCAACTCAGAAGTCAGATGGAGACCCCTGACTGCCCCCTAGGGGGCGCACTAGTAACAGGGCAAGGCAGGGAGGCACCTGGTGGGAGACAGGGTGTCAATGTTGGAGTATACTCCTGCCTGGAAGAGAAAGACCAGAGGGGACTGAGAAGCCGGGAGCGGGAGGTGGGGGTGGGAGCCCGCGTGGCGGCAGGGGGCTGCGGACTGGGGGGGGGAGCAGGGCCAGCCTTTCCCGCCACGCCCCAGCTGCTCCCAGAGCTGCCCCAGCTGCCGCCCTCACGTAACCAGAGCCTGCCTGTTGCATCAGAGGCGAGCCGCGGGTAAACAGAGCGGCCCTGGGGGGCCCGGGGCTCCCCAGCCACTTCCACACTCTCCGAGCCTTGTTCTGTTCACTGGAGCCGAGGCGGAAGCCCCCCACCCGGTCTGGGCCCTGCTGTGTCCTTGGGACATCGGAGTGTGCGGCGTGGAGCCCTGGCCTGGGGGAGGGGGGTGGGGGGTGAGGCTTCTCAGTCAGTGTGGACTTGAATTTTCAGGGCCCTGGGAGAACACGCCCAGACTCCCGCTCCAAACTGCCTGTGCCGCAGGTAAACCGAGGCACGGGGCAAGAGATCAGGCTCCCCCCCCCCCCGTTTCCTTCCTTACTGACCCCCGGCCCCCTGCACACACAATGCCATCCCCAGCGTGACCCCTCTGAGCCCAGGCTGCCAGCCGCCTCTCCTTGTCTCCCACGTAGGACACCAGGCGGCCCCCAGGCCTCAACCCCCTGCCTCCCCACCTCCAAGCCCCCCACCTGGGCTCCCAGGCCAGTCCACTGGCACCCACGGCTCTGGCTGCATCGCCCACTCCCCACCAAACCATGAGCTCCCTCGGCACCTGCTCCTTCTTCCAATGCCCTTCTCTCGGTAGCAAACTCCTGCTCATACATGAAGACCCAGGGCAAATGCCCCCTCTTCCAGACAGCCCTCCCTGACCTGTCCAGCACAGCCCTGACCCTCAGTCTCGGTCTGTCCCGGCCTCCTGGCCCTACCAGGCTGAGGGAGTGTGGGGTCTTCTGAATCCCCCAACCAGCAGCCTCCCTCATCCTGTTAAAAATATTCGCTTGAGACATAGAGGAGACAGCTCCCATCCGCTGGGTCACTCCCCAAATGCCCACAGGGCCAGGGATGACCCAGGACAAAGCCAGCAGCCAGGAACTCCAGGTCTCCCACGTGGGTGGCAGGGACCCAAGGACTTGAGCCAACACAGGGTGCACATGGGCAGGGAACAGGGAGCTGGGGTCAGGAGCCGGAGCTGGGACTTGAACCCAAACACTTGCAGGTCACCAACTGCTTACCCGGTGTCATGAACCCGAGGCCAAACGTGTGCCCGGTCCTGTCATCCTTTTCACACTTTGTCACTCACCAACCCTGGCCAGCCCCTGCCCTGTGCTGGGTGGTGCTGGGAGGAAGGGGTGGGTGTGCAGGTCTGGGCTGGGGTCAGTTCTGGAAGGCAGGGGTGGGAGGAGCGAGGAAGGAGGGGGCGTGGATGGGGGGGAGAAGTGTGGGGAAGGTGAGGGGGGCAGGCGGGGCCAGCAGAGGCCAGAGACCCCCTGGGTCCCTTGCAAGCCTTGCGTGTGGCTGACAGTGCAGCTCAAGGTAGCCTGCAAGAGGTCGGAGTTGTTTCACTCCGGATGGGATAAGTTCGGGGTCGGAGTTAGGGTCCCAGCAGGGTTAAGGGGAAGCCGTAGTGGGGTTGGGGCGGAGAGAGTCTGGCAGATCTGAGGCACCCACCAAGGGATCGGACCCCCGCGCCCAGCGCCCCGCGTCCCCTGCGCAAGTCCCAGCCCCAGCGCTCCTGGGGCGGGGCCGCGCGCCCCGGCGCCCGCCCACCGCGGTTCTGCGGCACCGCCCTCTATGCAAATAGCTCCACCCCCACCCAATCAGCTCCCGGGGGCGGGGCCGCCCCGCGCTAGCACCTGCGGCCAGCCCGAGCCCCAGGAGTGCTGTGTGTGCAGCCGTCGCGGGTACGGGGGCCGAGCGGCCGGGGGCCGAGGCGGAGCAGGTGCGTGTCGGGGTCAGGCCGGGTCAGCTCGAGACCCGTGCGGCGTCCCGTGGGTGGCTCCTGGGGGGCTTGGTTGGGTTGGGAGGTCGGGAACGTCGCTGTGATCCCGAGGGTTGTGCGTGGTGTGTGTGTGTGTGTGTGTGGTTAAGGGGTGTGTGCAGCCGAGGGGGTGTGAGACCTGGAGGGGGTGTGGGGGTCCGAGGGGTTCGTGTGCGAGGATTGTGTGTAGAAAGGGATACCTGATGGGGCTGTGAGTGGGCGGCATAAGGGGCAGTGGTGTGAGGCCTTTGATAGTGCGTTCTGAGCTGTGTGGGGGAGCTTGTGGTGCCGGGAGACCCTGTTAACACGTCTGTACGCTGCGTGGCCCCCTCTGCTCGCCGTGTTCCCCACCCTGGAGATGCAGCTGGGGTGAGGGGCTACAGCTGTGCCTCAGTGTCCCCATCTGGGGTATGGGTACAAGAACAAGAGTCCCGGCCTTCTGGGGCTGACAAGCCGACGTCAGTGGCTGCAGGCCCAGCCTCCCTGGTTCCCCATCCCCCAGCTGCAGAACTGGAGTCAGAGATGGCCGAGGCCTCCTGCCTAGCCCAGGTGGGAGTTCTTGCAGGGGAAGGTCAAGACCGGTGAACTCGTGGTATGCAGTGGTTCTCACAGTAAAGGGAGAAGTCTTGCTAAGCAGATGTCAGAGACCATGCGCTGGGCCCCAAGGCCGGCGGCCTCGCGCCTCCTGTCTCAGCCCTTTCTGAATCAAGGAGCCGATCTCGACTCCCAGGGTGCAGAAGGCTAGGTTGGGGGGGGGGGGCTGTGGGATTTCACCTGCAGGAACTGCAAGTGGGCTTTGGCTGGGGGAGTGGGGAGACAGAGGCCAGGTGGGGGCACCCAGGCCGCTCAGAGAAAGGATGGGGTTCAAGGCCGTTCCTGGGTGCTTGAGAGAACAGAAGCTGGGGGGAGGGACAGGTTCCACCTCCCGCGTCCTCTCTGTGCACCCCCCACCCCTGGCAGGCCGCGGCCCCTCTCCGAGCCCCAGGGCTGCCCCTGTGAATTCAAACTGTTGGTTGCCCCACCTTGGCGGCAATGAGTTCAGGCGTGTTGGGGGTCTGGCTGGCTGGAAGCTTCATGGCTGGCACCTTTGGCCTTGGCCATCGGTGTCGTCGTCTGGGATCCCAGCTCGGCACGGGGAGCGCATCCCAGCCCTGGCCCGTGAATCCCACGGATGCTGCATCCTCTGAGGGCTTCCATGGGGGGCTTGTGTGGCTGCCCGGACACCCTCAGACCCAGGGTTGGGTGTCTGAGACCCTGAGGGAGGACTCAGGGCTGGATGAACCCAGTGGCCCAGGCCGGGCGGGGGACCAGGTGTTCGGGCTGCATCAGACTGGGCCTGGGGTCCACGCTCTCGGGGCCCCTGCCATGTGGCCCTGGGGGGAAGTCGCCTCTCCTGTGTGAAACGGGGCAGCCGTCTCCGCTCCACCGGGCAGCCGGGGCCAGGCAGGCGGGCGCCCTCAGAACTGGGCCCGGGGGGAGCCAGGTTCCCCCGACCTTGCCCTCTGCGTCATCTGAGACCAGGAGGGAGCCCCAGCGAAGGTGGGCTGGGAGAAGGAGTGACCACTTCCCACTTTCCCAGCCCTGGGGTGGGGGTGCTGTCCTGCCTCCCACCCCAGTGGACTTTCTGAGGGATCCTGCATCCGGCCACAGCCCCCCCTGCTTAACCTGACCCCAGGGTCCCTCGCAGCCTCTCTGTGTCCCTGCCACACCAGCCTCCCCTTGCACCTGCAACCAGCCCAACACATTCCAACCTCAGGGCCTTTGCACCTGCCTTCTGTCCGCCAGGTAGGCTGCCCCCTCCCCCCATCCCAACATGCCCTGCAACTCCCGCCCTGCTTTGCTCCTGTTCAGTGTCTTCCAGGCAGAGAACCGGGCCCCAGGCTCTTGGTTGCCTCTCCCGTCAGACTGGGCGATGGGAGAGGCCGAGCTCCATCGCCCCCATGCTCCTGCGTCCCGGACATTTCTGGAGGGACGGGGAGGGGGTCAGGCTGCCCGGCTGCGGGCACAGTCCCTTCCGCCCTGCGCTGATCGATGTGCTAATTTCCCAAGCAGGGAGACCTGGGCCTCTGGGGACGAATTTCTGGGGCCCCAGGGGAAGATCTTTCTCTGGAACAAAGGGGAATCTTGGGCTGTGGCCCAGGGGACATCACGGCGGGGGGGGGGGGGGCAGGGGACATCACGGCGGGGGGGGGCAGGGGACATCACGGCGGGGGGGGGCAGGGGACATCACGGCGGGGGGGGGCAGGGGACATCACGGCGGGGGGGGCAGGGGACATCACCACGGGGGGGGGCAGGGGACATCACGGCGGGGGGGGGCAGGGGACATCACCACGGGGGGGGGCAGGGGACATCACGGCGGGGGGGGGGGCAGGGGACATCACGGCGGGGGGGGGCAGGGGACATCACGGCGGGGGGGGCAGGGGACATCACGGCGGGGGGGGGAGGCAGGGGACATCACGGCGGGGGGGGGCAGGGGACATCACGGCGGGGGGGGCAGGGGACATCACGGCGGGGGGGGGAGGCAGGGGACATCACGGCGGGGGGGGCAGGGGACATCACGGCGGGGGGGGAGGCAGGGGACATCACGGCGGGGGGGGCAGGGGACATCACGGCGGGGGGGGAGGCAGGGGACATCACGGCGGGGGGGGGCAGGGGACATCACGGCGGGGGGGGGGGACGCAGTGGCCTTGGACTCTATCCAGGATCCAGTCCAGAGTGTGGGGTCTCTCCGAGTGGTGCAGGGTTGGGGGAGGCAGAGGGGGCCGCAGGGAGGGAAGGGGCGTTCTGGGCAGGTGAGCCCACCTTGCCTATCCGGGTCTACAGTGCGAACACCTTTGGATGCGCCCTCCTCCTCCCCCCTCCTGGGCCTGAGCGGAAGCCGGAGTTGGGGGGTGTCCAGAGACGGATCTCCAGTTGGGTCTCAGTTTCCCCGTGGGTGCCAGGATTCAGACACCCCCTGCTCCCCCATGCCGCCCAGCCCCCAGCCCACATCTCACCCCGGGGGTGCCGGCCCCCATAGAGGGTGGGCCACAGGGCAGCAGGGGCTCTGTGTGTGTCTGGGAGGCTCGTGTGTAGAGAGCTCTGTGTATATTGGGGAGGGGTCTCAGGTGTTTTGCGGGGCACCTGTGTGTGCTCAGGGGTCTGTGTGCATCTGAGGGGCTCTGCTTGTGTTTGGGGAGCTGTGTGTCTGGGGGGGAGGTCTCTCTGAGCCTGGGGTCTCCATGTGCGAAGGATCCGAATGTTTTTGGGGTATGTGTGTGGGGTTTGGGGGGCTCTGTGTGCATTGGCTTTTGGGGGGGTCTGCTTGTGTTTTAGGGATCCGTGTGCAGAGGTCCTCATGGGCTTCCGGGGGTAACTGTGTCTGAGGGGCCCGTGCGCTGGGCAGGTGTTCAGATGTCCCCTGTTCTGTCCATCCGAGGAGCAAGTGTGCTGCCTCCGGCTGCTGAGCTGGGCTGAGGGGAGGTGACCCCCAAGGCCGTCTATGGGGGTCAGGGCCCCGGGACACCCACTTTCTGGAGCAGGAAACTGAGGCAAACCCAACCCGCCCCCACCAAAGGCAGGTGCGGGCGCCAGGGGCCGCGGTGGGCTGAGCCACGCCCCCGCCACCCACAGGGCCCCCACCTGGTCCCCACCTCCGCAGGGCCCCTGGGAGGGGGCGGGTCTAAGGCTCTGGCTGCGGAGGGAGGGTCGCCCGCCCGCAGCCGGGGTCGGAGCCGCTGGCGCCCCCGAGAGAGGGGAGGGGGGGTCCCCGGCTTTCCAAGGGGCTCTTCCTGTCCGCTTAATGAGGTGCTTGGGGAGCAGGTGATGAAACCGCCGCCGCGGTTGCGTGAGGCGGGGCCGTCGGCCTGATTCGCTGCGCGGCGCACGAGTGAGCGGCGCCCCCTCCCCGCATGGCCGCGTCCCGCGGGCCCTCACCTCCCCCGGCCGCCGCCACCGCCGCCGCCGCCGCCCACCTGCCTCCCACTTCTCACTTCCAGGCCTGGGTTCCCCCCGGGCCCGAGCTGTGGTCTCAGAGGTGGGCAGAGTGTGAGTGAAGCACCGCCCCCGGAGGGGGGAGACACCCCCCCCCTGCTCTGAACTTGAACTTGAGCTTTTCTCGCAAGCCCTGGGCTGCCAAGTGAGGTCAGGATCCCGTGACCCCTCTCACAGGGGGAGGAAGCGGGGACCTGGTGCAGCGGGGCGTGGCCGCCGTGGTCGCGCACGGTGGCACACTGACTCAGCGTCCCCAGCTCTGAGGCCCCCGAGCTTCTGGGAATCCAGATCTGGCACCCCCAACTCCCCCAGCCGGCGGCGGGAGGGGCATTCTCACCCCCGATTCCAGGTGAGACAGCAGAGCTGCCCCCTTGCAACTGAAGGGCGCCCGGGAGGGTGGGGCCCCTCCCGCTGTGCCAGCCTCTGGGTGGAAAGACCTCAGAGGTGTTTGTTGATCGACTGAGTGACCACAGAGACTCCGCCCCCTGCCCCTTCCATCAGTAAGTGACCACATCCCCGCAGCTGCACGCTCTGCTGTGGTCCCGGCCCCACGTCCCCCGCCTGAGCACCTGCCCCAGGCTGTCCCTGTCACCTCCCTCTGTGTGGGCAGGGTGCGCCCCGGGGCAGCCACAAATGGGGGAACTTTTAGATTTAAAACAAAGCATGTGGAGAGAAATCCCACTCAGAAAGACAAGATGTGCAAGTCCTCAGAGTGCAATAAATTGGCACCAACTGAACACGGCAGGGTGTTCCCGGGCCCTGGAGCAGGAATGGGGGGGGGGGGCTGCTCACACAGTGCAGGACTCCCTCCCACCCCTTCCGGGCCACCTGCCCGGCATGGCCTCTGCTCGAGGTGGCCACCAGGCCCACCAGAGGTGAGCTAAGAAGTTAATTGGGGCCGGCACTGTGGCATAGTAGGCTAAGCCTCCGCCCACAGTGCCAGCATCAATATGGAGTCCCGGCTGCTCCTCTTCCAATCCAGCTCTCTGCTGTGGCCTGGGAAAGCAGTGGAGGATGGCCCAAGTGCTTGAGCCCCTGCACCCACATGGGAGACCCAGAGGAAGCTCCAGGCTCCTGGCTTCGGATTGGCACAGCCCCGGCCATTGCAGCCATTTGGGGAGTGAACCAGCGGATGGAAGACCTCTCTCTCTGTCTCTGTAATTCTATCAATAAAAGAAATAAAATATTTTTTAAAATAATTAAATTGAGAAGCAGAGAAAGACATAGAGAAATCTTTTTTTTTTAAGATTTTTTTTTTTTTTTGACAGGCAGAGTGGACAGTGAGAGAGAGAGACAGGGAGAAAGGTCTTCCTTTTGCCGTTGGTTCACCCTCCAATGGCCGCCGCGGTAGCGCGCTGCGGCCGGCGCACCACGCTGATCCGAAGCCAGGAGCCAGGTGCTTCTCCTGGTCTCCATGGGGTGCAGGACCCAAGGACTTGGGCCATCCTCCACTGCACTCCCGGGCCACAGCAGAGAGCTGGCCTGGAAGAGGGGCAACCGGGACAGGATCGGTGCCCCGACCGGGACTAGAACCCGGTGTGCCGGCGCCGCAAGGCGGAGGATTAGCCTAGTGAGTCACGGCGCCGGCCTTTTTTTTAAGATTTTTTTAAAAATTTTATTTATTGGACAGGTAGACTTACAGTGAGAGAGAGAGCCAGAGAGAAAGGTCTTCCTTCTGTTGGTTCACCCCCCAAATGGCTGCTACGGCCAGCGCGCTGCGCCGATCCGAAGCCAGGAGCCAGGTGCTTCCTCCTGGTCTCCCATGTGGGTGCAGGGCCCAAGCACTTGGGCCATCCTCCACTGCCTTCCCGGGCCACAGCAGAGAGCTGGACTGGAAGAGGAGCAACCGGGACAGAACCGGTGCCCCGACCAGGACTAGAATCTGGGGCCCATATGGGATTCTGGCACTGCAGGCAGAGGATTAACCAAGTGAGCCACGGTGCTGGCCCAGAGACAGAGAGAGACAGAGAGACAGAGAGAGCTCTTCCACCCTCTGGTTCACTCCCCAAATGCCCGCAGCAGCCAGGGCTGGGCCAGGCTGACGCCAGGAGCCAGGGGCTCCATCCGGATCTCCCACGTGGGTGCAGGGGCCCAGGCACTTGCGCCATCACCTGTGCCTCGCAGCGTGGCCGTTAGCCGGGAGCTGGGGTTTGGAGTGGAGCTGGGAGCCGAGCGCTGGTGCTGTAATGTGGGCTGTGGGTGTCCCGAGGCCCCGAACGCCTTTTCTGTCTTGGAAGATGGACCTTCAGGTGCTCCTGTCTGGCTGGCGGCCCAGTTAGCCCCCTGCTTCTGCCAGGGGTCGGTGTCGGCAGAGGTTCCTAACCTCATCCATGCAGGGTTTGAGGTTACAAAGTCAGGGGCGCGAAGGGGGCCAGCATCCCCTCTCGGAGCTTGAGTTCGGGTCTCGGCTGCTCTGCTTCTGATCCAGCTCCCTGCTAACGCGCCTGGGAAGGCCGCAGAAATCAGCCAGGTACCTGGGGTCCCTGCCACCCACGTGGGAGACCCGGGTGGAGCTCCCGGCTCCTGGCTTCAGCCTGGCCCAGCCCTGGCCATTGGGGCCATTTGGGGAATGAACCAGCAAGAGGAAGATCTCTCTCTCTCTCTCTGACTGTCTCTCTCTCTTTCTCTCTCTGTCTCTCTGTGTGTGTGTGTCTCTCTCTCTGTGTCTCTCTCTGTGTCTCTCTCTGTCTCTGTCTCTGTGTGTCTCTCTCTGTGTGTGTCTCTCTGTCTCTCTCTGTGTCTCTCTCTGTGTGTGTCTCTCTCTGTCTCTCTGTCTCTCTCTGTATCTCTCTCTGTCTCTGTCTCTGTGTGTCTCTCTCTGTGTGTGTCTCTCTGTCTCTCTCTGTGTCTCTCTGTGTGTGTGTCTCTCTCTGTCTCTCTGTCTCTGTGTGTCTGTCTCTGTCTCTGTCTGTCTGTCTCTGTCTCTGTCTCTGTGTGTCTCTGTGTGTCTCTCTCTGTGTCTCTCTCTGTCTCTCTGTCTCTGTCTGTCTCTGTCTGTGTGTGTCTCTCTGTCTCTCTCTGTGTCTCTCTCTGTGTGTGTCTCTCTGTCTCTCTCTGTCTCTCTGTCTCTGTGTCTGTCTCTGTCTCTCTCTGTGTGTGTCTCTCTGTCTCTGTCTGTCTGTCTCTGTCTCTCTCTCATCCTGCCGCCTGTCAGATACATAAAATAAATCTTAAAAAGGAAAAGAGCTGGGGGCTGCCAGAAGCTTTGCCTGCAAACGCCCACCCCCCGCGCGTCACCCCGAGCCCCCATGCAGCCCCTGCATCTAGGCCCAGGGCCGTGCGTCCTCCTCTGGTGTGCCCTCCTGGGTTTCTCCTGCCTCGTCGTCCTGACCCCGCTGGGTCTGGGCGCGCTCTGCTTTGCCGGACAAGGACGAGGCGGGGTGGGGGCGGGGAGGAGGCCTCCCCCACCGCAGCCTCTTCCCCCCCACGTGCCGGGCACATGCAGTGGCCTGTGGCCACTTCCCCACACACGCCGCCCCGCCCCCGCCGGTCCGAGCGGGCTGACATCTGGAGTGGGGCTCCCAGGGCCCGTCTGTGGCTGGGCCGTGATTTGCATGCGAGTACAAATAGATATGCAGAGCCCGGGCCGCCGCCCCCGCACTGCTGCCCGGCGCTTCACACCTGGGCGCGGGACAGGTCCACGCCGAGCAGCCGGATTTGCATGTGTGTGTATTTCTGGGCAGGCTATCAGCTGGGGGTGTCTGGGAGGAAGTTGTTGAGGGAAGGGGGGGTGGTGTCGGCCGTGGCTGTCTCCACCAAATCTCTGCTGCCTCCCAGGTCTGACTTCCACTCTGGAGGTGACCGGGGTGGATGGGCATAGCCCCAGGGCCACAGTCACACCTGGAAGGGAAGGCTGAGGGCTCCATGGATTCTTTGAGATGGGTTTTGCAGGGTGACTAGGAGTTGGCCGAGTGAAGATGTTGGCAAAGGGCTTTCCAGGCAGAAATGGAGAGTGTAGGGAGCCTGGCTCTAAGTTTTTGCTTCTCAGTATTTATTTTAAGATTTTTTTTTTTAATTTGAAAAGCAGAGTGACAGAGGGAGAAACAGAGAAAGAGAGAGGTCTTCCATCCACTGGTTCACTCCCCAAATGGCTCCGACAGTTGGGGCTGGCCCAGGCTGAAGCCAAGGGCCAGGAGCTCCATCCGGGTCTCCCCCATGGGTGCAGGGGCCCAGGCACTGGGGCCGTCCTCCGCTGTCTCCCCAGGCGCATCACCAGGGAGCTGGATCGGAAGCAGAGGAGCCGGGGTTTGAACCAGTGCTCCAATATGGGCTGCCGGCGTCCCAGGCGGCAGCTGGGACACAATGCCGGTCCCTGAACTTTTATGTATTTATTTTTATGTATTTGAAATGCAGAGTGACGGCCGGCGCCGCGGCTCAATAGGCTAATCCTCTGCCTGCAGCGCCGGCACCCCGGGTTCTAGTCCCGGTCGGGGCGCCGGATTCTATCCCGGTTGCCCCTCTTCCAGGCCAGCTCTCTGCTGTGGCCCGGGAGTGCAGTGGAGGATGGCCCAAGTGCTTGGGTCCTGCACCCCATGGGAGACCAGGAGAAGCACCTGGCTCCTGCCATCGGATCAGCGCAGTGCGCCGGCCGCAGTGGCCATTGGAGAGTGAACCAACAGCAAAAAGGAAGACCTTTCTCTCTGACTCTCTCTCTCACTGTCCACTCTGCCTGTCAAAAAAAGAAATGCAGAGTGACAAAGACACACACACACACACACACACACCTTCCACCTGCTGAGGCTGGGCCAGGACCCGAGCCAGGAGCCGAGAGCCGGGAGCTCCACCCGGGTCTCCCGCATGGGTGGCAGGGACCCAGGCCCTGGAGCCGGCGCTGCTGCCTCCCAGGGCGCGCATGCGGGGGGGGGGGGGGTCTGGCGTCAGGGGCGGACCCGGGGCTTGAAGCCAGGCCCAGCGATGTGGGATGAAGGTATCCCGGGCGGCATTTTAAATTTACCTCCACACCCGACGCTGGCGCGGAGGAGCTACTTGGGCAGGGACCCTGAATCCCAGGCTGGGGACTAGACACTTTTCCTAAGGGCAGTGGGGAGCCATGGAGAAGCCGGGGGCGAGGAGGGCCCCAGCCGGAGCTGCGAGCAGCTGTGAGAGCCAGAGTTGGGGTGCCTTTGCCTCCTGGATGATGCCATGGGGCGTTCAGGGTCATCAGGGGTCGGGACAGCAGCTGGGGCCCCTGTGCACCTGTCTGGCAAAACCCACAGGGGCCTGGGAGGACAGCCTCTGCGAGTGGGCGGCACTGGCTGGGCCCCGACAGGTGCAGCCCCGGTCTCCCGGAGCCACGGCTGGGAGGTTGTTTTTTCTCTTTTGTTTTCTTTTCTTTCTTTTCTTTTTCTTTTTTTTTTTTTTTATGATTCACTTATTTTTTGAAAGGCAGTTACAGTGAGAGAGAGAGAGAGGTCTTCCATCCGCTGGTTCACTCCCTAAATGGCCGCAACAGCCAGAGCTGCGCCAATCCGAAGCCAGGAGCCAGGTGCTTCTCCTGGTCTCCCATGTGGTGCAGGGCCCAGGGACTTGGGCCATTCTCCACTGCTTTCCCAGGCCACAGCAGAGAGCTGGATCGGAAGTGGAGCAGCCGGGACTCGAACCGGCGTCTATATGGGATGCTGGTGCTGCAGCCAGCGGCTTTACCCGCGGTGCCACCGCGCTGGCGCCCACAGCTGGGTGTTTAGATGAGAAATCAGAGGCGGGCCTGGGGGGGGGGCAGTGGGTTAAGCCACCACGCGGGCCGCCCACACCCCAGCCTGGAGAGTCTGGGTTGAGTTTAGCCTCTGCATCTATCCCAGGTCCCCATGCAAGTGCACCCTGGGAGGCAGCCATGGTGGCTCCAGTGCCTGGGCCCCTGCCACCCATGCGGGAGACCCGGATGGAGCTCCGGGCTCCTGACTTCCGCCTGCCCAGCCCTGGCTATTGGGGGCACTTGGGGAGAGGACCAGCGGATGGAGGTTCCTCTCTACGCTTCAACGAAAAACTGTTTTCAATGATAAATCGAACCCCATCCCATTTCTGCTCGGACCTCTCTCCTACTTCTCCATGGCTCCTGGACAAACTCTCAGCCCGACCCTCGGCTCAGAAGGCCCAGGGGGCCCAGGCTTTGTGGCCCCCTGCCCTCCTCCTCACGCCAGCCTCCTGCCCGCCTCCCACGCGCACCTGCTGTTCCCACTGCCTGGAACTCACTTCCTGCCACCCCTCTCTGCTCTCAGTTCAGGGCAGACCCCCTCCCTCTGGCTCTGGGGTGGGGGGTGTTGCAGAGCCATGTGACCCCTACCCCAGCTAAAACGGGACAGCGTGGGGAAGGGACCAGAGTCAGGTCTCCCAGGCGGGACCGACAGACCCAGCTGCTGTCCTCGTGGGACCCAGGGACCACGCGGTGGTGGTGGGGGTGAGCTTCCGGAATCATCTTGGCACAGTGCCCCCGCCAGCCCCCAGGGAGCCGCCGGCATGGGGGCGACGGATCCCAGCCGTGGGAACAGGCGCCCGATTCCGGCTGGGGATCACGTTTAGCTCCAGAGGTTAAATTCAGCAAGTGAGGTCGGAGCTGCAGGGCTGGGCCCACAGCCTGGGTCTCGAACACTTGCGATGGCTCAGGGACCTGGCCCAGAGAGGCTGGGGGTGCGCCCGGGGCGGCACAGCCCGCTGAGAGGAAGAGGAGGGGACACCGCCCAGACCACGGGGGCTGGAGGCCGGGACACGGCTGTTCTAAGGACAGGGCCGGCGCTGTGGCACCGCAGTGAAGCCGCTGTCCGTGGCGCCGGCTCCAGTCCCGGCTGCTCCGTTTCCGATCCAGCTCCCTGCGCACGCGCACCTGGGAGGCAGCGGGTGGTGGCTCCAGGGCTTGGGTCCCTGCCACCCGCGTGGGAGACCCGGATGGCGCTCCTGGCTCCCGGCTCTGTCCTGGGTCAGCCCTGACTGCTGTGGGCATCTGGGGGGAGTGACCCAGGGGGTGGGAGAGCTCTCTCTCCCTCCTTCTCTCTCTGTCGCTCTGCCTTTCAAATAACAACATCAGCTCCCCCGTCTCGCTCGTGGGGGCAGGAGTGGAACTGAAGGAGCCGGGCTGTGCTCTGACTCGGCCTGTGGGGGACTTGTCTGCGGTCCCCAGGGCTCCTGGGAGCAGCTTGTGTGCGGTACCTGCTGCGTGACGGACGGGTCCCAGTGCCCGACGCGGGTTAGCCCAGCTCCGCTTGGGCAGCGCCGACGGGGCGGGCGGCCTTTTAGGCTCTGGGCTGGGGGCGTCTTGACCTCGCGTCTCCATCCTCGCGCGCGCAGCTGTCTCCTGGGGACTGGCCAAGGGCGGGGCCTCCCCTTGGGACCTGGCAGAGGTGGGGGGGGAGGGCAGGACAGCCCCAGGGCCTGCGGTCCCCCTCCTCCTCCCCCCACCCCGATCCACCGCCCACTCTTGTCCCCTTCCCCCACCCCCCAGGTCAAGGTCGGTCCACGCAGCCCGGGACGATGGGGAGGAAGAAAATCCAGATCTCGCGCATCCTGGACCAAAGGAACCGGCAGGTGAGCGAGGGCAGAGGCACCGGGGGGCGGGGCAAGGTCATGGGGGCGGGGCGGGGCCGCCTGGGGAGGAGGAGGAGGCACCAGGAGCCGACACAGCCCCAGCAGGTTGAGATCAAGCATTTGCTGTCTGCGTGATCATAGTTAGAGAGGGAGAGAGAGAGGTCTTCCACCTGCTGGTTCACTCCCCAAATGGCCTCAGTGGCTGGAGCTGGGCCAGCCCAAAGCCAGGAGCCAGGAGCTTCCTCCAGGTCTCCCAGGCGGGTGCAGGGCCCAAGCACCTGGGCCATCTTCGGCTGCCTTCCCAGGCGCGCGTTAGCAGGGAGCTGGATCGGAAGTGGAGCGGCCGGGACTGGAACCAGGATGCCGGCGCTGCAGGCGCTACGTGCTGTGCCAGAGCGCCGGCCCCGTGATCATGTTAATTCATTTATTGTCTCTGCTGGCTGGAGTTCGCCGCGGACCCACACACACGATGCAGAGGCCTGGACCAGGGGGGAGGCCCAGGGAGAGGCCAGAGAGAGAGAGAGAGAGTCCAGACTCTGATTTGGAGGCCAAGGAAAACTTCCAAAAGAGGGAGGGCCCATCGTGCTGGGTTTTGATGCATCCCTAGGAGTTTGCCAAGCGGCACCGGGCGCAGGAGCAGCGCGGACTGAGTCGGGGGGGCTGAGGCACGGTGGAGAGACGCTCAGGCCCCCCACCCCGCCTCCCGCGGCCCGGCTGCAGGTGACGTTCACCAAGCGCAAGTTCGGGCTGATGAAGAAGGCCTACGAGCTGAGCGTGCTGTGCGACTGCGAGATCGCGCTGATCATCTTCAACAGCGCCAACCGGCTGTTCCAGTACGCCAGCACCGACATGGACCGCGTGCTGCTCAAGTACACGGAGTACAGCGAGCCGCACGAGAGCCGCACCAACTCCGACATCCTGGAGGTGGGGCGGGGCGGCGGGGGCGGGCGCTGGTGCTGGCCCTGACCAATGCGGGGCGGGGCGCCGGCCCTGAGCAATGCGGGGCGGGGCGAGGGCGGGGCGAGGGCGGGCCCAGGGCGGGCGCTGGTGCTGGCCCTGACCAATGCGGGGCGGGGCGAGGGCGGGGTGAGGGCGGGCCCGGGGCGGGGCGCTGGCCCTGACCAATGCGGGGCGGGGCGAGGGCAGGCCCGGGGCGGGGCGCCGGCCCTGACCAATGCGGGGCGGGGCAGGGGCGGGGCAGGGGCGGGCCCAGGGCGGGGCGCCGGCCCTAACCAATGCGGGGTGGGGCGGGGCGGGGCGGGGCGAGGGCGGGCCCGGGGCGGGGCGCTGGCCCTGAGCAATGTGGGGCGGGGCGAGGGCGGGGCGAGGGCGGGGCGAGGGCGGGGCGCTGGCCCTGAGCAATGCGGGGGCGGGGCCCGGGGCGGGCATTTCTGCACAGCGCGTGGAACTGTCCACAGGAGCTCAGGCTCTGGGCATTTATTAGGCACCCACTGATTACACCGTGGGCCCGCTGCTGGGTCGTCCCTGGTCCCTTCCTCGGAGCTGCAGTGTGTCGGGTTCTGGTCCATGGGGCTTGACTGGGGCAGGCACAGAGCCGGCTGGGGGTGGTCCCCCTCTCCCCCGAGACCCCCGTAGCGCCGGCTGCAGCCCGCCGTGTCCTGACCCCACAGACACTGAGACGCAGGGGCGTGGGCCTCGATGGGGCGGAACTGGAGCCCGACGAGGGCTCGGAGGGGCCCGGCGAGAAGCTGCGGAGGCTGGCGGGCGACGGGGGTGACCCAGCCTTGCCCAGGCCCCGGCTCTACGTAAGTGACCCCTCCCTCGCCCCCGGGCCCTCCCCCCACCTAGGGACCCAGGGCTGGGAAGCCTGGAATTTTGGAGACATATTTCCGGCAGGGGAGGCTTCTTGGGGGGGGGAGTGGCCGTTGTACCTGGGGCTTTGGGGCATGGATAGGAGTTCAATAGCTACTCCAAATTAAGATATATTATCAATACCACATAACGAATATAACAAATAGAATAAAATGTAATGAAACAAAGAGTTCTTTATTTCTTTGATTCCTCCAACACCCCCGGGGCGGGCGGGGGGCAGCCCCCTCCGTGCCAACCCCCTGCTGGGTGGGGTCCCCAGCTCTGGACTTGGCATTCAGGGAAGCGGCTCCGAGGGACCCTGGCCCCTCCCCCACCCGGCGCCCCCGCCCCGCACGGGCCTCGCACCTGCCCCGTCTCGGCCCACAGCCCGTGGCCCCGGCCATGCCCGGCCCGGACGCGGTCTACGGGGCGCTGCCCCCGCCGGGCTGCGACCCCTGTGCGCTGGGGGAGGCGCTGCCCGCCCAGAGCCGCCCGTCTCCCTTCCGACCCGCCGCGCCCAAAGCCGGGCCCCCAGGTGAGCAGGGCCCCGGGGGGGGGCTGGGGGCGGGGTCCCTGCACGCGTGGGCGGGCCCCGGATGCCGTTGGTGACGCCCCCCGCCCTCCCCAGGCCTGGCGCACCCTCTCCTGGCGCCCCCCGCCCACCTCGCCAGCAAGACGCCGCCGCCGCCGCCGCTGTACCTGGGCGCGCCGGTGAGTGTGGGCGGGGCGGCGCGGGGCGGCTGCGGGGGCGGCTGCGGGGAGGGGGCGGCCTCAGTTTCCCCTCGCCCCCCCGCTCGCCCGCAGAGAAGCGTCTACAGCAGCCTGCAGAGCCCCGGCCCGGCCGCGGCCCCGGGACCCCCGCTGGGCAGCTTCCCCTTCCTCCAGGCAGGCCCCCCAGGTACGCCGCGCGCGGGGGGCGGCGGGGGTGGGCGAGGCCCTGGGCGGGGCGCCTCCATGACGCCTGCCGCCCCCTCCCACCAGAGTACAGCCTGGGAGAGCCCCCGCCGCCGCCCCCCGGCTTGCTGCAGCCCCCCACCCTGCTCCCTTGGCAGTCGAGGGCGGACGGACCCCCGGTCGCCCCCGCCCAGCACAGGTAAGCGCCCCGCGTCCCAACCTCTGCTGCCCCCTGGTGGCCATCCTTGGTACTGCAGCCACCCGGCGCTATTTTGGGAGGGGGTCCCAGGAGGGAGCCGCCCCCTCGTTTCCCGGGGGCCTCCCTGGCGGCGTCCCCTCCTCCCTCGCTGACCTCGTGGCTCCGTCTCCCCCCACCCCACCCTCTCTCTCCCTGCAGTGGGGGCCGCAGCCTGGGCGAGGAGGGACCCCCGACCCGCGGCGCCTCCCCGCCGACCCCCGCGGTCAACATCAAGTCCGAGCGCCTCTCCCCGGCCCCCGGCGGCCCCGGCGACTTTCCCAAGCCCTTCCCGTACCCGCTGCTGCTCGCCCGGCCCGGCCCCTCGCTGCGCAGGCTGCCCTCGGCGGACGCCTGGCCCCGGTAGCGGGAGCCTCGCGGGACCGCCTTGGAGAAGACCCCGCGGTGGGGACCTGGATTCGGATCCGCCGGCGGGGGTCCCCCTTCCCCCTCCCGTGTGCGCCCCCTCCCAATAAAGGACGAAACTCGCGGCGCCCCGGAGGACTCCGCGCCCCCTCCCCAGCGGCCCTGTGTCAGTCTGGGGGCGCCCCGAGCCCGGGGGGAGGGTGGGGACTGGGGCCCGAGTGTCCAGCAGGGGGCGCCACTTGCAGCGCGGGCGTCTACCCCCTGGTGCTGTGGGGTCCCGGGCTCCCAGGGAAGCCCCCGCCCCCGGCCGGTCGCCATGGCTACGGTAGGACGCTGATGGGAGCCGCCAAGGCTGGGTCACGGCTCCTGTCAATCTTTTATCGCCTGTCCGTATCTGTCAACTATGGCCTCTCTCCAGCTGTCAGTCACCTGTCTACACCCATCATCTGTCAGTAGCCTCTGTCCTCTGTCCTCTGTCCTCGACCATCTGGCTCCGTCCGTGTCTGACATCTGCCAATCACCATCTGCGTGGGAGGCCGAGGGCCGGCCCCCCCCCCATCCGCTCGTGGCCCTCCCCACCTCCTTTCCCGGAGGAATGCGCGCTTTGAGGCCCCCTTTCCAGGGTGGGACAGGACATCACACTGTGCGCCGGGACCCCGGGGCAGTGCGCGCCCCCGGGGCAGTGCGCGCTGGGGCTCCCCGGCCAGGGTGGTCGGCAGGGGAGGTGGGGGCAGCACTCCGGCCGCTCCAGGGGTCAGCGACCTCTGCAGGTCTGGCCGAACACGTGCCCCCCCCCCCGTCCTGGGTCACCCACCTTTCTGGGGACCCTCCTCCCACTATCACCCTCTACAGGGGGTGAGGAATTGCCCGCCCCCCACCTGCCACACTCACAGCCTCTCACGCGAGCGACACAGGACCAGCGACGAGGCAGTGGGGGTGGGGGGAGTGTGGCTGGAGCTGCAGGTGCGGGGTGGGGTGGGGGAGTCCCGGCCAGAGCGCGCGCTTGCCGGCCTCTGCCTCCCACCCCCGGGTGAACGAGAAGTGGCGCCCACAAGCCCAGCGCCCAGGGTGGGGTTTGTTAAAATGCGGGCGGCTCCCTAGGGCTCTGGGGTCCCCAGGGCCGGCGGGTGGGGGTTCTGCTTCCCCGGCTGCACTTTCTCCACCGGCCACGAGGTGGCGCCAGACGGATTCAGCGCCGCCCTGCTGCCCCAAGCCAGAAAGAAAATCTGATTAAAGAAACGCTTCTTGGGGTGGGGGGCTCACCCCACGTTCTCAGGCCCTGCGCTTGAGGACCCCTGGGCAGCAGTGCGTGTGCGCGCGACATTTGGAAGGCACAGGGACAGAGCCATCCTCTGGCTCACTCCCCAGCTGCCAACAATGGCCAGGGCTGCGCCCAAGCCAGGAGCTCAAAACCCGGGACCCCTACGTGGGTGCAGGGACCCTGCCCGGGGGCCATCATCGGCTGCCTCCCAGCGTGTGCATCAGCCAGGGAGCTGGGTGGAAAGGCGGGGCTGGGACTCGAACCCAGGCCCTGGGATTGGCCCCCAAGAGAGCAAGAGAGAGAGAGATTTTCCATCTGCTGGTTCACTCCCCAGATGGACACAAGGGTCAGGGCTGGGCCAGGCCCAAGCCAGGCGCTCCATCCTGGTCTCCCATGCGGGTGCAGGGACCCAAGCACCTGGGCCATCCTCCACTGCTTTCCCAGGCCACAGCAGAGAGCTGGATGGGAAGTGGAGCAGCCAGGACTCGAACCAGCGCCCCGGTGGGATGCCGGCACTGCAGGTGGTGGCTTTCCCGCTACTCCACAGCGCCGGCCCCCTACCCACTTTCTCTTGAGGGCACGCGCAGTCCAGACGGCCCCGTCTCAGGGACCCCCCATGCAGAGACATCCACAGGAGCTCACAGAGACCCAGAGACCAGGCAGCGGCCACACGGGGCCCCACAGGCGCTCACTCGTCTACACCCAGTCCTACCCACGTGCGTGTCTACACTCGGGGGACACACAGGGGACCAAGCTCAGGCACACAGGCGAGAAGCTCCGGAAACCTCCAATTCCCGGGGCTGACATTCTGGCCCTTGGCCCGGCCACACCTGAAGCCGACCCGTACCTCTAGCATCTTCTGTTGCAACAGCCGAAAGTTTCCCCTTTGGGGGCCGGCGCTGCGGCGCAGTGGATAAAGCCACCGGGATCGCACAGGGGCGCGGGTTCGAGTCCCGGCTGCTCCACTTCTGGTCCAGCTCTCTGCTATGGCCTGGGAAAGCAGTGGAAGATGGCCCAAGTGCTTGGGCCCCTGCACCCACACGGGAGACCTGGATGGAGCTCCTTGGGGCCCTGCACCTGCGTGGGAGACCCGGATGGAGCTCCTGGCTTCAGCCTGGCTCAGCCCTGACCCTTGTGTCCATCTGGGGAGTGACCCAGCGGATGGAAGATTCTCTCTTTCTCTCTCTCTGCAACTCTGCCTTTCAAATAAATCAATCTTTAAGAAGATTTCCAGAAACATTTTAAAAAATAATAAAATTTCCCGTTTTAGCTTAAACTCATTTGAGTTGTTTTTTTATGGAGTATTTATTTTAGCAATTCTTGGATGACAAAGGTGGACAAGGGCACGGCCACCATGGAGACCCCGTTTACCGCAGCCCGCGGGCCCGGGTGTGCACGGGCAGGGGGTCCTTGTGGAATGTTCTCGAACCAGGCGGGTCTACCCCCGGCACTGTTCCGCAGCGGCAGTGTGGGAGCGGATGGGCGTCTTCGCGGCCAACCTCTGCGAAAAGCGCCGCTGAGGGGTCTGCGCCCCGGGGCGGTCAGCCACGCGGGTGTCCTGGACGCAGCAGCCACCCGAACCCGCGCCCAGGCTCGCCCCGCGCGTGCGAACTACAACTCCCGGCGTACAGCGCGAGCGACTGCCTCGTCCCTCGCGATTGGACAGCTCGCGGCCCGATGATTGGTCGCGTGGGCTGCTCGTCATAGCAGAGTGAGGGCTCTGATTGGTTAAATTCCCTGGGCGTGCCGAGGGGGTGCGCGCGCTGCGCTCCGGTCGGCGACATGGTGAGCTTTGGTCCCGCTGTGTAGGGGGGGGGACCCCAGGGACCTGGGTGTGGGGGGGTCCCTGCGGGAATGGGGAATGTGGCAGGGAGCTAAGAGAAAGCCCGGGCCGGGTCGAGGGGGCCTGGATGTCCGCAGAGAGGGTGAAAGGTCTCAAGCGCCCGGCGCTCGTGGTCGGGGGCGGGACGGGGACCCCTGACCCCGACCCCCCGAGGCCCCGCAGCCCCTGAGAGGGCCGGCCTGGGCAGAGGGAGGGTCAGGGGGTGCACGGTGTCCTGGCCCTGCCTGGGGAGGGGGGTCCCCGGAGCGGCGCTGCAGGTGGGCGCTGCGGGAGGGGTCGTTGGAAGAGGAGCGCCCTCCGGGCCGGGGGCAGCGACGTCTGAGCTGGGGGGTGACGATCATAGGTCCAGGGGAGGGACGCGGGCTACCTGGAAGGTTCCAGAAGACCCTGGGGGGTCGGGGGAGGCGTCTGCCCCGCCTCCCTCCCTCCTATCCCAGGCGCCCTAGGCCCCAGCCCTGGAGGTTCTAGGCTGTGGCTGGGTCGGCGAGGGAGAGTCCCCGGTCCCGGGCGGCGGGGTGGACCCCTGGGGCCTGAGCCACTGAGTGCAGGGAGGGCTGGGGGCCAGCGGGGCCCCCACCTGGCCTTGCAGGCTGCGGGAGTGGAGTTGGAGGCTGACCTGGGGCTGCACCTGCGGAGTGCCCGGCCTGGGGGCGTGATGGGCCGGTGTGTGTGTGTGTGTGTGTGGGGTCCGGGCTGCAGGTGCCGCTGTGCTGGGGTCCCAGGCTGGGGCAGCCCAAGGCTCTGAGGTTTGCACCTCGGCAGGTGGGCGGTGCTGCAGATCCTGGGGAGGGGGCCGAAGTCTGTGGCCCCACCCACTGGGCCTGGAGGGGGCCGCTGACGCCCCTCCTCCACCCGCCCTATGGAGGTTGGCACTGCCAACCTCATTTTATTACTGAAAAATTTCTGATTTGTTTACAAGTCGCAGGCATGAGAAAAGGTTCTGTGAGTCGATTCCATAATCTAAAAACTGTGAATAGATTTCATTTGAATGCGTGGGGGAGAGAGCTTCCCTCTGCGGGGTCACTCTCCAAATGCCCGCAGCAGCTGGGGCTGGGCCAGGCCAAAGCCAGGAGCCAGGAGCTCCATCCGGGTCTCCCGGGGGTGCAGGGGCCCAAGGGCTTGGGCCATTACTGCTGCCTCCCAGGGTGCGGGTTAGCCAGGGGCTGGAGCCAGGAGCTGGATTTGAACCCAGGTCCTCTGATAGGGGCCGCCGGTGTCCCCAGCGGGGCGGAAGCGCTGTGGCCATTTTAATGGTGGATTTCTCAGCCGCGGTTCTGAATTCCGGGCTCCGCCGGGTGCCCGCCACGCGGCAGCGTTTGCCTGATTAAAGACTCCCCTTAGCGATCATTTTAGTTTAATGCCAGAGTAGCTTGGTTTCTTTGTAGCTGCTGATTGCGATCTGGAACCCAAACAGGTGGCTCCCCTGAGCGCGTGTTTTGCATAATTGCATAATTATTACTGGTAGCGACCCGGAGCCCTCTGCCTCTCGGCGGGAAAACCCCATGCCGCTCAGCAGAGGAAAATGCGTCTAAAAGGTTGTTAGGTAGAATGAGCGGGGAGGAGAGGGTCCTAATTAAAAGATCATTCATTCCGCTCAGTTGTGTATACGGAGACAGGGAGCGGCTTTCCAAGGAGCTGGGTTTCTAAGGAAGTCACTTAGGGTGACGCCAGCATCCCACATGGGCACCGGTTCGAGTCCCGGCTGCTCCACTTCCGGTCTGAACTTTTAAAAAACGTTCGTGGAAATGGGATTCAAAAAACATTGTCTTGGTGAAAAAAAAAAAAATTCGTGCATACACTGGTCATCAAAAGTCATGAAACATGAATATGATGGGAAAACCAGGCACGCACTTTTTAAATTTTTGCATCCAAATAAACGTTGCTGAATTCCATTTCCTGCAGACTCCTTGAGGTCTCTCGGTGGAAGCTCGCTCCCCACGTGGTTGGCGGGGAGCTGGAGGGGGGTGGAGCCGAGGGGCAGTCCCTGGGCGTGCCGGGCCGGCTGCCGGGGAGATGGTTCCACTCCAGCCGGCTCCAGCTGGGGCTGGGCCTCTGATGGGGGTGCTGGGGGAGGGGGTCCTTGGTTCCTGGGCGCACCGGAGCCCCTCAACTACGATGCCGCTCCCCCCCCCCCCCGCCCCGTCCCGGTCCCCACCCCAGCAGCTGCTGGAACCAGACACCTGGCTGGTTCTATAAATAGCCTGGGTTCCGAGGGAGGGGAGGGCATGTGACCTTCCGGCCGCCGCCGGTCCTGTCCCCTCCCTGCAGGCGGTCCTCGGCGTGCAGCTGGTGGTGACCTTGTTCACGGCCACACTCATGCACCGGCTGGCCCCGCACTGCTCCTTTGCAAGGTGGCTGCTCTGCAGTGGCAGGTGAGCCCGGCGCCGGTGGGAGGAGCCCCAGCCAGGGGGCGGGCCGGTGGGAGGAGCCTTCCCGAGCCACGCCCCCTCTGGGCCCCGCCCTGCCTCTCTAGAGGCATTGCTTTGAGTTCTCTCCCTAGGAAGACACAGAGTTAGCCGGCAGCTTCGGGGGTGTGCGGGATCCCCCCTGAGCACGCTCGGCCTGGGTCTGTGACCCAGAATCCCCCCTCCCCCGGCTGTGGGGCCCCAGCCCACGCCTTGGCCAGCACCTCCCGGGTTCCCCCTGCTCCAGCCCGGGTCCGCCCTGGGATTTGGGGCTCACCGCCTCGATCGCCCCCTGCCGCAGCTCTCCTGACTGCCCATCTTTGCGCCCAGTCTGTTCCGGTACAAGCACCCGTCCGAGGAGGAGCTCCGGGCCCTGGCGGGGAGGCAGAGGCCCAGGGGCCGGAGGGAGCGGTGAGTGAGCTGCCGCCCGGGGTGCGGGGATGGGGGGTGCGGCAGCCCCTACCCCGGGGTGAGGGCATCTTTCTGGGGACAGCTTTGCTGAGGCCGGGAGGGGGCGCCCAAGGTCGTCCCACCCCCAGTGTGCATAGAGGGTCCAGGCTGGGGCCGGAGCTTCCTTCCAAGGCGTGGGCAGGGCCGCCCTGAGCGACAGGCGGGGTGCCCGCTCCCCGGGCCCCTCCTCGCTGCGCAGGTGGGCCAACGGCCTAGGTGATGAGAAGCCGCTCTCGGTGCCCCGCGACGCCCCGTTCCAGCTGGAGACCTGCCCGCTCACCGCCGTGGACGCCCTGGGTAACGGCGCAGCCCCGTCGCGGGTGGGGGTGGGCGGCCCCCGGGTGGGCGGGGTGGAGGCTGAGCGGCGGCCCCCCGCAGTCCTGCGCTTCTTCCTGGAGTACCAGTGGTTCGTGGACTTCGCCGTGTACTCGGGCGGCGTGTACGTCTTCACGGAGCTCTACTACTACGTGCTGGGCCCGGCCAAGGAGGCCAACATCGCCCTCTTCTGGTGCCTGCTCACCGTGGCCTTCTCCATGTATCCTGCCTGGGCGTGGGCGTGGGCCCGGGCTGCCCCTCCCTGCGGGGCCGGCCATCCCCTGCTGCACCGGGGGTGAGGGAGGGACAGAGTGCCCATGGGGTGCCGGCCCCCGCTGCCCGTCTTCGTTAGGCTGCAGAGAGCAGACAGCGGGGGACTTGGGAGCCCGTCCTGAGACGGTGCAGAGGTGGCACTCCCGCGGGCTGGCAGGGACAGAGCCATCTGGAAACCCACACTGGTTCCCGAAAGCCCCCTGCATGGGAGGGGCAGGGTGCTGTGTGTGTGTGTGGGGGGTGGGGATCTCCAAAAAGTTCATGGAAAATGCACAGGATGAAAAAACCATCTGGGTTTTAAAATGTTCCGGTACCAGAATAAACTTGTCAGTAACTTGAGGCCAGGGCCGGCGCTATGGCACAGTAGGCTAAGCCTCTGCCCACGGCGCCAGCATCCCATATGGATGCCGGTTCAAGTCCTGGCCACTCCACTTCCGGTCCAGCTCTCTGCTATGGCCTGGGAAGGCAGTGGAGGATGGCCCGAGTGCTTGGGCCCTGCACCCACGTGGGAGACCTGGAGGAAGCTCCTGGCTTTGGATCAGCCCAGCCCTGGCTGTTGTGGCCACTTGTAGGGGAGTGAACCAGCGGATGGAAGACCTCTCTCTTCCTCTCTTTCTGCAACTCTACCTCTCAAATCTCTTTAAAGAAAAAAAAAATTGTGGGCCGGGATTGTGGTACAGTGGGTTAAGCCACCCCTGCAAGACCAGTATCTCAGAACGCGGGTTCAAGTCCCTGCTGCTCTGATTCTGTTCCGGTTCCCTGGGAACAGAGCAGTGGAAGATGGTCCAAGCACCTGGGCTCCCGCCACCCATATGGGAGACCCAGATGGGGCTCCTGGCTCCTGGCCTTGGCTTGGCCCAGCCCTGGCTGTTACTGGCATTTGGGGAGTGAACCAGTGGGCAGAAGACCTCCCTCTCTCTCTCTCTCTCTCTCTCTCTCTCTCTCCCTCCCTCTCTCTGCCTCGCTCTCTTCCCCCTCCCTCCCTCTACCCCCTACTCTCTGGATTTCAAATAAAAATTTAGACAGCTGGGCCTGGATCAGGCCAAAGTCGGGGGCCCAGACCTCCATCCAGGTCTCCCATGCGGGCGGCTGGGGCCCAGGCCCTGGCCCTGCTGTGTCCCAGGCCACCACACATCCGCGGGGAGCTGGGATCGGGAATGGAGCCGGAACTCCAACCCGGCGTCCCAAGCGGTATCTTCTCGGCTGAGTCAGATACCCGCTCTGATTTATCGTTCTATTTTACTGAATATTCGTTCATTCAAAGGCAGAGCGTCATAGAGAGATCTCCCACCTGCTGGTTCACTCCCCAAATGCCCACAGCGGCCAGGGCCAGACCAGGCTGAAGCCAGGAACCAGGAGCTCCACCTGGGTCTCCCACCTGGGTGGCAGGGGCCCAAGCATTTGCGCCCTCACCTGCTGCCTCGCAGGGTGCGCATGCGCAGGGAGCTGGGCTGAGGTAGGGCGGCACTGAACCCTGGCACTCCCGCTGTCGGATGCGTGTGGCCCGGGCAGCATCTTGACTCCGTGCCGAACACCTGCTCCTAAACTTACCTTTCAGCCCACTCCCCGTGAAGATTTGGAAGTGCGCCCGCGGAGGGGATGTGAATAGGGCTGGGGGCCTGTTACCCACGGGGGGTGTGCCGACTGGGACTGGGGGCCTTTCCTGATTGGCTGCAGCCGCTGATGAGGTCACTGCCCAGCCACACCCCGCAGACTGCTACCCCCAGGCCTGGGGCCGATCTGCACTCCGAGGTGGGGATGGGGGGTGGTGGGTGGGAGGGGTCCCTGGCGGAGGGGCCGCCCCCTGCCTGCCTGCCAGGCTTCCTTAGCTCCGCCCCCAGCAAGATGTTCCTGACGGTGACCCGGCTGTACTTCGGCGCCGAGGAGGGCGGCGAGCGCTCGGTCTGCCTCGCCTTCGCCTTCCTGTTCCTCATGCTGGCCATGCTGGTGCAGGTGGTGCGGGAGGAGACCTTGGAGCTGGGCCTGGAGCCAGGTGCGTGGAGGGGTGGGCGCTGGGGCCCCAGGCTGTCGCCGGGGCTGGCTGTGGGCGCTGGGGACGAGGGGCCGTGTCCGCGGCTGTGACGGCTCCGCACGGGGCTGCGTCTGTCCCGTGCCAGTCCGTGCTCACCGCCACCCCGAGAGAGGTCCAGGGTAGCAGGCGTGGAGGACGATCGCCTTCCTTCTCTGTTCCCCCCAGAGGGAACCTGGGGTGCAGGGGACCCCGCGCCAATGCTGGCGGTGGCCCTGGTGGCCGCGCTGCTGCGCACCTGCCGTCACCACGGCGCGGAGTGGCTGTCCAGTGTGGTTTTGTTCAGTTCTGGGACCGGTGGTGACAGACGGAGCCAGGCTCCTCTTCCGGCTTGTCTCGGGCTGTCGCTAGGAGACACTGTTGCAGGAATGGCCCCGGGCGGTGTCCCTGCACAAGGCCATGCTATGTTGCCAGTTCTACTTCAGGCAACAATGTTTCCCCACGTGTTCTCCAGCTCTGCAAGTGATCTGAAGCCCGAAGTACAAGTGAGGTTGAGCAACGTTTCACATGTTGGAAAAAGGCTGTTATTTCTGTCACCCACCTTTTAAAGACCTGGGCGGCTGCCCTTGTATTGATTTGTAGGAGCTCTTTTATTTATTTATTTTTTGACAGGCAGAGTGGACAGTAGAGGGAGACAGAGAGAAAGGTCTTCCTTTTTGCCGTTGGTTCACCCTCCAGTGGCCGCCGCGGTAGGCGCGCTGCAGCCGGCGCATCGCGCTGATCTGAAGGCAGGAGCCAGGTGCTTCTCCTGGTCTCCCATGGGGTGCAGGGCCCAAGCACTTGGGCCATCCTCCACTGCACTCCCTGGCCACAGCAGAGAGCTGGCCTGGAAGAGGGGCAACCGGGACAGGATTGGCGCCCCAACCGGGACTAGAACCCGGTGTGCCGGTGCCGCAGGCGGAGGATTAGCCTAGTGAGCCGCGGCGCCGGCCTAGGAGCTCTTTGTATATTGAGGAACTTATCCTTTGTGGTAGAAGTTGCAAGGGTTTCCCCCCGTCCCCCAGTTCTTGGTTTTTCATTTATCTCCTTGGTCCTTCCCTTCTTGCGTAACTGGATTATAGAGCACCACGGGGTCCCTCCCCAGGTGGCCGCACGGCCAGGCTAAAGCCAGAAGTCTGGAGGCCAATCCAGGTCTCCCGGGTGGGCATCAGGGGCCCAAGCACTTACGCCTGCCCGGGTGTCTCACTGGGAGCTGGGACTGGGAGCAGAGCCAGGACTTCAATTGGGCGCCCACACAGGGCACGCGGGTGCAGGGGCCCAGGCACTTGGGCCACCCTCTGCTGCTTTCCCAGGCGCATTAGCAGGGAGCTGGATTGGAAGTGGAGCAGCAGGGACTCGAACTGGCACCCCTGTGGGATGTCTGGTTGCAGCTCCAGCCTCCCCCACTGCACCGCAAGGGCAGCCTGTGTCTTGTCTTATGGAACCAGCTGATCATTACATGAATGTCTAAAATGCCATAGAGGTGACTGCTCAGCCTGCCCATGGGAAGCCTGCCTCCCCCGGCTGGCCGCCTGGATTTCATGCCCTGGCTCCTGATTCCAGCTTCCTGCTTGTGTGGGCCCTGGCAGAGTCCTCGGGCCCCTGCCAGCCACAGGGTGACCTGGATGGAGCTCCCGGCTCCCAGCTTTGGCCTGGTCTGGCACTAGCTATGGTGGGCTTTTAGGAGTGAACCAGTAGATGGCAGATCTGTCTCTTTGCCTCTTAATTGAGTAAATAAAACTGTTAAAAAGATATGTCAAGTATAGGCATTCGGAGACTCAGAGCTGGATCGGAAGTGGAGCAGCTGGGACTCGAACTGGCGCCCATGTGGGATGCTGGCGCTGCAGGTGGCGGCTCTACCCGATACGCCACAGCGCCGGCCCCCTGTGTCTTTTCAACATCCCTTTTCTTTCTGCCTTCTAGTTCCCTTATGTCAGAGGTGTCATCCTGTCCCGCTGCCTTTCAAATAACCAAATCTTTAAACACACACACACACACAGCTGGCTAGTCTCTGTGGTCTCTGGGTCAGGGGCGCGCCCCAGTGAGTGACGCCAGGCTGGATTTCTCCCTGCTGCCCTGGTCAGGGGATCCTCGGCTCTCAGTCGCCCCCTCCCGATGACCCCACCTCTTCACTCCTCTCCGCTCGCCCTGAGCCCTGGCGGCTGGGCCCTGGTCTTGCCTGCGAGTCCCCTCGCCGCGCCCAGCCCCTCGGCCAGTCCGCCAGCCCCTCCTCCGAGCGCTGCTGTCTAAGGACGCGTCACTCCGCAGCCGGGTTCTTGTCCCTTTGCATGCCCGCCTGCCCCGCCTCTGCCCTCCTCTCCAGGTCCTCGGAGCCTACCTTACCTTTCTGTCTCCTGCTGCTGCCTCGCCCTGGTGGTGGTTGGGGGCAGCGAGCTCCTGTTTGATTTGCCCTTGGTCTGTGGGAAAAACTTGGGTGCTGAGCTGAGGACTTCAGCTCCTCCCGTGGGAACCTTTCATCCCCCCCACCCCCCCCACCCCAGTTCCTGGAAGAATCCAGAAGCTCAGACTTGGAAGTCCCAGCAGGATACGAAGTGGCCCTCCTGCCTGGCCGAGCGCCTGGCCCCCACGGGCGTAGAGAGGGGCCCCTGCGGCCTGGGGGGGTCTTCCTGGCCCCCATGGGCACAGTCGCTCTGGGGGAGCCACTTCCCTCCTCCCGTCTCTCCCCAGGCCTGGCCAGCATGACCCAGAGCTTGGAGCCACTTCTGCAGGACCAAGGCTGGGACTGGGCGTGAGTCTTGGGGGGGCAGGCTGGTGGTCTCCCTGGGTGCCCACGGGCTGCAGGGGCTCTGACCTGCTGTTCCCCACCCCCAGACTCCCCGTGGCCAAGCTGGCCATCCGCGTGGGGCTGGCGGCCGCGGGTTCCGTGCTGGGCGCCTTCCTCACCTTCCCCGGGCTGCGGCTGGCTCAGACCCACAGGGACGCGCTCACCATGTCGGAGGACCGGCCTCTGCTGCAGTTACGTGGGCCGCCCGGCTGGCGGGGAGGGACCAGGGCGCCCGGGGCGGGGCGGGGGCGGGGCCTCACTCGGCCCCGCCCTGCCGCCCAGGTTGCTGCTGCACACCAGCTTCCTGTCTCCCGTGATCATCTTGTGGCTCTGGACCCGGCCCATCGCGCGGGACTTCCTGCAGCAGGCGCCCCTCGGCGGGGCGTCCGTCTCCCTGTGCGTGCCGGGAGGGGCTGGGAGGGGAGCAGCTGCCCCCACCCCGTGCTCCGGGCCCTGAGGCTGCGGTGGGGCAGGGGGACCCCCCCCAACCCCGTGCCCTCGCTGCCTCTGCCCAGGCTGTCGGACGCGGCCTTCGACTCGGCGCGCCTGTGGGTGCTGGTGGCGCTGTGCCTGCTGCGCCTGGCCGTCACGCGGCCCCACCTGCAGGCCTACTTGTGCCTGGCCAAAGCCCGCGTGGAGCAGCTGCGCAAGGAGGCCGGCCGCATCGAGGCCCGCGAGATCCAGCGGCGGGTACGGGGGCGCCCCGGGCCGGGCGGGCGCCTGGGGCGCTCGGGGAGGGGCCCGCGCCCACCCCCGCCGCTCCGTGCCCAGCAGGTGGTCCGCGTGTACTGCTACGTGACGGTGGTGAGCCTGCAGTACCTGACGCCGCTCATCCTCACGCTCTACTGCACACTGCTGCTCAAGTCCTTAGGTGAGGGCGGGGCGGGGCTTAGCGTGGGTGAGGGTGGAGCCTGGGCGGGGGCCTCCTGGAAGGGGCGGGGCCTGGGAAGGGGCGGGGCTTAGTGTGGGTAAGGGTGGGGCCTGGGCGGGGTCTCCTGGAAGGGGCGGGGCCTGGGCGGGAGTCAGCCCTCAGTGGAAGTGGTCTGGGGGTGCAGGGAGGGAAGGGGCTCCGGCCACCCCACCCCTCACCTCCATGTGCGCCTCCTCTCGCAGGTGGTTACTCCTGGGGCCTGGGCCCGGCCCCTCAGCTGTCCCCGGCCCCGCCCGCCCTCAGCGCCCAGCCACTGGGCCTGGGGGAAGACGAGGCCCGAGAGACGGCGGCGCGCATCGCGGGTGCCCTGGGCGGGCTGCTCTCGCCGCTCTTCCTCCGCGGGCTCCTGGCCTACCTCATCTGGTGGACGGCGGCCTGCCAGCTGCTGTCCAGCCTCTTCGGCCTCTACTTCCACCAGCACCTGGCCGGCTCCTAGCTGCCTGCAGCCCCGCAGCCCGGCCCTGGGCCCTCGCGCGCCTCGGGGTCTGCCCCCGGCTGCAACACGGGGCTGGGGCCTGCGCCGTTCACCGCAGTGCCTGAGCCGCGGCCACACCCGGCCTCCGCCCGGAAACGCACGGCCCTGGGCCCCGGTGCGGGGGGCCGAGTGGGGCCCACGTGGGCTTCGGGGGGCTGAGATGGTAGGAGGAGGGATGGGGGCTGGGACAGCGGCACCCCGACTGCAGTGGCTCGAGTCCCCGCTGCTCCACTCCCCACCCTGCACCTGAGAGGCAGCAGGAGGGGCCCAGTGCCCCGTGGGGGACCGGAGGGCGGGCCTGGCCCAGCCCTGGCTGTTGGGGGCATCTGGGGAGCGACTCCATGGATGAAGGATCTGTTACTTTGCTTTTGGAATAAATAAACCTGTAAGTGTCAGACCTGCAGCCTATTTGGAGCTTTGCAAAGGCCCGGGGGTCGGACCTGAAGAAGAGGAGACGTGAGCGGGAGGAGAAGTCATTCGGATTTTTATTAAATATACTCTTGGCACAAATCTTTAAAATATATAAACATTATATATAAACAAAGTATCTTCATGGCATCAAAATAGAACTCCCGCCCAGGGGCGGCGGCCTGGGGCCCAGAGGAGGGTCCCCAGTGCCTGCGCCCCCCGCCCTCACTCGGTCCCGCTCCAGGCTCCGGGAGGGGCGCCCCGCCTCCTCGCCTGCAGAGCCGGGCAAGGCCGAGAGGGGGCGCGAGCAGCTCAGCCACAGGACCCACGCGGGGAAGCTGGGGCTGCGATTGGGGATGGCCCACGAGGGGTTTTCACACCAGTGGCTCCATGGCGGGAGAAGGAGGGGGCGCACGTGTGCGGGTCCCTTTCCACCAGGCGGCCGCTGAGCCTGGTGAAACACAGCCACCAGATAGTCCCCAAACGTTAGGAGATGGGGGTGCCCCCAGGGCCCTCGACTCCTCCGTGTTCCCTATCCCACGTGCGGAGGGCCAGGGTCCCAGCCGCCTGTGTGCTCCACGCATGGAAATCCAAGCCATTGTCGTCCTCAATGGCTGGGTCTGCGTAGGGACCCACGGGTGCCGCGGCTGGGCAGAGGGCTGGGACCTGGGGGCTGTTTGCGGCAGATGCCCCCCAGGCTGGGAGCCAGACCAGACCCTGACACCATTGTGTGGGGCGGGCATCGTGGAAGGAGCAAGACCCTCCCGGGGAACGTTACAAACAGGGCAGGGGCAGGCACCGGCTCCGCCCCCAGCCCACCCCCGACGGCTGTCACCTGGGCAGCAATGGCGAAGGCAGGACAGGCGGGGCGGGGCTGCGTTGGGAGCTGAAGCTGAACACGAGGCTCGTCCCATCCCGGCCAGAGTTCTGCCACGCACACAGTCGGGAGGGGGAGGAGGAGGGCCCGGCTCTGAGCCAGCGGGCGGGACCGGGGTCACTCACAGCAGCAATACGGCCCCCCAGCAAACAGGGTGCCCGGGACGGGGCTAACCTTTCAGGCCACACCCCCTAGAGGCGGCCCCCACTCCCGGAGACCCCCTCCACCCCCACCCCACATTGCACTTGAAGGCCCCCGTTTCGCGCCTGGCCCTGTGGGCTCGGAGCCCAGGCCCGCCAGTTCGTTTCCACCAAGGGCCCAGACCAGGCTCCCGGGGCTGAGCCACGCGCATGCGCGCGCGCGCCCTTGTTCCGTGGGCTCGGTTCCCCGCCCGCGCTGCGGGCCCCTAGCTCTGCAGGCGCCGCAGCAGGATCTGCGTGAGGTCGAAGGTGGTGAAGCTAATGCCCACGGCGATGGGGCCCTTGAGCCAGTTCATGCTCAGGCCCTTGTACAGGCCGCGCACGGCGCCCTCCTCCCGCACGATGGTGCGCAGCGTGCCCACGATGGAGGCGCGAGGGTGGCCCGTGACGCCCGCCGTCTGCATGCGCCGCCGCACCACGTCGAGCGGGTACGAGGCCGACTGCCCGATGAGGCCGGCGCAGGCCCCGAAGATCATGCGCTCGAAGGGGTAGGGCTGCCGGCGGCCGCTGTACTCTGCAGGGCGAGAGGCGCGAGTGGCTCTGAGCGCGCCGCCGGGGCTGCGCACCTCCCCGCGCGTGCGTGCGTGCACACGCGCACCCCAGGCTGCACCGGCTCCCCTGCGCATCCCTCCTTTTTGAGCAAAATCCAGAAGCAACTTTCTCCGAAGTACAAAGCAGCGTGGGATGCAGCCCTAAGATACGGGAGCCACAGCTCACACCCCTTGCGCTCCGCACCTGGCCCCGAAATGAAGCCACGCCCACCAGGACCGACCAACCTGACCCCGACCTACATCAAGCACAGCCTCCCCGGTCTAGGCTGCGTGCGCACGGGAACCGAGCGGAGACGGACGGGCAGGCGGACGGGAGCTCCGAGCCGCCGCCATCCCGGAGCAGGCCGGGAGGAGGGCCAGGTGGAGGGGGCGGGGGGACACGGGGTCGCACACCCACCCAGGGACGCGAGCTCCAGGTGTTGGCTGAGCCAGAAAATCGGCAGACAGCTCACGCCAGGCTGTGAGCAGGACTGGACGGGGGGGGGGGGGGGGGGGAGGGCGGAGCCTGCAGTGCCACAGGACACAGCCGGAGACAGAGGGCCGCGCCAACGCACGCGGGGACACAGGGCCCTTCCGAAAGCACGTGGAAAATGCACTTAAGAGTGGCCGGCCCTGTGGCACAGGTTAAACCTCGGCCTGCAGCGCCGGTTCGAGTCCCGGCTGCTCCACTTCCCTGCTATGGCCTGGGAAGGCAGCAGAGGATGGCCCCAGCGCTTGGGCCCCTGCACCTGCACCTGCACCTGCACCAGAGGCCCGGAGGAAGCTCCTGGCCACTAGCTTGAGCCAGGGGCAGCAGAGGGCGAGCGCTGGAGCGCTCACGCCTGCGCGCCTCAGGGGCTAGGTCCGCGGCTGGGCCGGGATGTTGGGTGCGCAGGGGCGCACCGTGTTCTCGGGGAGCCCGCCGAGCCGCACCGCTGTGCCCGCCCTGCGCACGCGCACACGCACGCCACGCGCCCTCCGGCCCCCGCGCCCCGGCCCCGCCCGCTCACCTCGGTGCAGGCTCTTGAGGGTTTCGTAGGTGAAGAAGCTGAGCCCCGCGTAGGGGATGACCCCCAGCACGGTGGGCGTGAAGCCGTGGTACAGGGTCCTCAGCCCCTCTTCCCGGGAGATGCGGATGAAGACGTGGAAGATGTTGCTGTACCTGCGGGGAGGGGTGCGGGGCGGGTGAGCCTCCCGGGGCTGTGGGGGCAGAGCAGGCCCCGCCCCGGCCCCACCCCGCCGCCGAGGGCAGGGGGCTCGGCCCCTGGGGAGTCCCCGCTGAAGCACTCACATCTCCTTCGGGGTCACGGCCATGCGGGCTCTGACCAGGTCCAGGGGGTACGTCAGGGAAGCGGCCGTGGTCCCGGCCAGGGCACCAGCGAGGAGGCGAGGCCAAGGCGGCAGGGCTCTGAAGGAGGTGGGAGGGAGGTGTGAGACCCGAGGGGGCTGCAGGCCGCAAGGGGGTGTGGGTGGGGGTGAGGTCTCCTGGGGGGTGGGAGGGAGGTGTGAGACCGAGGGGGCTGCAGGCCGCGCAGGGGGGGGCGGGGTCTCCTCCGCGTGCTGCGCTCTCCCTCCCTGCAAGAACTGGGGACAGGTGTCTGCCGCAGGGCCTGGGACACTGCGGCCTGCTGCCCTGGGATTTGAACTCTGGGGGGAGGTGGGCAAAGGCGAAGAAGTGGGAGGACGACAGGACCCCGATGGAGAGAACAGTCACCGGGAGTGGGCGGGGGGCGTGGCTGGGAGGGGGCCCGCAGCAGGGGGGGCCTGGAGAAGGCGGGGCGCACAGCGGCAGGCGGGGCTGGGAGAGGGGCGGGGCTTGGAGAAGGTGGAGTGCCTGGTGGTAGGTGGGGCTGGGAGGGGCAGGGCATGCGGCAAGGGCGGGGCCCGGAGAAGGCGGGGCGCGCAAGGGGCTGGGGCTGGGGGGGCGGGGCTCATTGCAGGGGCGGGGGCTGGAGAAGGCGTAGCGCATGGCGGCAGGCGGGACTGGGAGAGGGGTGCAGTGCACAGCAGGGGCGGGGCCTGGAGAAGGTGGGGCGTGGCTGGGAAAGGGGCGGGGCGCGTGGCCGCGGGTGTGGCTTCTAGGGGCGGGGCCTGGGCGGGGCCTCACTCTCCACGGAAGCCGTAGTAGCGGCCCAGGACCCGCTTGTACTCCTCGTGCGCGCTGAACTGGATGGCGGCGTAGGGCACCACGCGCACCATGGTGGCCGAGTTCCCGCGCCACAGGCTCAGGAAGCCCTCGTTGAGGTAGGTGAAGTAGATGAGCCGGAAGGCCTCCTGAGGGGGGAGGGAGGCAGTCAGCGAGCCCCCCACCCCCCTCGGCGTGCACCTGCCCGCTGGCAGACGCCCGCAGGAGGGCAGAGGCTGGGCCGGGGGCGCCCTCATCCCGGTGCCCCCAGCACTCTGGCGAGTGCCGCACCCTGTTCAGTTTTTACCTCGTCTCCCCGAAGTCCTCTGGGCCCCAGCTCGGATTAAAACAAACGCAGCGAGGGCGTGGCTCGCGGTTTGCCTGGCATCTAGCCTTTTAAACTTTAACACCTGCTCTCTGCTCAACGGTAAGGCACACGGGAAGACGTGGCCTTGGAGCTGGCACTGCCTGGGCAGGCCCCTCACCTCCCTGCCCCAGGGGTGATGGGGTCTCCCACCAGCAGCCCACCCCACCCCCACCCCCACCCCCGTCCCAGGGCGGGCGGTCAGGCGGCCCCACTCACCTTGGCAGAAAACCGTTTAGAAGACACTGGAAAAACAAGGGTACAGACTGTGAGACGCAGCGTGGGAGCCCCCCCCCCCGCCATGTGTGTGCCCCCCAACACCCGCTGTGCTGAGCACAGGGAGTGCAGCCCCTAGGGGTGCTGTCCCCCACAGTCACTGTCCTCCTCCACCCCAGACCTGTCCCCAGGAAGGGACACAGAGCTAACACCCGAACCCCCAGGACGGCGAGGGGCACCTCTGCTGGGGGGGGGATGGGGGGATGCACCTGCCTCTGGAAACCCTGCTCAGGACCCCCATCGTGGACTGGACTGCAGGTCGTCCCCTGTCCCCAGCTGTCTCCCCCACGCCACGGTGCCCTGGGCTTCCTGCTGGGCCGTGAGGACGCGTGGGAAAGACCCAGATCCAGGCACTGGGGGTCTCCAAGGACCTCCCGTGTGGCCTGGCAGCCCCTACCCCACATGTCTCATCCGCGTGTGACGCGCATGGGGCCTTCCCGATGCCACCCGGGGGAGGACCCGGGCAGGTGTGGGAGGGCCCGGGGGGCCTGGGCCGGAGGTGTTAACCCTGTGCAGGAGAGCGCGCTCAGATTCAGTGGCCCCTGAAGACTGAGCTCCCGGGCTCCTGTTGTGGGCCGAGTTGTGTCTCCCCCCAATCCTATCCACGGCCTCACCCCAGGCCCCTGTTTGTACACAGATCTTCTAAGTCGCAATCGAGCTAAGGCTGTGCGGGATTAGGGACGGCTGACCCCGAGGGCTGGGGTCCTCGTAGCCACAGCCAGGAACCGCGGGCAGCTGGGGGCACCCCCCCCCCCGCCCCGGCTGCAGAGGGAGCCCAGCCCTGTTGGTTTGCTGAAAAAGGATTTATTTACGTGAAAGGCAGAGGAACAGAGAGAGAGAGATGGCCCACCTGCTGGTCCACTCCCCACATGCCTCCCCGTGGCTGGGGCTGGAAACTCCACCCAGGTCTCCCGTGGGTGCAGGGCCCCAGGACTTGAGCCGTCAGCTCCGTGCCCCAGGTGCGCTTAGGAAGCTGGAACCGGGAGTGCAGCAGGGACTCGCACCCAGGCCCTCGGGTACAGAGGCATCTTTAAAAGCAATCTGAGGGGCTGGCGCTGTGGTATCGTGGGTAAAGCTGCTACCAGCAGTGCCAGCATCCCGTATGGGCACTGGTTCAAGTCCCGGCTGCTCCACTTCTGATCCAGCTCTCTGCTATGGCCTGCGAGATCAGTAGAAGATGGCCCAAGTGCCTGGGCCCCTGCACCTGCGTGGGAGACCCAGAAGAAGCTCCTGGCTCCTGGCTTCAGATCAGTTCAACTCTGGCTATTGCAGCCATGTGGGGAGTGAACCAGCGATGGAGGACCTGTGTGTGTGTGTGTGTGTGCGCGTCTACCTCTCAGTAACTCTGTCAAATAAATCTTAAAAAAAAAAAAGCAATTTGAGGAAGCCTGGGGGTACTAAGGCGGGGAGGAGGTGCTGCCTGGCACAGGGACAGATGGCGTTTACCTTGGAAGATGATTTTGGTGCGGTCCAGGGGAGCTACCGCCGTCTTGGCGAGGGCGCCGGCCAGGGCCCCGGACAGGAGGGAGCTGAGCACTTGCCTGTGGTCACTCTGCAACAGACCCCAGGGCCCAGGGCGTCAGAGCAGGGGTGCGTGGGGCGGGGCGGCTCTGCAGGGGGCGGCAGCTGGGAGGGGCTGTCAGCCTTCCCTGGACATCCCTCGTTTGGGGGCCCCCGGCTGGACTGGCCCCACAAAGGAAGGGAGCGCTGTGCCCGACCTGGCCGTGTGCGGACCGCGGCGCCCTGTCCTGCCTCCCGCGCTGTGCTGTCTGGGACCAGGGTCACGGGGGTCCCAGCAAACGCCATTTCCTCCACTTCCTACCAGGACTCCCAGTCTGCACACGGCTCAGGTCGGGGGTGCCGGAAGGGTCTCACGGTCTCAGTGTCCACTACGTGGGCAAACCTGCCAGCCGATGGGGGGCCATGCTGGCCGGAAACGCAAGAAAACGCTGGACCCCTAACCAGAGCGTCAGCGGCAGGACAGGGCGAGACCCCCTGGGTGGGCTAGGCCAAACAGATAAAAACTGAGGGCAGGCAGGGCAAGGCGGGCCCTTGCCTGCGCCCACCAGTGACCTTCAGGGCAGGATTTCAGGGCAGGGGCGGGGCGGGGCGGGGGTTGCCGCAGCCTGCACCTGCGCCCTCCTGTGGACCCCTCCCACCGTCGTGCCGAGGGCCGGCCCTAAGCACACGCAACTCCCAAGGGGCGTGCCTGCCTCCCCTCGGGCCCACCCCCTGCAGGCGGTGACCTCACCTGGAATTTGGGGGAAAGGTCAGGAGGCCTGGGGCGCACCTTTCACCCAGTGGACTTTGAGAAGGGCCTGGGAGCCAGGAGGGCAGGGCCGAGCCACTCACTTTCAAGTTCAGCCAGGAGAATTTGGGGCGGGGCATGTTCAGGCTTCTGTGGGGCGCCCACCTCCAGCCCGGAACATTGGCTCCTCGCAGGGACACAGCGGGCTCGTGGCTCCCACCCCCCATTTTGGGAGAGGCTGGGGCTTCCTGGCAGGAGGCCGGGCCTGCTGGGCACCCCCACCCCACCCCCGGGGATCAGGGCCCCTTCACGAGACACCCGCGGGAGGGGCCGGGGAACTTGCCTTTGCCGAGACGGGCGAGGGCAGGACGGCCTGAGCATCCTCCCGCAGAGCCACCGAGCCTTCTTTTACGCCACTCCCCATCCCAGGCCTGCTCGGGATGGCAGAGACTCGGTCCTGGGGAGCGGAGAGCAGAGGTGAGCCAGGGGCCTTCCGGCGGGGAGCCGGGCTCCCCCGCCCACCGCCCGCTCCGGCTGGACTTGTTCCCGAGTTGCACTGGGCACAGCCAGATGCCCCGGCCTGGCCTTCCCCTGCCCCAGCTGCTGCCTCCCTGAAAGGTGCCCGTGCTCCAACATCGCCGCCCGGACTGACCGCCTTTCTTGGCCCCTCCCACGTGTCATTGTCACAGCCTGTTTTTTTAAAACCGGTGGAGCCGAGGGGCTCAGAGAAGGCATGCAGCCAGCAGAGGTCAGGGAGTAGGAAGCAGAGGCCGGCGGCCGTGGGGCCAGCCTGAGAGACTGTCCACTGCTTTTAGAAAACCCACCACCTCAGTTGCCCCTCTTCCAGGCCAGCTCTCTGCTGTGGCCAGGGAGTGCAGTGGAGGATGGCCCAAGTCCTTGGGCCCTGCACCCCATGGGAGACCAGGAGAAGCACCTGGCTCCTGCCATCGGAACAGCGCGGTGCACCAGCCGCAGCGCGCCTACCGCGGCGGCCATTGGAGGGTGAACCAACGGCAAAAGGAAGACCTTTCTCTCTGTCTCTCTCTCTCACTGTCCACTCTGCCTGTCCAAAAAAAAAAAAAAAAAAAAAAGAAAGAAAGAAAGAAAACCCACCACCTGCGACGCCCGCAGCCCATAGGAGCACTTGCTCCAGTCCCGGCAGCTCCGCTTCGGATCCAAGCTCCTTGCTAACGCGCCTGGGAAAGCAGCGAAGATGCTCCAAGTGCTTGGGCCCCTGCACCCACGAGGGGAAGTTCCAGGTCTCAACTTGGCCCGGCCCCACGGCCATCTGGGGAGTGAACCAGTAGATGGAAGATCACTCTGTCTCCCCCCTCCCCCCGCTCTGCCTTTGAACAAATAATATATTTTTTTTTTTGACAGGCAGAGTGGACAGTGAGAGTGAGAGAGAGAGAGAGAGAGAGAGGTCTTCCTTTTGCCGTTGGTTCACCCTCCAATGGCCGCCGCGGCCGGCGCGCTGTGGCCGGCACACCGCGCTGATCCGAAGGCAGGAGCCAGGTGCTTCTCCTGGTCTCCCATGGGGTGCAGGGCCCAAGCACTTGGGCCATCCTCCACTGCACTCCCTGGCCACAGCAGAGAGCTGGCCTGGAAGAGGGGCAACCGGGACAGAATCCAGCGCCCAGACCAGGACTAGAACTCGGGGTGCTGGCGCCGCAAGGCGGAGGATTAGCCTGTTGAGCCGCGGCGCCGGCCGTAAATAAATCTTTATAGGACAATGCACTGTCCTGAGGTGGGGTCTTATGAACCAGTGCAGCAGGACACATGGGTCAGGGACCCCGTGCTCCTGCGTCCTGGGGGTCTGAGAATGTTGTGAACAGAAGCAGCCAGCGCCGGCCAGGGGCCAGGAGACACAGCGGGTCCCTCTCACCTGCCCCAGCACGGTGGGCCCTGGAGGTCCTTGGACACTGGGCTGCTGGGCATGGAGGGCGCAGCCTGTCTGTGAGCAGAGTCCGGTCCCTGGCGGCTTGCACACGTGATGGCTCGGTAAAGCTTCCGAGAAGGTTCTTGGCCATCTGCTGTCCCCCCACCACCACCCCCCCGCACAGTGGCTGCCCGCTCCAGGCTCAGGAGGTAGGATTCTGGGACAACTTCCCCAGGCAGGCAGGGCTCGCGGCGGGCCGTGTGGCCTCACCTTCCTGGCCTCCTGCCTTCCTCTGGGAGCAGGAAGGACCCCCCCCCCCCCGCCACCATCTTCTCTCAGTCGCCTGTTTGAGGGCCAGCCCCAGGAGCCCAGTGCAGACAGCTGAGACAGCGCTTCGGGGTGTGGCCCCGTGCGGGGGCAGAGCGGCCACCCAAACCCATGCAGAATCCCATGAGCACCTTGGACGGGTGCTGGGCACGCGGGTGACAGAAAGCTGAAGGCAGGTCGAGGGCCAGTGGCAATTTATGCCGAAGTTCCTTCTTTTAAAAAATTATTAATTTGAAAACTAGAGTTATGGAGAGAGAGGGAGAAGCAGAGACAGAGAGCTTTATTCTCTGGTCCACTCCCCAAATGGCTGCAATGGCCAGGGCTAGGCTAAGCCAAAGCCAGGAGCTCCATCCGGGTCTCCCGCGCAGGTGCAGGGGCCCAAGAACTGGGGCCATCTTCTGCTGCTTTCCCAGGCCACAGCAGAGAGCTGGGTGGGAAGTGGAGCAGCCGGGACTCGAACCGGTGCCCATGTGGGGTGCTGGCGTCATAGGCACAGCTTAACCTGCTGTGCCACAGTGCGGCCCTACCCAATGTGTTCCTTAAGGAAGTGAGGTAAGGGGGTGTTTCGGATGAACGTAAGCTAGAAAAGCCAGCCATGAAGTGGCGGTGGAATGGGGTGGTGCAGACTGCAGAACTGGGGGATGGGGTCCCCGAGGTGGTGGAGGAAAACAGGCCCCCCAGGCCTCCCGGGGGGGGGCATTCTCAGCAGAACGGTCGCTCTGGGCCCAAGTGACCATGCTCATCATGGCCCAGGAAAACAAGGGGGAAAAGCGCAGTGACCGCCAAGTCACAGCCCTGGCCCCGGGGGCCAGCACCCAGGTTGCACCACCCCTGAATGTGGCTCCTGGGCATTTGTGAAGACAGTAGGAGCAGGAAGGTGGCCCTCGGAGGGGCTCCCCGACTCCCCAGGAAGTGGTTACAGACCCTGGTGTGACAGGCGCCCTCGGTGCACCTGCAGGAACGGAGCCCAGGAGCAGGATGTGGGGGCCGGCTTTGCCGAGCCCCTTGCCCCCGGTCCACTTGCCGGGTCACACCCGTCCAGCCTCCGGTCAGATCTGCCCCAGACCAGGAAGGAAAACCCTCAGGCTGCAGCCAGCGCTGTGGCACAGCGGGGGAAGCTGCTGCCTGTGGTGCTGGCATCCTAAATGAGCTCCACTTCCGATCCAGCTCCCTGCCATGGCCTGGGAAAGCAGCCGAAGATGGCCCCAGTGCTGTGCCCCTGCACCTGCGCCGGAGACCCGGATGGAGCTCCTGGCTGCTGGCTTTGGCCTGGCCCAGGGCTGGCTGTTGCAGCCATCTTGGGGAGTCAATCAGCGAATAGAAGATCTCTCTCTGTGTCTCACCTTCTTTCTGTAACTCTGCCTTTCAAATACATAAATACAACTTTAAAGAAAACAGAAACCAAAAAACCACCCCCAGGTTGCCCTGCCCTGGGTCTTCCCCGGCTCAGAGGCGCTCCTGTCACATTCTGTTAAAGCAGTGTGCGTGCCTTTGGAAGTTGTCTCGGCCGTGCTGCCCCTCCCACACACCGGCGGCCATGTGCCCCTGGTGACGCTTTGGCACCTCAGGACGAGCAAAACCTGGGAGGCTGGGTACGGGGGGTGGGGGAGCTGGGGGGACACACCCGGGGTTTGGCTTCAAAGCCCACCCATGGCCTTCGTCAGATACGAGCCCCGTGCAGGGGGCTGGTGTCGCGCTGCCCTGGGTGAAGCCCCTGCCTGTGATGGAGTCGGTTCGAGTCCAGCCGCTCTGCCTGTGACCCAGCTCCCTGCTAATGCAACTGGGAAGGCAGAAGAAGATGGCCAAGTACCTGAGTCCCCGCCACCCACGTGGGAGACCCGGATGGAGCTCCAGGCTCTGGACTTCACCCTGGCCCAGCCCCAACCATTGCATCCATTTGGGGAGTGAACCAGTGGATGCAAGATCTGTCTCTCCCTATCACTCTGCCTTTCAAATAAATTGTTCTTATTTTTTTTTTAAAGATGCATTTATAAAAAATAGGATCTGGGGACCAGGGTGGGGAAGGAACGGGAGACAGGTCTGGATTAAAAG
Organism: Lepus europaeus; assembly: GCF_033115175.1. NCBI lineage: Eukaryota > Metazoa > Chordata > Mammalia > Lagomorpha > Leporidae > Lepus > Lepus europaeus. The sequence goes on from NC_084846.1 coordinate 6,294,030, forward strand.
TTTGCTCCTAAAGGCCGGCGCCGTGGCTCAACAGGCTAATCCTCCGCCTTGCGGCGCCAGCCCACCGGGTTCTAGTCCCGCTTGGGGTGCCGGATTCTATCCCGGTTGCCCCTCTTCCAGGCCAGCTCTCTGCTGTGGCCCGGGAAGGCAGTGGAGGATGGCCCAAGTGCTTGGGCCCTGCACCCGCATGGGAGACCAGGAGAAGCACCTGGCTCCTGCCTTCGGATCAGCGAGATGCGCCGGCCACAGCGGCCATTGGAGGGGTGAACCAACGGCAAAAAGGAAGACCTTTCTCTCTGTCTGTCTCTCTCACTATCCACTCTGCCTGTAAAAAAAAAAAAAAAAAGTTTGCTCCTAAAACAGTCTTCGGCAGGAACCGGGGGAGAGCTCGGAGCTCTGATGGGGTCTCTCCTGGGGGACAGACTTTCCCGTGGAGACAGACTTTCTCAGCTCATCTGTTGGAGTCCGGATCACCTGTGACACTGCATGTCCAGCGCTAACCCCACCCCGGTCTTACGCACCCCAGGGATACACATCCCTACCCGTGTGCTGGCAACTGTCCATTCCACTGCTTTTACAACCAGCCCGGAGGTCACCCTGTCCCCACAGCCTGAGGTTCTCTCCCTGACCGCCCACTGGAGACCAGCGCTTGCCCTCACTGCCCCAGCCTCCATGGGCAGCAGGTGGCTCGCGAGCGTCCCAGGGTGAGCCAGCTCGCTGTGGCGGCTGGGGCATGGGGAACAGAGCAGGGTGACACCGGTGGGCAGGTGGGCGTGGAGGGCAGGGGCGCACGTCAGGTGGGTGTGCCCTCCAGGTGGAGCACAGGCTGGGGGCCAGCATCGTGGCGCAATGGGTTAAACTGCCACCTGCGACACCGGCATCCCGTAACGGTGCCAGTTCAAGACCCGGCTGCTCCACTTCCAATCCAGCTCCCTGCTATGGCCTGGGAAAGCAGTGGGAGATGGCTCAAGTGCTTGGGCCCTGCACCTGTGTGGGAGACCCAGAAGCAGCACTGGGCTCCTGGTTTCCGCCTAGCACAGCCTGGGCTATTACGGCCCTTTGAGGAGTGAACCAGCAGGTGGAAGATCTTTCTGTCTCTCCCTTTCTCCGTAACTCTACTTCTCGAATAAATAAATCTTAAATTTTAAAAATGATATTACCAAAACCAAACAGTGTTTTTCAGGGTGGCCTCCCTGAGAGGCGGTGCCGGAGGTGAGGCTGGAATAAACAGGGAGCTGCACAGGTTGGGGCTGGGGTTGGGGGGAAAGATGTGCAAAGGCCCTGTGGCAGCAACAAGGTAGCCAGTGACACCGTGTGTGTGTGTGTGTATGTGTGTGTTCACAGAGGCAGGGGCCACTCTGGGCTGCAGTGATGGGGTAGAGGAGGCAGGTGGGACACAGTGGTCACTCACGTGGTCACTGAGATGAGGGGGCGGGGCCAGGCAAATGGGCTAGGATGTTGGGAGCGGAGCAGATCAGCTTAGCACCCTCCCTGGTTTCCGCTCCAGCAGGGGTGCTGGCGCTGTTTCTGGGGCTGGGCGAGGAGGGCAGCTGGCCCAGCGCCCCCATCCTCCACCCTCAGCAACGGTCTCGCCTCTGCTGCTATATGGGACTGGGGGTCTGCACTCACCTGTCTCCTCCCCTCCCCAGAATCTGTAGCCCCAGCCCCATGTTATCACACCACCAGCGGCACTGTGTGGACGAGACATGAGACACGCTTACTTTTTTTTTTTTTTTTGACAGGCAGAGTGGATAGTGAGAGAGAGAGAGAGAGAGAGACAAAGGTCTTCCTTTTTGCCGTTGGTTCACCCTCCAATGGCCGCTGCGGCCTGCGCATTGTGCTGATCCGAAGCCAGGAGCCAGGTGCTTCTCCTGGTCTCCCACGGGGTGCAGGGCCCAAGGCCTTGGGCCATCCTCCACTGCCTTCCTGGGCCACAGCAGAGAGCTGGCCTGGAAGAGGGGCAACCAGGATAGAATCTGGCGCCCCAACCGGGACTAGAACCCGGTGTGCTGGCACTGCAAGGTGGAGGATTAGCCTGTTAAGCCACGGCGCCGGCCACACTTACGTTGAATTAAAACCAGACCCAGCCGATTCGCATGGGAAACTGCTGGCCACGGGCCCGTTGCCGGGGAGCTGGCTCCTCCTGCTCCGCGCTCCGTTGCCCCACACGCGGCTGCTGTCCCCTCTGCCACTCTGGTCACTCCAGGTGCCCCCGCAAGTCCTTATAGGTCCATTGCTGGAAAGGCCCAGCCCGGCCGCCCCGGCCAGGTCAGAGAAAGCCCCCGAGGGCGAGCCCCTCCCTCAGGGGCTCTGCCCGCTCTGGTCTCCCCAAGTCGTCTGGTGGGTGAGGCTGAGGCCCTCACATTCCTTAACGGTGACTCTTGGGGCAGAGCTGGGGACTCCTCCCCCGAGTCGCCTGCCAAGGATGCATCTCTGTGTCAACGGGAAGGCAGGATCACAGGTGCGGGCAGGCTCCAGGCCGCCCCTCACCAGCTGGGTGCCCTGGGACAGGTGCCCCAGCTCCCAGCAGCCTCGGTGAGGTGGGCTCACGGCACCCTCTCGGGCCAACGCGTCTGTGTGCAGAACTTGGCTCTCCTCCTGAGGACGCCCTGCCATGTGTCTGCCTAGAACCTGCCGGGGCGATGGGGCGGAGCTGCTGCCCGGGACAACGCATCCCATCAGAGCACTGGCTCGAGTCCCGGCTGCGGCACTTCTGGTCCAGTTCCCTGCTAATGCGCCTGGAAAAGCAGCTGAAGACGGCTCAACTGCGTGGGCCCCTGCACCCACGTGGGAGACCCGGATGGAGCTCCTGGCTCCTGGCTTCAGCCTGGCCATCTGCGGAGTAACCAGCAGATGGAAGATTCCTCTCTCTCTCCCGTCTCATTGTGTCCCTCTCCATTTCAGATAAATAAATCTTTACCTGAAAGGGAGCATGATGGAGAGAGGGAGAGGGAGAGGGAGGGGGAGAGGGAGAGGGAGAGAGAGAGAGGAGAGAGAGAGAGAGGGGAAAGAGAGAGAGAGATCCTCCATCCGCTGGTTCACTCCCCAAGTGGCTGCAAAGGCCACTCTGCTTCTGCCCCAAGCAGCAGGGGCCCCCTCCCTCCTGCCTCCCCATGGGTTTCACCTCGGGCGGGGCCGGGGGCACCTGACAGCGCTGCAGCCCAGCGGCCCCCCCCCCCAGGAGACAGAACACGTGTGTGGCATATCACATGACGCCACCAAAGACCATGCTGCAGCCGTGTGCAACAACCCGGGCGGGCCTCACGGGTGTCCCGGTGGAGAGAGAGGGAAGCCGGGCAGAGGAGACGCGCAGCGGGCTGGCGGCTCCAGGTGTGGACAGATAACACCGTTGGACTGAGCACGTGTGTCCCACGGGATACAGTGTAACAGCTGCGTACACAGGACTGACATTGCATTGGGCCGTATGAGTCATCCAGAGCGGATTTAACACAGACGCAGGCTCTGTGCAAACACTGTGTCACTTTACCGAGGGCGCTTGAGCCACCGTGGATTCTGGTATCTGGGGGACGGGGGAGCCAATGCCCTCTGTCTACTGTACATAAAAGCTCATTTTTTTAAAAAAAGATTCATTTATTTATTTGAAAATCAGAGTTACAGAAAGAGAGAAAGAGACAGAGATCTTCTATTTGCTGGTTCACTCCCCAAATGGCTGCAATGGCCAGGGCTGGGCCAGGCCAAAGCCAGGAGCCAGGAGCTTCTTCTGAGTCTCCCACATGGGTGCAGGGGCCCAAGCACTGGAGCCCTCCTCCGGGCTTTCCCAGGTGCACCAGCAGGGAGCTGGCCTGGAAGTGGAGCAGCCGGGACTCGAACCAGCGCCCACAGGGGATGCCGGCGCCACAGAAGGCGGCTTCACCTGCTATGCCAACGTGCTGGCCCCACAAATTCATTTCTAAAAGATTCCGGGGAAGGCAGTGTGGCGCAGTGGGTTAAGCCCCTGCCCCTTGTCACTAGCATCCCATACGAGCACCAGTTCGAGTCCCGGCTGCTTGCTCCACTTCTAATCCAGCTCCCTACTAACATGCGACAGAAGACGGCCCAAGGGCTTGGGTCCCTGCATCCACGTGGGAGACCCGGATGGAGCTCCTGGCTCCTCCCTGGCCATCTGGGGAGTGAAACAGAGATAGAAGATCTCTCTCTCTGCCTTTCAAATAAATAAGTAAATCTTTTAAATTTGTTAATACTTTTAGTAAATAAGTAAATCTTTAAAGTTTTTTTTTTGACAGGCAGAGTTAGACAGTGAGAGACAGAGATAGAAAGGTCTTCCTTCCGTTGGTTCACCCCCAAATGGCCGCTAAAGCTGGCGCTGCGCCGATCCGAAGCCAGGAGCCAGGTGCTTCCTCCTGGTCTCCCATGCGGGTGCAGGGCCCAAGCACCAGGGCCATCCCACTACCCTCCTGGGCCACAGCAGAGAGCTGGCCTGGAAGAGCAACCGGGACAGAACTGGTGCCCCAACTGGGACTAGAACCCGCGGTACCGGCGCCGCAGGTGGAGGATTAGCCTGTTGAGCCGCGGCACCAGCCGTGTTATGTATATTTTACACATAGCACATTTGTGGGGCTGGTGTTAAGGCTCAGCGGGGTGACGCTGCTCGGGACACCTGCACCCCATATGGTAATGGCTGCACTGAGTCCCAGCTCCTCTGCTTCCAATCCAGCGTCCTGCTAACGCACCTGGGAGGCAGCAGGTGAGGGCTCAAGCATTTAGGTTCCTGCCACTCAGGTGGGGGACCCGGATGCAGGTCCTGGGGAGTGAACCAGCAGGTGGGAGACCTCTGTCCAGTCTTTCAGGTAAATTAAATAAACAAAAATGTAAAGAACCGGGGCTGGCGCTGTGGTGTAGTAGGCTAAGCCTTCGCCTGCAGCACCAGCATCCTATACAGGCGCCAGTTTGAGTCTCGGCTGCTCCTCTTCCAATCCAGCTCTCTGTTACAACCTGGGAAAGCAGATGAACCAAGGGCTTGGGCTCCTACACCCACGTGGGAGACCTGGAAGAAGCTCCTGGCTCCTGGCTGCAGATTGGCACAGCTCTGGCTATTGTGGCCAGTTGGGGGGTGAACCAGAGGATGGAAGACCTCTCTCTCTCTCTCTCTGCCTCACCTCACCTCTCCCCTTCCCGCCCCTCCCCTCCCTCTCTTCCTCTCTGTGCAAATCTGACTTTCAAATAAATAAATTTTTTTTTTAAAGTAAAGAACAGGCTAGCACTTTGGCTTACTTGGCTAATCCTCCACCTGCGGTGCCAGCACCCCGGGTTTTAGTCCCAGTTGGGGCGCCAGTTCTGTCCTGGTTGCTCCTCTTCCAGTCCAGCTCTCTGCTGTGGCCCGGGAAGGCAGTGGAGGATGGCCCTGGTGCTTGGGCCCTGCACCCGCATGGGAGACCAGGAGGAAGCACCTGGCTCCTGGCTTCAGATCGGCACAGCACTGGCCGTATCGGCCATTTGGGGAGTGAACCAATCGAAGGAAGACCTTTCTCTCTCTCTCTCTTTCTAACTCTGTCAAATAAATAAAATAAAAATAAATAAAGAACAAAACATGCCAAGCCCAGCCAGTCTGTCCAGGCTCAACTGATGCCAGACCAAACTCTGTTCCTGATCATTTCCAGAGACTCAAATGAGTGGACTTTGGGGCTGCCGGGCCCGGGCTCGGAGTCCCCCCACCCAAGGAGGGCGCCTGTTCATGACTTTAGCGCTGACTCGGACTTTGGGCTCCTGGGAGGCAGCCCCACGCACAGTGGACACTAGACGCAGTGTCCTGCACTCCCACTTGCTGCACTCTCCGTCCCCAGAGAGAGCGCCCGGCTGCTCCTCCCCTGGACTCCAGGGTGACCCGGGTAGGGACCTGGACATATAAGAGCTCAGCTACCCAGGCGTCGGGGTGCTGGACCCACAGACGGAGACCTGGGGCCCCTGAGGGAGCCACGGGGCCAGGGAGGTCCTCTTTCTGTAGCGGGTGAGGTGGGGGCAGAGGTTCCCCAGGGCAGAGCGCCCAAGGCCCCTGGACTTTCCCCCGTCCAGAGCCTGGAAGCCCCGCCCACTCCAGTTCAGTGCACAGCTCGGATTCTGTGGCCGGCACCTCCCCAGCACTCCTGTCTTCCTGGAATCTCCCGGCCCGAGCTGCACAGACGGCTCCACCTGTGTCCCTCCCGACGTTCCTGTGGGCTGAGCGCGATCCGCATTCAGGTCAAACTGTACCTCGAGGTGTTTTTTTTTTTAATTAATTAATTTATTTACTTGAAAGGCAAGGGGGGGGGGAGAAATCTTCCATCTGCTGTTTCACTCTCTTTGGGCCAGACCAAAGCCAGAGGCTTCATCCAGGTCTCCCGAGCACGTGGGCCATCTTCGGCGGCTTTCCCAGGCCATTAGCAAGGAGCCGGATCGGAAATGGAACAGCTGGGACCCGAGCCGGCACTCACATGGGATATGGGTGTGGCAGGCTGCGCCGTGCTGCTGGCCGTGTACTGCTGGTGTTGCACGCGGATCTGTTCCCTGGCTACACTGTCCTCTGTCTGGATGCCCGCAGTAACGAGAGGACGCGCCTGGCACTCTGCGGTGGGCTGTGTCATGGGGCTAGGACGGGCGGCGGTTAGGGGGCTCCGTGCATTTTCCACGCACAGGGGGCCCGTCAGGACGTCAGCCCAGCCTCAGTGGGGCAGCATCCGGGGCCAGCCTCCTCCTGCTCTCTCTCGGTGTCTTTCACAAGCGCTGACGACATCGGCACTTTCTAAACTGGGATTCAGGCGCCAGGGTCTTCCCCGGAAGTGGGGCGAGAGCCAGGGTCCAGGTGCAGAGCGGCCCCAGATCACCAAGGCTGAACTTTGCACGCACTAGTTCTGTTTGGGCGATCGACCCACGCGATGGACAAACACAGCCAGGCGGGGGGTGCTGGCCGGCGGGGCGGGGGAGTCACGCGACTCACACACTGAGCCCGGGGTCACAGCAGCCTCCGCCGGACAATGGGAACACTGGCTCCGAGCGAGGTGCTCGCTTCTTGGGGAGGTGGGAGGAGCCTGCAGCTCTGGATTGGGCAATCCCAAGGCCAGCAGCCTCCACGTCCCACGTGCCCACGCTGTCCCCACCCACCCACCCACACACACACCCTCTGTGCCCACTCCCAACCAGCTACAAGACTGAGGGAGATGGGGGTCCAGCACTGTAGCGCAGCAGGTAAAGCCGCCATTGTTGGGGCCGGTGCTGTGGTGCAGCGGGTTAACGCCCTGGCCTGAAGCGCGGGCATCCTATATGGGCGCGGGTTTGAGACCCGGCTGCTCCACTTCCGATCCAGCTCTCTGCTGTGGCCTGGGAAAGCAGTAGAAGACGGCCCATGTGCTTGGGCCCCTGCACCCACGTCGGAGACCTGGATGGAGCTCCTGGCTCCTGGCTTCGGCCTGGCCCAGCCCTGGCTATTGTGGCCATCTGGGGAGTGAACTAGCAAACGGGTCTCTTTCTCACTCTGTGTGTGTGCGTCTCTCTCTCTGTAACTCTGCCTTTCAAATAAATAAAAATAAATCTTAAAAAATAAAATAAAAGACAGGGAGGGGAACGCCGCCCAGCTGGGAGCTGCCTGCTGGCCCGGGCGATGCAGGAAAGGCGTGCAGAGCCGGAGGGCAGTCACCGGTGAGTGGAGTTTATAAGCGGTGAGGAGGGAAGCGGTTCCTCTCATGTCAGCCCACAGACACCCTTGGTTCTTATGGCCCGGTGCACCCCATCCGCTCAGGGGCAGTCGGCAATTCCTCGCTGCATTGCGTTAATTCCCAAGACGTGCTGAGTCCAGCTTTGGCCACACTTCCCATGCTGGCAGTAAACTCCTCTGTAACCTTCAAAGCCCACCCTAAAATGCCCCAGCCTCACCTGCCCCGCACTGCGCACTTGCGGTTCTCTGGTGGTTTCCACTCACCTCCCCAGCTAGGCTGGGGGCTCCTGGAAGGCCGGGGCCCAGGTCACGCCCGGCATCCATGCCTGGCAAGGAGGCAGAGGCCTGACACCTGCGGACAGGGGCTGCCGGCAGCGCCTCTTCAGTCACCTCCTGCCCCGGGTTCCCCGGGAGCACGCGCACCAGTGTGGTGGGAGGACAGGGACCAGCACACGACCTCGGATGGGTCACTAACCCTCCCCACCGGCCACTGGCTTCCCAGGCCTGCAGCAATCAAGCAGGCGCCAGGCCCGGCTATGGGTCACTCTCTCCGGGGAGGAACGAGACAGGTGTGGGTGGAGCCTATTTAACACCACCCACCCCACCGAGCAAGCGCAGGAGATGTTTCTGGCACCCCCTCCCCAGTTTACCAATCCCACCACCCACGAGTCTCAGCCTGGATCCCGCTCCCCACGCCACGGCTCCGTGCCCGTGCCCTGGCCCCCAGAGTCATCTCCCCAAAGTGTGAGAGAGAACTCGCGGGCTGGCACAGTCATGCCCCCCCTCGCAGACTGGCGCAGCCCCCGCCCATCAAGGCCCCCCACCCCTACCCCCCACCAGATGCAGCCCCTCCACCTTGGGCCTCCAGGGTCACGAGCCCACAGACACCCCTTCTCCTCATAGCTTTACAAAAGCCCCTGCCCACCAGGCGCATCGCCGATGCCCACGACGCTGTCCTGCCTCTCTCTCTGAGACTTAGGCCCTGCTGCTGTGTCTCCGGGATCTGTGGGCTCCAGGCAAAGGGGGCGGCCAGCGGCCCCGGTCCTGCCTCACGGCCTTGGTTCTCGCTTGGGGATGCCATTTTTTTTTTTAATATTTATTTATTCACATGTTCAAAATCCAGAGTGAGGGAGCCGGTGCTGTGGTGTGGCAGGTAAAGCCACCGCCTGCAGTGCCGGCATCCCATATGGGCGCTTGTTAGAGTGCCGGCTGCTCCACTTCCGATCCAGCTCTCTGCTGTGGCCTGGGAAAACAGTAGAAGATGGCCCAAGTCCTTGGGCCCCTGCACCTGCGTGGGAGACCTGGAAGAAGCTCCTGGCTCCTGGCTTCGGATCAGCCCAGCTCCAGCCATTGTGGCCATTTGGGGAGTGAAGCAGCAGATGGAAGACCTCTCTCTCTCTCTCTCCCCCCCTCCCTCCATAACTCTGCCTTTCAAATAAATAAAATTTTTCAAAAATACAGAGAGAGAGAGAGAGAGAGAGAGAGAGAGAGAGAGAGATCAATCTTCCATCTGCTGGTTCCCGCCCCAGATGGCCACAACAGCCAGAGCCAGGGGCTCCATCCGGGTCTCCCATGTGGGTGCAGGGGCCCAAGGACTTGGCCATCTTCTACTGGTTTCCCAGTGCATCAGCAGGGAGCCGGATAGGAAGTAGAGCAGTCGGGCCTCAAACAGGCGTGCCCACAGGTAACTGGTGTCAAAGGCCACAGTTGGACCCGCTGTGCCCTACGGGCGGCCCCGGGGATCCCTTCTTCCCTAAACCAGCCTGTTCTTGGAGGCCTGGCTCTAACCCATCCCCAGTCCAGTCTCGCTTCCCTGAGCTATGCCAGTCACAGTGCTCAGGCCTGGGTGTCAACAGATTGTGCTAGAAGAAAGGGGTGCAACCTTGGTCCGCATCCCACTCCCGCCCTGCACAGTGACCCCCCGAGGAGATGATGGTGCAGAGCAGGGGGCTGGCCCACAGCAGCGAGGGGCAGGACCTCGCTGGCTCCCCCAGCCCCGGGCTGCTCCTCCCAGGATCCCCAGGGCTGTTTGTGCAGACCCCTGGCCCCACTGCAGACTGAAGTCAGAACCGGCAGAGGGCGGGGCCCAGACACCTGCCCTGTGGACAGGAGGAGGAGCAAGCACACCGCACAGCCAGACACAGCTGCCCCTCTGTGTCTGCACTGTGCGCAGTTGCAGGTGAACCAAGGGCAGCCCAGCGGTGGACAACGTCTGGGGGAGGGGGCTGCACCCAGTCCTGAATGCGTGCAGACTTTCTCCTGGTCAGCTCCTTAAACGATGCAGTGCAATCATTATTTAGGTTCCGTTTCCATTATATTAGGTATTGCAAGTAATCTAGAGATGATTTAAAGTATGGAAGAGGGGGCCGCTGCTGTGGCACAGCAGGTTAAGCCTCTGCCTGCGACACCGGCGCCCCCTACGGGCACGTTTTGAGATCCGGCTGCTCCACTTCTGATCCAGCTCCCTGCTAATGCTCCAGAGAAAGCAGTGGAAGGTGGTTCCACTCCACCCACACGGGAGACCCGGAGGAAGCTCCTGGCTCCCCTGGCTGTTACGGCCATTTGGGGGAGTGAACCAGCCTTTCAAATAAAATGATTTTTTAAAAAAGAAAAAAAGTGTTTGGGTCCCTACCACTCATGTGGGAAATCTGGGTTGTTTCTGGCTCCTGGCTTTGGCTTGGCTCAATGTTGGCTATTGTAAGCTTTTGGAGAGTGAACCAGCACATAAGAGATCTGTGTCTATCTGTTCCTATTTCTCTTTCAAATAAAATTTAAAAAATTTTTTTAAGATTTTATTTATTTGAGAAGCCGAGTTACACACAAAGAGAGGGAGGGAGAGAGAGAGAGAGAGGTCTTCCATCCACTGGGTCACTCCCCAGATGGCCACAATGGCCAGGGCTGGACCAATCTGAAGCCAGGAGCTTCTTCTGAGTCTCCCACGTGCATACATGGACTCAAGGACTTCATCCTCCACTGCTCTCCCCAGGCCACAGCAGAGAGCTGGATCGGAAGTGGAGCAGCCGGGACTCGAACTGGCGCCCATATGGGATTCAGGTGCTGTAGGCAGAGGCTTAGCCTACCACACCACAATGCCGGCCCCAAAATAAATAAAATTTTAAAAAGCAATCATTACTTAAAAAAAAAAAAGTCAGGGCAGGTGTTTTGCCACAGGTTAGGCTACCTAAGCATCAGTATCCCATTCCAGAGCGCCAGTTCAAATCCCAGCTTGTGATCCACTCTCTGCTCACACCTGGGGAAGCAGCAGCAGATGGTCCCTGTGCCTGGGCCCTGCGCCCACGTGGGAGACCCGGATGGAGCTCCAGGCTCCTGGCTTCAGCCTGGCCCAGTCCTGGCCATTGTGGCCATGTAGGGAGTGAGAAAGTGGATGGAAAATTGGTCTCCTTCTCTCTCTGTGGGCAGATGTGTGTGGGCTCCATGCAAGCATGAGCCCTGGTGGGACTTGAGCGTCCGGGGACTCTGGCACCCTCAGGGGCCCGTGGACACTGAAGGTCAGCAGTGCCCGCTTGTTGAGCCAGCCACAGAGAAGGCCGACGGCCTGGAGATGGAGCGACGGCTCCGACATCCGTACGGAGCGCTGCTCCGTGCTGGGGCTTTCATCCCAAAAGCTCTACCAGGGCACGGGAAGCAGATCCCCGCGGCGAGAGGTGCTGAGCCGAGACCGGGGCGTGGCCCCCGCTGTCCTGCTGGGGACCTCTGGCCTCCGCTGGCTTCCACACCCCTCCCCAGCACTGTCTGCTAGGCCTTTTTCTTCTTTTAAGACTTTATGGCCAGCACCGTGGCTCAACAGGCTAATCCTCCGCCTTGTGGCGCCGGCACACCGGGTTCTAGTCCCGGTTGGGGCGCCGGATTCTATCCCGGTTGCCCCTCTTCCAGGCCAGCTCTCTGCTATGGCCCGGGAAGGCAGTGGAGGATGGCCCAAGGCCTTGGGCCCTGCACCCGCATGGGAGACCGGGAGAAGCACCTGGCTCCTGGCTTCGGATCAGCGAGATGCGCCGGCCACAGCGGCCATTGGAGGGTGAACCAATGGCAAAAAGGAAGACCTTTCTCTCTGTCTCTCTCTCTCACTATCCACTCTACCTGTCGAAAAAAAAAAAAAAAAAAAAAAACAACTTTATGTATTTATTTGAAAAGCAGTTGGGACTAGGTCTGTGGCTTAGTGGGTAAAGCTCCCACCTGAAGCATCAGCCACCAGTTCGAGTCCCGGCTGCTCCTCTTCCAATCCAGCTCCCTGCTAATGCACCTGGGAAAGCGGCAGAAGATGCCCCAAGTGCCTGGGCCCCTGCACCCATCTGGGGGACCTGGAAGAAACTCCTGGCTTTGGATCAGCCCAGCTCTGGCCTTTGTGGCCATCTGGGGAATGAACCAGTGGATGGAAGATCTCTTTCTCCCTGTCACTCTGCCTTTCAAATAAGCAAATAAATCTTCAAAAAATAACTAAATAAATCTTTAAAAAAATAGCCTGTCACCTGGTTACCTCCTCATTGGCTCCTGGCCCCCTCCTCCTCCCGAATGAGCCTGCAGCCCCCAGCCCTACTCTGCACGATCAGCGCCCAGAGATGGACGGATGCCACGTCTGTGTCCCCCAGCCCCCCACGTTTCTGTGCCCTCTGACCCCGGCCCGTGCCTGGCACCCACGAATCTGCAGCCTCCAGAGCGATTGTGTCACACAGCTCCCGCAGGCTGTGACACGGGGCACCGTCCCAGGGACCGTTTCTAACACTGCCTGCGGGCAACCTGAGTGGAGGATGGCAGGGGCCCGGAGCCAGGCTGGCCGGCATCCCATGCTGCTCCTTGTCTTCAGGCAAAGGTTTCCTCCGGCTTCGGTCACCCTTTTGTAAAACATGGACGATCCCAGGACCAACCACCAGGCCAGAGAGTTGCTACTTGGGGGTAGCAGAAAGCAGTATTAAGATGCACACAGGGGCCGGCGCTGGGACGTAGCGGGTAAAGCCGCCATCTGCAGTGCCGGCATCCCACATGGGCGCGGCACTGGTTCTAGTCCCAGCTGCTCCACTTCCCATCCAGCTCTCTGCTGTGGCCTGGGAAAGCAGTGGAAGATGGCCCAGGTCCTTGGGCCCCTGCACCTGCGTGGGAGACCGGATGGAGCTCCTGGCTCCCAGCTTCAGATCGGCCCAGGTCCGACCATTGCAGCCATCTGGGGAGTGAACCAGCGGACGGAAGACCCCCCTCACACACCCACACACAGCTCTCTCTGTGACTGTGCCTCTCAAATAAATAAAATAAACCATAAAAAATAAGACATGTAGAGAGGGGCTGGCATTGCGGTACAGCAGGTTAAGCCCGCGACACCGGCATCCCACATGAGTGCTGGGTGGAGTCCCGGCTGCTCCACTTCAGATCCAGCTCCCTGCTAATGCACTGGGTGTTGGCCCAACACTTGGGCCCCTGCACCCACGTGGGAGACCCGGATGGAGCTCCTGGCTCCTGGCTTTGGCCAGGCCCAGCCTTGGCCATTGTGGCCATTTACAGAGTGAACCAGCAGATAGAAGACCTCTCTCTCTCGCCACTCTGTATCTATATAAATAAAATAAATCTGGGGAAAAAAAAAAAAAAACTAACCCTATGGATGCCTTGATGTGTGACTTCAGGCCGCCCCTGGCTGGGACATTTCTGTGGCCCGAAGCCACTCCATGGGTAGCAATTCATACAGCAGTCCTAAGGAACAAACCAAGCCTTGTGCTCGGCCAGGGGCCCATTCAAGGGCCCGGGGTCACTGCTGCCCTCCGCGGACCCCACAGGCTGCCATGCTGCTGGCGTCCTCCCAGAACCCCCGGCTTCCACAGAGCTCAGCCCGGAGCCCCAGCACCTGGCCTAAGCTGGTCCTTGCAAAAGGCACCCAGTGAGGAAAACAAACGCTGACAGGCCCCATTCTAAAATAGCACGGGGAGTGGCGGGGGTCACTGGGGGACAGCGCTGCTGCTGGAGCTGGCGGCTGGTTCTATTTATCCTTCACGCTTTCTCTGCACTTGCGTGATGTCTTCACTTCGGGGAGGGGGGGGGTGCTTTTATTTATTTGAAAGGCGGCAACAAAGAGATCTTCCACCTGCTGGGTCACTCCCCAAATGCCCCCAACAGCCAGGGCCGGGCCAGGCTGAAGCCGGGAGCCAGGAGCTCCATCCGGGTCTCCCACATGGGCGGCAGGGGCCCAAGCACTGGGGCCATCACTTCCGCCTCCCAGGTGCACTAGCAGGGAGCTGGATTGGAAGTGGAGCTGGGACGTAAACCCAGGCACTCAGACACGAGACGTGGGTATCCCAGCGAGCATCCTAACTCTGCCTCCACCTCTTACCCACTTTTGACATCAGATTATTTGTGATTTACTGTTGTGGCCCCTGAGCTGCTTGAGTTCCTTAAACATTCTGGCTATGGACTCCTTATCAGATGTACACTTTGCAAATGTTTTCTCTCCTTCTGTTAACCGTCTCTTTGTTCTCGATGGTTTGTTCTGTTAACCGTCTCTTTGTTCTCGATGGTTTCCCTCGCTGTGTAGAAGCTTTTCAGTTTGAAATGAAGCCTTCTGCAGTCAAGACTTTGGGGGGCCAGCGCCATGGCTCAATAGGCTAATCCTCCACCTTGCGGCGCTGGCACACCGGGTTCTAGTCCCGGTTGGGGTGCCGGATTCTATCCCGGTTGCCCCTCTTCCAGGCCAGCTCTCTGCTGTGGCCCGGGAAGGCAGTGGAGGATGGCCCAAGTGCTTGGGCCCCGCACCCCATGGGAGACCAGAAGCACCTGGCTCCTGGCTTCGGATCAGCGTGGTGCACCAGCCGCAGCAGCCACTGGAGGGTGAACCAACGGCAAAAAGGAAGACCTTTCTCTCTGTCTCTCTCTCACTATCCACTCTGCCTGTCAAAAAAAAAAAAAAAAAAAAAAAAAGACTTTGGGGATGCAATAAGCATTTTAAAAAAAACGCTTGTGTGCAAAATCCAGACAAGCCAGAGTTCTGATCCACCCCGTGATCCCGTCCCCCTGCCACACCACCAAAACAGATGGGCAAAAACTGAACGGTGTCACGTGGGAAGAAGTCTGACCCAGGTGGGATGTCGCCAGAACCCGGCGCTACTGGGTAGGACATCCAGGATAAAGCAGAAAATCCGAAGCCAGCTCCGAGCGGATTTATCGTCAGTATCAACCTCATTTTTCTTTCGGTGGAAAAGCGCTAAGCAGGTCTTCCAGCCAGTACTTATCCAGCAATCTCGTTCTGAAACCACAGCACCTCCCCTCTTCCCATGAGAACCCAGGGTGCACCCTGTCTCCCTTCAAAAAAAAAAGTAGGGGTGCCAGTGCTGTGGCCTAGTAGGTAAAGCCACTGCCTGCAGTGCCGGCATCCCACATGGGCACCAGTTTGAGTCCTGGCTGCTCCACTTCCGACCCAGCTCCCTGCTAGTGCACCTGGGAAAGCAGTGAAGGTGGTCCAGGTCCTTGGGCCCCTGCACCCACGCGGGAGACCCGGATGGAGCTCCTGGCTCCTGGCTTCAGCTTGCCCCAGGCCTAGCTGTTGCAGCCATTTGGGGGAGTGAACCAGAGGATTCGCCCCCGAGCTTCACAGAGAAGGAACTCAAATGTTTCTAGAGCTGTAGTCTGAGCGTAGAAGCCAAACAGCAGTCCGAGCTCCAGTTGCCACCCTGTGAGCCAGAACACCCAAGCGGGGAGCTGGAAGTCAGAAGCGGCCTTTTCCCCATCAGACGAGACAGGCCGGGATACTTGGTACCAGCCCAGCTGGCCACGGGGCAGGAAACAGGACTTTGAGCTTCACCCAGTCCCACATGCCCGAGAAGCTGGACCACTGGCAAGGACGCGGCCTCTGCCCGGGCCACTTGGGGGAAGTCCCCACAGGCAGATGAGATCTCCATGACAACAAGGGCTTCTGATGCGTCTGTGCGGGACTGGGGCCCATACCTGCTCCCTGCTTCGGGCTGACGGGCAAATCTACCGACTCACTTGCAGCGTGGTTTGTAAAAGCAAAAATGGGTGCAGGAGGGGCCAGCACTGTGGCGCAGCAAGTTAAGCCGCCACCCACTGCAGCGCCGGCATCCCATATGGGCACCAGTTCAAAGCCCGGCTGCTCCACTTCTGGTCCAGCTCCCTTTGAATGCCCTGGGAAAGGCAGAGAAAGACGGCCCAAGTGTTTGGGCCCCTGCCATCTACATCAGGAGAGCTGGATGAAGCCGCTGGCTTCGGCCGGTCAGCCCCAGCTGTTGTGGCTATCTAGGGAGTGAAACGATGTCTCTCAGTCTCTCCCTCTAACTCTGGCTTCCAGATAAATAAATAGGAGCCAGTGCTGTGGTGTGGATAGTTAAACCTCTGCCTGCGGCACCAGCATCCCATAGGGGCACCGGTTCAAGACCTGGCTGCTCCACTTCCGATCCAGCTCTCTGCTGTGGCCTGGGAAAGCAGTAGAAGATGGCCCAAGTGCTTGGGCCCCTGCACCCATGTGGAAGACCTGAAAGAAGCTCCTGGCTCCTGGCTTTGGACTGGCCCAGCTCTGGCCATTGTAGCCATTTGGGGAGTGAACCAGCAGATGAATGACCTCTTGCTCTGTCTCTACCACTCTGCCTGTCAAATAAACAAATAATATATATATATATATATATATTTTTTTTTTGGACAGGCAAAGTGGACAGTAGAGGGAGACAGAGAGAAAGGTCTTCCTTTGCCTTTCGTTCACCCTCCAACGGCCGCCGCGGTAGGCGCGCTATGGCCGGCGCACCACGCTGTTCCGATGGCAGGAGCCAGGTGCTTCTCCTGGTCTCCCATGCAGGTGCAGGGCCCAAGCACTTGGGCCATCCTCCACTGCACTCCCTGGCCACAGCAGAGAGCTGGCCTGGAAGAGGGGCAACCGGGACAGGATCGGTGCCCCGACCGGGACTAGAACCCGGTGTGCTGGCGCCGCAAGGCAGAGGATTAGCCTACTGAGCCGCGGCGCCGGCTCAAATAAAATATTTTTAAAAATAAATCTTCAAAAAATAATAAGTAAAAGGGGTGGGGATATATAACTCCCTATAATAACCTACAAATTATCAGTAGCAGGTGCATCCTGACAGGTGCACACTTAGGGTGCAGATAGGGGGAGATAAGTTTGGTTTTCACTACATGGCCCTTTTTAAAAAAATATTTACCTATTTGAAAGGCCGAGTTACAGAGAGAGAAGGAGAGACAGAGAGATTGATCTTCCATATGTTGGCTTTAAAAATAAAAAAGATTTATTTATTTAAAAGGCATAGCTACAGACAGTGAGAGGTCTTCCATCCGCTGGTTCACTCCCAAAATGGTTGCAATGGCTGAAGCTGCGCCAATCCAAAGCCAGGAGCCAGGAGCTTCCTCCGGGTCTCCCACGCGGGTGCAGGGGCCCAAGCACTTGGGTCATCTTCTACTGCTTTCCCAGGCCATAGCAGAGAGCTGGATTGGAAGAGGAGCAACCGGGACTCGAACCGGCACCCATGTGGGATGCCGGCACTTCAGGCCAGGGCGTTAACCTGTTGCGCCACAGCACCGGCCCCAAATAAATCAATCTTAAAGGAAATAAAAGTTCACAGAAAATGGGTTAAAAGATGTTTATTTTGGTGCAAAAAAATTTTCACATCCATACACATTTTCCATGGCTTATTTCAAGACTCTTCATGCAAATGGTTTCAAAAAATTGCACCAAAATTGATCTTTCAACTCTATTTCCAAGAACTTTTGGAAGTCCCCAGGTACAGGTACACATAGAATACATACATGCACAATGCCTACATACATGTACAGTACACGCCTACACGCATAGTCACACCCATGTTTTAAACGTGCAGTTTTTGAAGTTGGGCAGAACCACCCCCCCAGCCCCCAGCCCCCAGCCCCCAGCCCCCAGCCCCCAGCCCCAGGCTTCAGTGCCACTGAGGTGACCTCCGGAACATTCTAGCAGTAATTCTGCAGGGAGAGACAGGAGGTGGATCCGAGGCCCCACGCCAGCCGTCCAGGAAACAACACAGCCAAACCACCGGCCTCCTCCCAGGCCGCCCAAGAGAACAGTTCCAGAAGGAGCCACACTCCGGGAGCCCCGACCCCAGCGGCTACAGCCAGAGCCTGGGTCTCCGCCAGGGACGGGGAGCCCAGAGCCCGGCCCCTCCCGCGCCGCCAGCGGTGCACAGCTGTCCGGACCGCCCGCCCTGCCCTGCGGCGCCCCCGCCTCCGCCCCGCCCCGGGGCTGTGAGACACCGGCTCGGGGCCGCCCCTTCCAGCTAAGCCTTTCTGGGCTCAAAGTCACGACTCCGGGGGACAGCTCGGGGTGGGGGCTGCGGGGCGGGTTTCCCTGCAACCCCAGCGCTCAGACACGGAAAAAATAAATAAATAAATAAATAAATAGAGTGGGGGGAGGTCGGCAGGGGAGGGGGCGGCGCCGCGCAGCCTGCAGCCCTCCAAGGGCTTCGGGTTTCCCATTTCGGCTCGGGCTCTGGGGATTGTCCTCAAAGTCCGGAAATCACTTTATTGATTGTCAAACGCTGCTGCACATTACCAGATAAAACTCGAGTGGGGTTTTGTTTGGGGAGTGGGGAGGCCTCGGCTATGGGGGGAGGGGCGGGGCAAAAGCAGGTGCCAAGGTGGGTGCGGAGTGGGGGGAGAGCGCAGCAGGGCAGGTGTGGGGCCGCTGGGGGCATAGGGCAGGTGCACGGGTGGGGGCGTCCCTGAGGGCGGCCACCCGGGCTGTCACAGGGGCGGGCAGGGATCCAGGCAACGGGACCAGGTCCAGGTGAGTGAGGGGTCATCGGTTCAGGCGTGGAGGTGGGGACGGGGGAGGGGCGGGGAGGGGAACACAGCCCCCCCTCCGTGTCAGCTTCGGGTGTGGGGGTGCCCATGAGTGCGGGCCGGGGTCAGGTGTGGAGGTTGGGGCGGGGAGGGCACCCCCCCGTATGTGGGTGTCAGCCTCGGGTGTGGGGGTGCCCATGAGTGCGGGCCGGGGTCAGGTGTGGAGGTTGGGGCGGGGAGGGCACCCCCCCGTATGTGGGTGTCAGCCTCGGGTGTGGGGGTGCCCATGAGTGCGGGCCGGGGTCAGGTGTGGAGGTGGGGGGAGGGAGGGCACCCCCCCATGTGGGTGTCAGCCTCGGGTGTGGGGGTGCCCATGAGTGCGGGCCGGGGTCAGGTGTGGAGGTGGGGGCGGGGAGGGCACCCCCCCATGTGGGTGTCAGCCTCGGGTGTGGGGGTGCCCATGAGTGCGGGCCGGGGTCAGGTGTGGAGGTGGGGGCGGGGAGGGCACCCCCCCCATGTGGGTGTCAGCCTCGGGTGTGGGGGTGCCCATGAGTGCGGGCCGGGGTCAGGTGTGGAGGTTGGGGCGGGGAGGGCACCCCCCCATGTGGGTGTCAGCCTCGGGTGTGGGGGTGCCCATGAGTGCGGCCGGGGTCAGGTGTGGAGGTGGGGGAGGGAGGGGAACACAGCCCCCCCCATATGTGGGTGTTAGCCTCGGGTGTGGGGGTGCCCATGAGTGCGGGCCGGGGTCAGGTGTGGAGGTGGGGGAGGGAGGGGAACACAGCCCCCCCCCCCGTATGTGGGTGTCAGGCTCGGGTTGGGGGTGCCCATGAGTGCGGGCCGGGGTCAGGTGTGGAGGTGGGGGAGGGAGGGGAACACAGCCCCACCCCCGTATGTGGGTGTCAGGCTCGGGTGTGGGGGTGCCCATGAGTGCGGCCCGGGGTCAGGTGTGGAGGTGGGGGGGTGTCACCCTAACGGTGCGGGCCGCCGGGGGTGGGGGATGTGTCCGGCGTCTGTAGAGGAGAGGGATGCGGCGTTAGGCATGCCTGGGCTACGGCGGAGGACCACCCCCCAGGGGTCGCCAGATACAGAGTGTGGGGGCCGGAGGACGGGGGGAGAGGGGTCCCTGCCCCCGCGACGCTGCTGTCACGCCCCGTCTCGGCTGCCGCCGCCCTGGAGCCCATGACAGAACCCGTGACCCGCCGCAACTCGGGCCGACGGCGCAGATCCCCCCGGCGCCCGCGCCGCGCCGCGACCCCCGCGTCCCCCTCACCTGCCCGGCGCGTCGCCGCCGCCGCCGCCGCCTCCAGCCACCACAGCCCCGCCTCGCGCACCCCCGGCGCGCGCCACGGGAGGGGTCCACGCCGCGGGCCGATTGGCTGAGCTCTGACCAATCAGCGCTGGAGAAGGTAAGGATTGGTGACCACAAATAAGACGGGCAGCCTTTGCGGCCAACGGCAGAGAGGCAGAGGCGGGGCTAGTAGGAGAGGTTCTAGGTCCCTCGATGTTTCCCCGGGGTGCGAGGTCCTGGGAGGCAAAGACCTGGAGGCAGGCGAGGATTGGAGCTCGGGTGGAAAACGGGCAACCCTATCAACCAATCGCTGGGTAGCAGGGGCGGGGCTCGAAGGAAGCTGGCGCGACTGGCGGGACTGAGGCGAGCGGAACGGAGGGAGTAGCCTGGAGGGCCCCCGTGATTGGTTGCGCTGCTGAAGATGGGCAGGCGCTGAGGCTAATCGCAGCAGCCGTGGGCGGTGAGCCACCAGGCAGGGCTGGAGCGCGCAAGGTGCAGTTTGGCCCTTTAGCGCAGGGCCGGGACGTGGCCTCGGGCGCCCCGCGCGGTGTCCCTTGAGGTTCCAGCGAGGAGTGTGCCCTTTAGCCTCCAGGCGCGGAGGCGAGGCCTCCAAGTCCGGGCGTGAACTTGACCCATCACGGCTGAAGAATTTGTGGATGATTTTCCACCCCCACCCTCCCAGGTGACACAGAGCAGAAACTCGTGAGAGGTCACCACGGGCCTCCCGCCGCAGCTCAGAGGGTGCGGAATAAGCGTCTGACTTCTCTGAGCTTCCTCCATAGTCATGCTCATTGCCGCAATCCCATGAGGCCAAAGGAACCATTGGCCACTCCCCAAATGACCCCAACTGCTGGGGCTGGGCCAGGCCAGAACCAGGAGCCAGGAGCTTCTTCCGGGTCTCCCAAGTGGGTGCAGGGGCCCAAGCACTTGGGCCACCCTCTGCTGCTTTTCCCAGGCGCAGTAGCAGGGAGCCGGGTCTCAAGTGGAGCAACCGGGATTCGAACTGGTGCCCACATGGCGATGCTGGGACTGCAGGCTGGAGGCTTAGCCTTCTGTCCCACAGCACCGGCCCCTGGCCTACCTTTTACAGGGGCCAGGGCACAGAGAGGCCAAGCTTCTTGCCCAAGGTCACACAGCATTTCAGTAGCCAAATGCAGGCATGTATTCAGCCTCAGAGCAGAGCCATGGGGGGTAGGAGGGCTGACCGTCCAGGGTGCACCTGCTCGCTCTACAGCCCTGGAGCAGTTTCCACATTTGGAAGGCAGGATGGCCATTCTGACCGGCGTGATCAGATTCTGACCGGCTTGGGTCTGCCCGCCTGGGGAGTGGGATGGGGTGGGGTGGGCTCTGGCTTTGGTCTTCCTCAACAGGTCCCTGCCAGCGTGTGACCCTCCCCCGCCCCTCTGCGTCGTGCCGGTTCCTGGCGGGGCTTTGCAAGAGGACTGGCACTTGGTGCTGAGCCACGTGGTCCTAGTCCCCCTTCGGCCCCTTGGAGAAGGGGAAGTTGAGGTGAGTTCCACACCCACGGGGTGTCAGGTCCCTGCGGGGTTGGGAGTTTCTCCAGCCTCACTTCCGGCTGGACGTGAGGGTGCCCAGTTTGCAGATAGGAGAACGGAGTGTCTCGTGGCGACTTCCTTGGTGGGAGCGCCGCGGGCTGGGTTGGGGTCCCTGCTCTTGGTTACCCAGTGGCCATGGGCGTCCAGCACGCGACTCAGAATCGCTGCCTTGGCTTCCTGGCCATCTCTCCGGGTTGATAGGAGCCTTCACAAAACAGAAGCGAAGCATTGACACCGTGGGAGGGCGTCCGGCCCAGCAGTTAAGTCGTCAGTTAGGGTGCCTGCACCCCACGTCCCAGGAACTGGGTTCAAGTCTCTGCTTTGTACTAAGGCAGACCTGGGGAGGCTCAAACAGCTGGGGCCCTGCCACCCACGTGGGAGACCTGGATGGAGTTCCTGGCTCCTGGCTTCAGCCTGGCCATTGTGGGAATCTGGGGAGGGAACCAGTGCTCTCTCTCCCTCTCCCTCTCCCTCTTCTCTCTCCTTCTCCTCTCCCCTTCCCCCTCTCCCTCTTCCTCTCCAACAAATTTTTAAAAACTTGACAACAGCTTGGTCGGCAGTTAAGTGCCTGACGGATGACAGCTCCCCCCTGAGCCCATTTCTCCGTGAACGGCCCCTTCCTAGACACAGATCAACAGCAGGTGCGGGTGGCCGCCCACACATACAGCGGTCGATGCTGGAGGAGCCCCCGCTGGAGGGTTCTGGGAGGGAGGGACCGAAGCTCCTGGTAGCACCTGCTGCAGTCCCAGGGACAGTGCCAACTGAGGCAAGGGTCAGGCAGCAGCCCAGCGCTGGGCTGCGTCTCCCGATGGTGCCAGAGGCGCTGGCTGGGCTCCGGCTTCTGCTCGCCTGTCAACAGGCTGGCACCAGCCAGCCTCCCAGTCGCCTGCCAACAATGGCGGGCGATGCTTCTTGGCTACAGCGAGGGAACACCCCCGTCGTGGGCATGGGAGGCAGGCCCTCCTGCCCCGGCCCCCTTGGCTTGGACGAGACACTGCCACTGCCTCCCAGGAACCCCAGAAAGCGTGTGACATGGCGGCGGGGGGGGGCAGGCTGCCATGCAAGTACCAACGGGGGACAGGAAGCCACTTGCCCGGGGTCAAGGTCAACTATGTCCACAGGAGAGGAAGGGCGTGGACAGAGGCAGGCGAGCTGGGGGTCCTCGCCCCTCGGCGGCCCCTGGGATGGGGGTGAGTCTCCTCCTTGTTTGGAAAACGGGGGTCTCATGAGGAAGAGGCCTGCAGTGTGGCTTTCACAGGGACCCCCCCCCCGACTGTGATCCAGGTGGTCTTCCTTAGCCGCCCAGGCTCAGAGAGGTTGAGCCACTTGCCCGGGTTTGCACAGCGGCAGGGGCTTGGCCTGAATGTGCCCCCCCACACACACACCATCTCAATGTCACCAAGGACAGCTCCCTAAGGAAGTGGCGTTGTACAGCAGGCATCCCGTGAGCCAGGCCCGCGGCGGCAGGTGCAGGGAGGGGGTGGGACTGGACACCCAGGCCTGCTGCCCCACTGCGCGGAGGCGTGTGAGGCCCCATCCAGCCTGGGGCGGGGAGCAGGCTCAGGTGGGGAGCACTGATAAGGCCACTTCTGGCCAGGAGCCCAGGGCAGATGCCCCCCTCCCACCACACCGTGAGTGTCTCAGGGTGTTTGGGCAGGGAGTCGGGGTGCGGCAGGGCACAGGAGCCACCCTGCAGGGGCTCACGGACGACCGGGAGACAAACAGGAGAGTGCATAAACACAGAGGCCTCCGATGGGGTCAGAGGTCAGGGACAGCGATGAGACGGGGCCTCCCTGTGGGGGCGTCGGGTGCCACGTGGAGGAGCTGGGACAAGGGTACTCTGGGCGGCGGGCACAGCACGAGCAAAGGCCCTGGGGTGGGGGAGGCCAGTGTGGTGGAGATGGGGAGTGGGCAGCAGAGAGGAAGACGAGGGTGGGCGTTGGGGCCTGTGGGAGCCCTGGGGAGTCTGGGAGCAAGGCAGGGCCAGGAACTGTCAGGGCTTTTATGTCTCAGGCCTCCCTGGAAACCGGCCAGCAGTCCCCGAGGGCTGCCCAAGGTCACACACACAGACGGGCTCAGAGAGAAGTCAGGGCAGCTGGGGCCGGCCGAGACCCCTCACCCACATCCGGCCAGTCCCTTGCAAGGTCGCGGGGGTAAGGTGGGGGAGAACCAGGTCACAGGTTCACAGCGAGCCCCTCCCTGCTGGGGCCCAGGGAGATGTAGACACCAGGGGTAGGCGGAGCCTGGGGGTGCCCCTCCCTCTTCAGCCGATTTCTGGCCCCTGGAGGGCCAGGGACAGCATTAGGTGGAGGACGGGGTGCGTCCGCGGTGGGTGAGCAGGGACTCCGAAGCGGCTCTGACCCTCGCCGGACCACCTGGTGACTGCTGGATGGCTTCCAGCTGAGGCTGTGGGGCAGGACGCCCGGGGTCCGCACCGCCACAGCTGCCTCGGCGCGCCCAGAACGCTTGGGGGTGGGCACTGAGGGTGGGGCTGACGCCCACCCCATCCTAGACGGGGAAACTGAGGCAGGCAGGCAGGGCCTGTGCAGGGACCCCCACCTCCGCAGCCCTGCTGACACCCCTCGGAGGGGGCTCTCTCCTGCCCCACTCCCCGTTTCAGGGAGACTGTGTCACTTGCCCGTGGGGACAGAGGCTGACCATGGCCCGGGCACCGGTGGCAGCACCTAGGCACCCATCTTGACCAGCGTTGTCTGCCCGAGGGCCAATGTCAATCAGAAGACGGTACTTCAAAAGTTTACGGAAGATGGAATGAGTTAAGTTTATTTATTTTGGTGCAAAAAAAAAATCCTGAAATGCATGCCTACTGGGCCGGGGAGGGGGGTCCTCCAAAACTCCCAGAAAATCTCACTATGAGTCATTGAGGAGTGGGCACTCAGGCGCCCGTGAACCAGCGCCTGCACCACCACGCGGCGCCTCACGGGGGCGCTGCTTCCGGTGCCGCTGCTCCACTTCCCATCCAGCTCTCTGCTAATGCACCTGCTACCCACCCACGGGGGAGACCAGGATGGAGTTCCAGGCTCCTAGGCTTCGGCCTGGCCCAGTCGTAGCTGTCACGGCCACTAGGGGAGTGAACCAGCAGATAGAAGATTCTCTCTCTAACTCTGCCTTTCTAAACCCCGCCTGCCCCTCCCCCAAAAGTAATGTAGGTAGGGGTTTCGGAATCTTTGGCTCCTAGACATTTCCGTACATTTCCTGCGAACTGTCTGAAGTCCCTCTGCCCATCCCAGATGTCCCTCAAGCCCCTTCACTCCGCGGCCACCCCGCTCTGGGGGCCCCGGCCACATGCCTGAGCCCAGCACGGCTTCAGCAGGTGCTCCTTCATTGTGCATCCTGGGCTTTTTTTTTTCCTTTAAGATTTATTTATTTATTTGAGGCAGAGTTACAGAGAGAGGGAGGTCTTCCATCCACTGATTCAATCCCCAAATGGCCTCAATGGCCAGAGCTGGGCTGATCAGAAGCCAGGAGCCAGGAGCTTCCTCTGGGTCTCCCACGCAGGTGCAGGGGCCCAAGGACTTGGGCCATCTTCTACTGCTTTCCCAGGCCATAGCAGAGAGCTGGATCGGAAGAGGAGCAGCCGGGACTAGAACCAGCGCCCTATGCGATGCCGCTCTGCAGGCGGAGGCTTAGCCCCCTACGCCACGGCATCCGCCCCTTCCCATGCCCAGACCCCAGACACAGATGAGCCTGCTCCCTGCCTCCTGGCCAGCAGAGCGAGGCGTCTGAGACCCATCTTACAGATGAGGACAGTGGGGAGCAGCGGCCTGGAGTCGTGGGAACAGGTGCCAGAATGCCAGCCCGGCTCTGAGACTGGGCAGGGGGCAGCGGGGCGGCCCCCTGTCCGCAGGAGATGAGAAGGGCGGGGGGGGGGGTGCGGGGGGATGCCGGCCCAGGGGCTGCTGCCAGCCGGAGACGCCCCCACAGAGCCAGATTCCTTCCAGAAACATCTCGCTGCAGGGGTGGGGCAGGGGGTGGACTTGGGGGAGCAGCAGGACCCGCCCCGGTCACGGCGCCAGGTTGCCCTTCTGGCCGGTCCACAGCTCCCGCAGCTGCACGTGGCAGCCCAGGTCCCGCAGGGCGGCCTTGGCCACGTCCTCGCAGTCCCGGTGGGCCGCCCGGGCCTGGGCGATGAGCGTCTCGGCCCCCAGCTCCAGGATGGGCTTGGAGAAGGCCTGGCTGCGGGCCACCAGGTTGCGGATCAGCATGCAGGCTTGTTTCTGGGGGAGACAGTGGCAGCGCGCGCTGAGGGCGGCCCACTCTGACCCCGGGATCCTCACCCCGGCCTCTCAGGGGCCCCGGGAGGTGGAGCCCACGGCCTCATCTCCCAGCAGGGAAACGCCTGGGACTGACCCGGGGGCAGGGGTGTGGGGCTCTCGGGAGCCCAAGGTCCCTGCAGGCTGGCGCTGAGCTGGGCAAGGCCGTGGGAGGAGGGGAGTTGTGTGACGGTCACCCCTCGGTACCCTCTGGGGACGGGTCCAGGACCCCCCACGGACACCCGAGTCCACAGACGCTCAGGTCCCCTCCGAGGGCCCGTGTGCACCTGCGGCCAATCCACGGCACCTCACACCACGTGGGCACACTGCACGGGTGGGGAACCCTGCCGAGGACGGGTCTGTAGGTGGGGGCATCGCTGGGCCAGGGCTCAGGCGCCATCTGGGATGCCTGCACCCCGTATCGGAGGGCCTGGGTCGGAACCCTGGCCCCACTCCCGATTCCAGTTTCCTGGGAGGCAGCGGTGAGTCTTCAAGTAGCTGGGTGCCTGTCACTCACGCGGGAGACCCGGATTGGGCTCCCCGCTCTGGGCTTCCGCTCAGCCCGGTTCTAGCTCTTGTGGGCATCTGGGGAGTGACACAATGGGTGGAAGATCTCTCTCTCTCTCAAATAAAACGAAAATAAGCAGATAAAAATTAACCACATATATAAAGACGGGAGGTTAGATGCAGGCAGCTCCGGGCGGGTTCTGCCCATTTTACGGGTGGGAAGGGAGGAGACCCCAGGGGGCTCGGGCCAGGGTGGGACTGCACCCTGCTCCCTGCCTGCGCCCCTCACCTCCCCCCCACCCCCCATTGCAAGCCACGCCCCCCACGCACCTGTACGCCGGCCTCCTGTGGGTGCGCCTTCATGGCCCGCAGCGCCGCCAGGGCCCCGCCGCCCTCCACGATGACCCGGCTGTTCTCCGGCTTGCGCAGGGCCAGCACACACAGGGCCGCGCAGCTCTGCTCACACACCTGCGGGGCCGGTCACGGCATGGCTGGGACCCCGCCTCCTCCCAGCACCCCGCGGCCCCCCTCGGCGGGTCCCCTGGCGGTGGCAGGGTGACGAGCACCCGCCCCGGTCGGATTCCCGGGGTGCCGGCAATGACCTCCGGGGGCCCGAGGTCACGCCCACGCTGGGTCAGCACGAGAGCCAGTGGCCCTGGCCCTGCCTGAGGACAGGAGAAAGGGCCCCCTGCGGGTGCGGGAGTGGGCGGGACCCCAGGCAGCGCCCCACCCTGCAGGCCCCCCGAGGCAGGTACCTGGGGGCTGGCCAGGTGCCGGGTCATGGCAGCCACGATGGACGCGGTGCCGCCGGCGCGCACGATGGCGTCCTTTACGTCGTCATTGCCCGCGATGGCCCGCAGGGCGCTCAGCGCGTGCTTCACCAGATCCTGCACGGGAGGCCGAGGGTGGTCAGCCCGGGGCAGGCCCCTTCCCCGGGAACCGTGCACTGGGGGGGCTTTGCGGCCTGAGGCCCAAGGGCAGCCTCTGACCGCGGAGCTGGAGGGGAGGCCGAGGGAGGTGGGCGCCGGGGTTCTGTGTCATTTGGGGCAGCCTGACTCCCTGCCCCGGGATGTATGGACCCCTGGCACTAACCGTCTTGAGCCGAGAACCGCCCACCCGCAGCCCCAGCCCACGACTGTCCCAGAAACAAGCAAGACGTCACCGGCCGGGCTCAGGGCTGCCAGAGGCCAGGCACCCCTGGGGGCTTTCCTGTGGCCGCACCCACGGAGAGGCTGCGCATTCGCAGGAGTGAGGAGTGGGCGTTAGCGCAGCAGTTAAGAGGCCACGGCCCACCTCGGGGTACCTGGGTTCAATTCCTGGCTCCGGCTCCTGACTCCATCCTGGGGGGCAGCTGTGATGGCCCAAGTACTCGGGCTCCTGCCTCCCGTGTGGGAGCCTGTGTTCTGGCTCCCGGCTTTGGCCCGGCCCAGTCCTGTGGGCATTAGGGGGTGAACCAGCAGACGGAAGCGCCGTCTTTATCTGTCTCTCTCTCTGCCTCCCAAAGAAATGAATAAGATTTTAGAAGATAAGAGGGGCGGTGTTTGGCTCTGCAGTTAGGTGGCCACGTGGGGCGCCTGCATCCCACACTGGAGTGCTGGTGCAAGTCCCAGCTACTCTGCTTGCGATCACTCGGGGCACAGCAGGGGTGGCCCAAGGGCTCGGGTCCCTGGGTTCCTGGCTGCAGTGGGCATTTGGGGAGTGAACCAGTGGATGGGAGATCTGTCTGTCTCTCTGCCTTTCAAATAAAATGAAAATAAATACGGACAAAACCTGAGAAATCAAACAGAGCAAGGAAGGATGGGCGGGGGGCCCTGCCCTGTCCTAGGCCTGGGGTCCTGAGGGCTGGGGCTTCGCCCAAGTATCACAAGGCAGGGTTTGGCCTGGCCCCGGCCAACAGGTCTCACACGGGTCCTTCCAGTCCCACAAGAAAACACACAGGTTCGGGGGCTGGGGGGAGGGGTGGGGAGGGGGAGGGGTGGGGGAGGGGCTTGTTTCCTGCTACTGTTCGCTGCCCCTGTGAGCTCCGGGTCACTTGCACTCGGCTTCCAGTGTCAGCACCCAGAGCCGGCTAGCTTGGCCCGTGCTTGGCCTGCTGGCCGGGACTAGGGGGGCGTGAGCGGGGAGGGGGTGGCCAGGGGACCCGTGCACCCCGCGCCGGCTCCAGGGGCCCCACCTGGTGGTCGCTGCCGTCGGCCAGCAGCGTCACCAGCATGGCGAGGCCCCCGAGGTCCACAATCTCCTGGCAGAATTCGTTGCGCACGGCCAGGCGCGACAGGGTGCTGCAGAGCTCGCTCAGGACGCCGGGGTCGTCGGGGAACGCTGCGGGGGACACGGGGGTCATGGCTGGGACCCCGGGACCCGACGCCAGCGGGCACAGGGCAAAGACCCCAGGGACCCCCAGGGGCCACTGAGGGCTTCCTGGGCCTCTGGTGCCCCCTGTTGGCTGCCAAGAGAGGTGGGAGAGCATCCGCCTCCACCCAACCCCACCAAATGCATTCCAGACCAGCAGAGGGGAAGAAACCACGATGGTGCCAAAAACAATACTGATGCTAATACTAATAATCTGTGGGGCTGGTGTCGTGGCCCAGGGGGTGAAGCTGCTGCCCACGACACTGGCGTCCCATAGGAGCGTCAGCTCCAGTCCCGGCTGCTCCACTTCCGATCCAGCTCCCCGCCAATGCATCTGGGAAGGCAGTGGACGATGGCCCCAGTGCTTGGGCCCCTGCCACCCACAGGGAGACCCGGATGGAGCTCCTGGCTCCTGGCTTTGGCCTGGCCCAGCCCTGGCCGTTGCAACCATTTGGGGAGCAAACCCAGTGGATGGAAGATGTTATCGCTCTCTCTTCCTCTCTCTTACTGTAATTCTGCCTCTCAAACAAATAAGCAAAATCTCTTTATTTATGCTGCTGATATAAAGCCAGGAGCCAGGAGCTTCTTCTGGCTCTCCCATGTGCGTGCAGGGGCCCAAGCAGTGGGCCATCCTCCACTGCTTTCCCAGGCCATAGCAGAGAGCTGGATCGGAAGAGGAGCAGCTGGGACTCGAACCGGTGCTCACATGGGATGCTGGCGCTGCAGGCAGAGGCTTAAACTACTACGCACAGCGCTGGTCCCAATAAATAAATTTTTAAACCTCCCTCCCTCCACCTACGCACACAGCCCTCGTCCTGCCCCGGGGGCCTGGCGGACTGTGCGGCCACGGAGAGTCAGCAGAGGGGCAGGAACCCCTTCCAGCGCCTCTGGAGGCCCGGGGGGACGCTGAGGAGGGTCGGCGTCTCTGGCACATAGAGCTGGAATCGCACACAGGGGCCTGGCCCTGGAGGCAGGGCCACGGGGCGGCCAGGGGAGGGGAGCTCCCTCTTCTAGTGCGTTGTGCGTGCTGGACCTTGGTCAGGCCTTTTCGCTTGGGCGCAGTGGATGAGCAGGGTGGGGGAGGGGGTGGGGACAGGCTTTAGGGCCCAAAGGTCAACAGGGTGACCGCCCGTGGCCAGATCGGCGTGAGAATTCATGACCAAGAAAGATGGCAAGTGTGGGCCTCCCTGGGACCCTGCCGTGCCGAGGGCCTCAGGGCCCCCACTCCTCTTATCTCCCGCTGGGGGGCTCCCTGTGCTCCACCCTGGGCCAGCGTGGGCGGACACGGCGGGCGGCCCCAGAGCCTGGCACACGGGTCTCTCCGCCAGGGCTGCCGTGTGCCGGGCTACGGTGGGTCTCGGCTGGCTCCCGCCAGCCCCGCTCCTACCTTTGGCGGCCTCGATGAGCACCTTCAAGCCTCCGTGCTCCTGCACGATCATCCTGGCGTGGTCGTGGGCGCGGCCGAAGGGCACACGGATGTCGTCGTCCAAGGTCACGGCACGCAGGGCCCAGCAGGCCTCCCTGACCACGCCGGCGTGGCCGCCGTGCCGGGCGATGGCCCCGGTGAGCAGGGGCAGCACGCCGGCCTTCACCAGGCCCTGCCGGTTCTGCTCATGCTTCAGGCAGGCGTGGCGCACGCAGCGGATCCCCGAGCAGGTGGGGTCGGCCGCGTCGGCATTCTGGGCCAGCGTGGCCACCAGCAGCTGCAGGCCCTGGGTGTCCAGGAGGTCAGGCTGGCCATCCGTCAGGGCCGAGAGGGCGTTGAGGGCCGGGAGCAGGAGGTTTGCGTCGCCGGCCGCAGCCAGCTTGCAGGCGGCAAGGACGGTGGGGTAGGCGCCCTTCTGGGCTGCCAGGAAGCGGCTGCCCTTGTGTTGCTTGCACTGATCGCAAAACTGGCTGAGGTGGGCGGCCACCTCCAGTGGGCGGGAGCAGCTCAGAGACTCCCGCAGGTCGTCCAGGGCCTGGGACACACGGGAGAGACCTCAGCATCAGCTCAGCTTGGAGAAGCCCAGGGTCCCAGCAACAGCGCCAGCACTCCGTGGGGTCCCCCTCCCTGGGACCTGGGCCTGCAGCAGAAGAAGTGGCGGGGGGGGGGGGAGTTCCAGCTGTTTCTCACACCCTGTACTTTAAGGAGCCTTGAACTTCAGACATCGGCTTAGCTGTAAGGAACTCCGGCAACCCCATCAACAACCTGACTTCAAAACCGGCAGCCGGGGCAGGCGCTTGGCACAGCCTGGGATGCCTGCGTCCCCTGTCAGCGCCAGGGTTTCTGTCTCAGCTCCTTTGCTTCTAATTCAACTTCCTGCCACCCGGGAGGCGGCTCAGGTAACTGGATCCCTACCACCCACGTGGGAGACCTGGGCGGCCTCCCGGCTCCCGGATTCTGTCCGGCCAGCACTGGGGGGAATGAACCAGCATGGAAGATGTGTCTGTCTCTGTCTCCCTCTGCCTCTCAAATAAGACGAAAACAAGTGTTAATTTTTCAAGAAGTGCCGGCCTTACTGTGACCTCCTGACGGCCGCCCATCTCTCTCTGGGAGGCACAGGCTCCTCTGTGGCGCCCTTGACCCTGGCTCCCGGCACTGGCTCAACCAGGAGCGCACCGCCGGCCCCGCCTCAGGGCACGTGTGGCCTGCAGAGCCCAGCGGCCCCCAAGAGGCTGTGAGGCCCCTGGACGTGGACTCAGGGGCCCCTGCTGCAAAGCCGGGCAGGGGGCACCTGGGCCCCGCCCCCAGACCGTGCCCGGGACTCACCCTCAGGACTTCGTGGGTGGGCTCCTGGAGTCCGTCTGCAGACAGCTTCGGTGCCACCTTCACGATGTTGCTCAGGTCCACCCCTGTGGGGAGGGCGAGGGGCGGAGTCCATCCAGGGGACAGCTCCTCCGTCCCTCCTGCTGGCACCACCCCCTGGTGGCCAGGCCGCCAATCACAACGCGGAGGCCCCACCGGTGGGCCAGGCCGCCAATCACAGCCGCCGGCCACCTAGCGATAGCAGTGGGCGGGTCGTCTGCCTGGGGGGGCAGAGAGGAGACCCCCCCAGAGCCCAGCACGCCCACCTGGCTGCATCCCTGCTCCCCGGGGCAGCCCCCACTGCATCCACACGTCCACACCGCTCTGTGCCCTGAGGCTGACCGCTGAGGCTGGACCGCCCCCCTCCCCGTGCCCTCCAGCTTGGGACTGGCTCACACGACGGGGAGCTGGGCTCAAAGTTGGGGGCAGGAGGAGGGAGGGTGGGGTGCTCACTCCCAGCTCCCCGCCTCTCCCTGAGGGCAAGCCCTGCCCGCTGTTGAGCCCTGGGGGGTCTCTGTGGTGGCCGGCAGGGTCCCCGACCACTGCCCACCGGGCACCAGGGGGGCGGGGCAGAGCAGGATGGGGCCTCCCACAGCACCGCCCACCTTGGGATTCAAACTGCTCCACGGCCTCCTTCAGCGCCTCCTCGGGCCCCATGGCAAACTCCTCGATGTTCTCGCGCACGGCGGCGTCGAAGGTCTCCTGGCTGATGCACCTGGAGGCCATGGTCGCCGGCGAGGATGCTGGCGCTGCCGCCGGCCACTCGAGAGCTGAGAAGTCGGGGCGAGTGGGAGCCTCAGCGTGGCAGGGGCGGGGCCTGGCCGCTACCCGGGGAGCCCCTGTGGGGGCGGAGTCTCAGGAAAGGGTGACGCCCCAACACCCCTTAGGGTCTCAAAGTGCAGACAGGGGCAGGTGCTTGGGGCGTGGTAGAGACGCGGCTCGCGACGCCCTCTGCAGCTCTGTGTCCTATCTGGCTCCCTGATAACGCTCGGGGGTGGGGGGGTGGGGGGGAGGCAGCAGTGACAGTCCAAGTCCTTGGGTCCCTTGCACCCACGTGGAGAGGCCCAAGGACCTGGGCCATCTTCTGCTTTCCCAGGCCATAGCAGAGAGCTGGATAGGAAGTGGAGCAGCAGGGACTCGAACCGGTGCCCCTATGGGATGCCGACACTGCAGGCAACGGCTTTACCCACTGTGCCACAGAGCCGGGCCCCATAAAACTTTCAAAAAGAGGTGGTTTGGAGGGGAGGGGGGAGCATCACTCTGTTACGTAAGAGGTTAGAAATTAGCCCACGGCCGGCGCCACGGCTCACTAGGCTAATCCTCTGCCTTGCGGCGCCGGCACACCGGGTTCTAGTCCCGGTCGGGGCACCGATCCTGTCCCGGTTGCCCCTCTTCCAGGCCAGCTCTCTGCTGTGGCCAGGGAGTGCAGTGGAGGATGGCCCAAGTGCTTGGGCCCTGCACCCCATGGGAGACCAGGAGAAGCACCTGGCTCCTGCCTTCGGATCAGCGCTGTGCGCAGGACGCAGCGCGCCTACCGCGGCGGCCATTGGAGGGTGAACCAATGGCAAAAGGAAGACCTTTCTCTCTGTCTCTCTCTCACTGTCCACTCTGCCTGTCAAAAATAAAAAACAATTTAAAAAAATTAAAAAATAATTAAAAAAAAAGAAATTAGCCCACGCGTACCAGAGGGGCCTGAGTTGAACATCACCTCGGAAGCAGCACAGGATTCTACACTTCCAAGTCCTGCCCAGGTGGTCTCAGCGCCCCCCAAGGAAAGCTTCCCAGAATCCTCTCTCCCCAGCACCAAATGGGCTACAGCCTTCCTCCGGGGCCGGCGCCCTAGGGGAGGCTCCCCTGCCTGGTGCCAGTCCGACAGCGCCGAGCAGTGAACCCTGGGGAGGAGTCTCCCCCAGTTCACACTCAGCCTCCGTCCTGGAGGCGGGGGAGGGGAAGAATGGGACCCCTTTCCCTTACAAGCCCCACGCTCAGCTCTCGGCTCTCGGCTGAGCCGGCCGCCCGGTGTACGCGCTACACGTAACCGCGTGACCTTGCGTCCCCGGTCTGGGCGCCTGGGCACCCTGTCTCCGAGCCTGCCCCACCCGCTCTGCCTTGCTCCCACCACCCACCTCCGCTGACATCTCCTGGGCGGGGAAACCGCCTGCCCTGCTGTCTGCTCCAGACTTAGCCAAGCTAAGGGCTGCAAAGGATCCCCCAGGTCAGAGGGGAAGGAAGTCAGGATTCCCGGTTTCCAGGTAAAGGGGACCCCAGGGTGGTGGCACCCGGGGCCACGGTGAGGACGCTGTTCCCGCCGGCTCGCAGGGGAGCGTCCTCACGCCTGCCCCCCACCCCCACTCCATCCAGCCCAGTGCCACCGGTGCGGCTCGCGCCAGCCCTCCCGGCTGCCGGTCACTCAGCCCGCGCCCAGGTTCTTTGGCCTCAGCCCCCTGGCCCCATGCACCTCCCTCCGATGCAGCTCCCTGCTAATGCACACCCCGGGGAAGCCAGCTGGGCCGCTGCCAGCCACGTGGGAGACCTGGATGGAGCTCCTGGCTCCTGGTTTTGGCCTGGCAAAGTCCCGGCCGTCGTGGCCATTTAAGGAGCAAATCAGAAATGGAAGAGCTCTCTCTGTATCTGTCTGTGTCGCTCTGCCTTTCAGATAAATAATAATTAAACTTTAAAAAGCCCGCGGTGGTTAAAGCTGACCCCGTTATCCTATCTCATCCATTATTATTATTATTATTATTAATTATTACTAGGGCGACATCAACCATTCACTTATTTGCCTTGTACAGCCTCACCTCCTTGCACCCACTGCCTAGCACCGGGCCCGACAAGCAGGCGGCGCTCGGTACAGAGGTATTGAATGAATGGGGAAAAAAAAGATGCATGGGAAAAAAAAAAAAAAAAAAGCAAAGGCCAGGGACACGGGGCATTTTGTCCCCCAGAGGCTTCTGTAAGATTTTTTTCTTTTTTCCGTTTTCCAAAACCAAGTCCCTAAAGGTCGCGCCAGCCACTAGCCCGACTCCGCGGCGCCCACCGCCCCCTCCGCGCGCGACGGGGCTCGGCGGCCGCTGCGTCTCACCCGGTCCTCGCCGCCACGTGGGGAGCAGGTGCGGCTCGCGGCTGTCACCGGCGCCGCCGCCTCTGGCCCCTCCCGGCCGCCGTACGCGCGCAGGTGCGCAGGCGCAGTGGCGCCGCCTCGGCTGGGCGCCCCTCAGCCCCCCGCCCCGGGCCAGCTCCCGGGATAACCAGAGGTGACCACGAGCACTGGGCGAGCGAAGAAAGCCACCTAGAGCGCGTCGGCGGCGTCTCTGCCGTTTTTTTTCCCAGACCGCTCACCGTGGTCGTCGGCCCCGGGTAAGCGAAATCTTTCGCCTGGGGAGCGTCCGCCCCGAAGAAGCGGGCAGCGCGCCTGCGCAAGAGGGCCCGGCGGCCGCGGCCTGCGCCTGCGCACAAGGGCTCGGCGGCGGCCTGCGCCTGCGCGGCGCGGCGCTGCGGAGACCGTTGGCTCATTTGCATGTCCCCGCCTCGCGGGGCGGTGGCGGCGGCGGGTGAGGGACCCGAGGCGGCGGCGGGGGCGGCTCCGCGCGCGGTGGTCTCGGGGTGAGGCCCGGCCCCGGCGCGGTGGGTGGGTGGCTCCCGGGCGCGGGGCGCGGGTGCTCGGGCTCGGTCTTGGCGGGGGCTGCGATGGCCGCCGCGGCCCGGCCGGGTAGGCCTGGGGAGTGGGGGGCGGCGGGCTCGGGGGGGGGGGCCGGGCGCCCCTTTTTTTTTCTTCGCCCCCGAAAGCCCGGAGGAGGCGGGTCGCGCCCGAAGGGGTTCCCCGGGCCCCTGGTTCATTCATTCCGCCTGCGCGCGGGGCCGTGTAACGGCGGCCTGGCCGGGGCCCGCCCCCTGCCCCGCTCAGCGGCCCATTGCACGGATAGGGAGAACCGAGGCGCCCGGGGTCGTATCTGTGAGGGCCACCCCCCCGGTGAGCCCCGCCCGCCAGCACACACCTGCGGCCCCCCCCCCCGGAGCAGGGATTAGTGTCCCCTGGGGATTAGGTGGGAGAGCGAGCCCCCCCAGCCGGAGTGGTCCTCACCCTGTCTCCCCCCCCCCCATCTCGCCAGAGCGCAGAACAACATGACAGCGAGGCGGATTACACAGGAGACGCTCGGTGCTGTGCTGCAAGAAAAAGCGACCCGGTATCACGCGGACGCCGGCGCCGAGGCCG
This sequence comes from Lepus europaeus, assembly GCF_033115175.1. Lineage (NCBI taxonomy): Eukaryota > Metazoa > Chordata > Mammalia > Lagomorpha > Leporidae > Lepus > Lepus europaeus. The sequence goes on from NC_084846.1 coordinate 6,329,411, forward strand.
TGGGCGAAGCTCTGGGGTTTAAGCCGCAAGGTAAACCGGAGCGGCCGGGAGAGCGGGGCGCTCCCGGCTGGGTTCTCGGGGCCTGGATCGCCGCCTGTCGGTTGTTCGTTAGGTAACTTGGATGCCCCCGAGAGGCAGAGATGGCCATCGGCTGGTTCAGCCCCGAAATGCCCACGGCGGCCGGGGCTGGGCCAGGCGGGAGCCGGGACTCCATCCGGGTCTCCCGCGTGGGCGGCAGGGGCTCAAGGACTGGAGCGTCACCTGCTGCCCCCCCCCCCCCAAGTGCGCAGGGAGCTGGGGTGAGAAACCGAGCCGGGACTTGACCCCAGGCGCTCCGGCGTGGGGTGCGGGCCGCAGGCATCCCGGGAGACAGACGCCCATGCCTGTGCCCTAATTTTCTTATTCACGGAGAGATCAGGTTCCCTCCGGGCACACCTGCCACTCAGATCCTCCTGCAAAGGGCAGCGTCGGTGGCGCCGGGAGCCCCTCCCCTCCAGGAAGGACAGGTTCTGGACTCAGTCTCCCGGTGCTGGCGCGGGTGCGTCGGGCTCTGTCGCCCCCCCCCCCAGGTGGTAGCGCCAGCCGCCCCAGGCTCCCCAGCCGGCCGCGGACTGTGCGCGCCAGACAGGGAGGTGCTGGGCGTGGGGGGAGGCGGCTGTGGGCCCTGCCCGAAAGCATCGCCTTTGGGAGGTCAGCCACACGGTGCCCGCGGGGTCCAGCCCCTCGTGCCCGCCCTGGGCCTCACATCCTGGGTCGCCGCCCTGCCTGGGGAGTTCCCTCCGGCCCCAGGACTCAGGTTCACAGGTGCCTTCCCCGGGGAGCCTCAGCTGGCCTGGAGGAGGGCGTGGGCCCCGCCCTGGGGGGGGCAGCTCTGCACCCTCTCCCAGCTGAGCCAGCGCAGCGTGGCGGGGTGGGGCTGGGAGCACAGAGAGGGGCAGAAGACGTCTGAGGGGCGGGGCTTCCGCACTGCTCAGGTGGGGGCCGTTGTTTGAGTGGTGCGTGCTGCGTCAGCGCGCCTCGCAGCCTCACGGAGGAGCCGGTGCGGTGGCTCAGCGGGTCCAGCCGCCGCTTGGGAAGCCTGCGTCCCGTGGCAGCACCGGTTCTAGCCGCAGCCGCTCGGCTTCTCACCCAGCTGCCTGCTGATGGGCTGGGAAAGCGGTGGGACGCTGCCGCCCATAGAGGAGACCAGGGTGGAGCTCCAGGCTCCTGGCCCAGCCGCAGCTGTCAAAGCCATTTGGAGAGGGAACCAGTGGGTGGAAGACTGTCTCAATCTCTCCCCCTCCACCGCTTTCAAATACAAAATCTTATTTTAAAAATGCATGGAGAAATGAAGTTACAAAGATGCTTTTTTTTTTGTACTCAAAACCTTTGGCGTCCATGCTGTTTTTCCATAGTATGCATTCTGTACAAAATTTATTTATTTGAAAGAGTTACAGAGAGAGAGAGAGAGAGAGAGGTGTCTTCCATCCACTGGTTCACTCCCCAGATGGCTACAAGCCAGAGCTGAGCTGATCCGAAGCCAGGAGTTTCCTCTGGGTCTCCCATGCGGGTGCAGGGCCCAAGGACCTGGGCCATCCTCCACTGCTTTCCCAGGCCACAGCAGAGAGCTGGACTGGAAGTGGAGCAGCCGGGACTCCAGCTGTCACCCACACGGGATGCCAGCCCCTGTAATACACATTTTCCATGAACTTATGGAAGACTCTGTACATGGGTTTCAGTTAATTTGTACTAAAATCAACATTTTTATTCCATTTTCCATTGACTGTTCTCAAAGTACCCTTCTATATGGAGACTGAAATCTTGGTTTATCTTTTCCTAGAGAGGAAAGCACCAATGTTTTCAGTTACCTCAAGAATCCTAGCAGGAGGCTGGGTGGTTCTGGAATGTTCTTTGTCACAAAGCGCTCTCCACGTCCCAGCTCTGTGCCAGACTTTCCCTCCTCCTGGTAAACCAGGGCGCTGGGGGTTCCCTGTGCAGAATCCGCTCGGGCTCCCCGCCTCCTGCGCGCGTGCCCTCGTCACGCCGTCACACCGCGCTCACTCCCGTCCCTCTCCGCTTGCCGCCTCCTGCCATGGCCGCGCGTTAGAGTCCTCTAAGGGCCCTTGGAAATCCTGACCTCGGGCAGGCCTCGCCCGCCTGGGGATGCAGGTGCCCTGGGGTCTTCTCTCGCCTCTTTGCCTCTTGCCCTCTGACCTCTGGACTCTGGCGCCTCGCACCGGGCCAGTGCCGCGCGATCCGTTCCTGCCGTGGCTCCCCCCGCGCAGCCTGTCTGTGGGTGGCGCTTCGTCTGCTGCATTTGTCTCACCAGGCACTGGTGCCGACGCGTTGGGTCTGTTGCCTGGCAGTTCCGGGAGAGTCCTCCCGGCCGTGACACCTGTGTGCAGAGCAGCGCCTGCCGCCCGGGCCGCGCCGCGCCTGCAGGCGCCCAGGGTGCCTGTGGACAGGTGCACTTGGCCTTGCGCGAGGCCTGGCTTCCCCGGCACCTCCCTGCCCCTTTCCAGTGGAGTTTTTACCAGGCCGCAGATTGTTATTTGGAAGTGGGAAAGTGAGGCCCCACGGGAGAAGTCTCACAGAGCCCTGCTGTCCCTGTGCGTCCGTGGTCCACGCCTGTGCCTGGCCCCTGGGAGTTCGTTCACACACGAGGCCGGTGCCGTCACGGGGGCAGTGCGTGACGCGGTGCGGGGTGAGCACTGTGCTGTGGGTGTCTCCTCGCCCTGTGAACGGCAGAGCGCCCACAACCTTAGTGTTTGTCTTGACCTCTGAGAAGCAGAGAGACAGGAAGCGCTCCCACGCGCTGCCCACCTCCCTAAATGCCCACGGGGGCCAGGGCCTGGCCGGGAACCCAATCTAGGTCTGCCACGTGGGTGACAGGCCTACGACAGGTCTGAGGGCCCACCACGTGTGTGGCCTGCCCGCGGTGACACGTCACTCTGCACGGCTGTCCGTTTCCCACGTTCGTCTGGGGGACAGAAGCAGCCACTGCCCGGTTCCCAGCGTGGCCTCTCTCCAGGTGGCTGTGGAGCCTGACTGCTCCTGAGAGCGGGGGCTTGGCCCCTTTGAGCCGGCTGTGGGTCGGCTGGGGTGAGTGGTGTCAGGGCCCCTGCCTCCTGGTGGCGCTGGGCACCAGCAGTTCCCCAGAGAGCCAGTGCGGGCTGCCGTGTGCTGTGGGACAGGACTGCGGTCCTGTGGAATGCTCCAGTCGCAGGTAAGAAGTCCAGCCTATTTGAGGCCCAGACACCTTCCCCTAGGCCTGCAGAGGGGTTGTAAACCCAGGTGGCTCTAGGGCTGTGGGGGGGGGGGTGACGACAGCCAGCTGGCAGGGCCACCCCTCCCTCCCTCCCTCCCTCCCGGGGCAGCTGCTGGCCCTGTGCTCACAGGGATTTTTTTTTTTTTTTTTAATTTTTTGGGGAGACAGTCACAAAGAGAGAGAGAGAGAGAGAGAGAGATAGACCTTCCATCCTCTGGTTCACTCCCCAAATGGCTGGAGTTGGGCCAGTCAGGAGCCAGGAGCTTCTCCTGGGTCTCCCACGCAGGTGCAGGGCCCAAGCACTTGGGCCATCATCCACTGCTTTCCCAGGCCATAAACAGAGAGCTGGACCAGAAGTGGAGCAGCCAGGACACAAGGCACCTATCTGGAATGCCAGCACCGCAGCTGGAGGCTTAGCCTGCTATGCTACAGCACCAGCCTGTTGTTTTTTGTTTTTTAAAGATTTATTTATTTGAAAGGAGAGTCACAGAGAGAGAGAGAGAGATCTTCCATATGGTAGTTCATTCCCCAAATGGCTCCAACAGCTGGGGCAGGCCAGGCTGGAGCCAGGAGCCAAGAACAACTTCTGGGTCTCCCCCGTGGATGGCAGGGACCCAAATACTTGGGCCGTTAGCAGGGAGCTGGGTGGGAAGTGGAGCAGCTGGGACTTGAACTGGCACCCATGTGGGACGCCGGCGCTGCAGGTGGCAGCTTTACGCGCTCTGCCACCGCCGGCCCCCATCCGTGGGTTCACTACCCAGAATAGCTGCCGTGGCTCGGATTGAGCCGGGAACTCAATCCAGGTCTTCCATGGGGCTGGCAGTTACTGGGCCATCACTGGTGTCCCCTGCGCGCACACGAGCAGGGAGCTAGAGTCAGGAGCAGGGCCAGGCATTCTCGAGTGGAACACAGGCATCTCACCCGGCGTCTAGTTTTCGGGGCTAAATTGCCACCTGCCCCCCTCCCCAGTATAAATCTCTGGGTTAGATCACACCCAGCACAATGCGAGTGCTGTGCACGCCCTTGTCCTGTGTGTGTGATCTGTGTAAGGGCCAGTTCTGTGCACTCCTGTCCACGGCTGGTTCTGTCCGGGGTGCCTGTACGGAGCCCAGATGAGCGCAGGGTACCGAGGGCCAGCTGTGCTCAGTGGTCCGGGTGTTGAGATGTCCCATACAGGTTCTTGCTTTTTTAAGGATTTGTGTATTCATTTGAATGAGAGAGGGAGAGACAGAGACCTTCCATCCACTGTTCGCTCCCCTGATGGCCACAGTGGGCCAGGCTAAAGCCAGGAGCTGCATCCAGGTCTCCCACGAGGGTGTCAGGGGCCCAAGCACTTGGGCCATCTTCCGCTGCTTCTCCCAGATCATTAGCAGGGAGCTGGATGGGAAGTGGAGCAGCCGGGAAACGAACACAGATGGCAGCGTCACAGGCAGTGGTTTAACCCGTAGACCACCATGCTGGTGTTCCCCCTCCCCCCATATATGTTTGAAATCTGGGCAAGCTAGGAGCACCCAGTAGGAACTTGGAGCGCTCGGCGTGTCCAGCTGTCCCACGGCCGGTCGGTCGCGGCCTCTGCTCTAAGGTGCTTCGGTGTTTCTCTGCGGGTCCTGTGTTTCAGATCTCCTGAGGGCGGTGCCGAGATCCAGAGCTGAGATGTTCGAGGAGGTTCACGGCGACAGCCGCTGCGCCCTTGGCGGCTTCCTGGCACACTCCCGAGACCCGGGGAGAGGCGGTGTGTTCCCGGGGCCTGCCTTCAGGGCCACCAACCCCTCCAGCGCTGAGGACAGCTACTTCCGCAAAGAGTGTGGCCGGGACCTGGAGCTGCCTCACCCCGACTCCCAGGACCAGGTGTTCGGCCCCCAGAAGCTGGGGACTTTGCGCGTTCAGGACTGGAAGTTGGCACTCCAAGGCTCCTGGGAGCAGCACCTGGGCCACCTGGTCGCTCAGCAGGCGTCCTGGCCGCAGGAGTCTGGCTGCGGGCCCTCCCGGGGCTTGGGGAGCTTCGGCTCCTCCCGGGTGCTGGACAAGGACCGCCCCGGGGAGGCCGGCACGCAGGCCAGGGGCCGAGCGCTGAGCCTCGTTGACCAGGAAGGTGCCCTCCTAGGAAAAGGGGAGACTCCGGGCCTGCTCACAGCCCAGGGGGGCGTCGGGAAGCTTGTCGGCCTGAGAAACGTGAGCGCAAAAAAAGTGCCCGCTATGAACCGGGGTACCCCCAAAACTCAGGGCACGGACCAAAGCCAGAAAAGCAGCCCCAGTCCTGAGGTGACCCTGGGCACGAGCCCGGCGGCCGGAGACGTGCAGTTCCCCGCCCAGAAGATCCCTCTGGGGCTCGACCTGAAGAACGTCCGGCTGTCCCGGAGGAAGACGGGCTTCGACCTCATAGATAAGGCCGACGTGTTCTCACGATTCGGGATAGAAATAATCAAGTGGGCAGGCTTCCACACCATCAAGGACGACGTGAAGTTTTCCCAGCTTTTCCAGACCCTCTTTGAACTCGAAACCGAAACCTGTGCTAAAATGCTCGCCTCCTTCAAATGCTCCCTCCGACCAGAGCACAGAGATTTTTGCTTTTTTACTATCAAATTTTTAAAGCACTCCGCCTTGAAGACGCCCCGAGTCGACAATGAGTTTTTAAACATGCTTTTAGACAAAGGTGCTGTGAAGACCAAAAATTGCTTCTTTGAAATCATAAAGCCGTTCGACAAGTACATCATGAGGCTGCAGGACCGGCTGCTGAAGAGCGTCACACCCCTGCTCATGGCCTGCAACGCCTACGAGCTGAGCGTCAAGATGAAGACCCTCACCAGCCCCCTGGACCTGGCCGTGGCCCTGGAGACCACCAACTCCCTGTGCCGCAAGTCCCTGGCCCTGCTCGGCCAGACCTTCTCCCTGGCCTCGTCTTTCCGGCAGGAGAAGATCCTGGAAGCCGTCGGCCTGCAGGACATAGCGCCCTCCCCTGCTGCGTTTCCAAACTTCGAGGACTCCACGCTGTTCGGGCGCGAGTACATAGAGCACCTGAAGGCCTGGCTGGTGACCAGCGGCTGCCCACTCCGGGTCAAGAGAACCCTGCCGGCGCCCGCACGAGAGGAGGACAAAGCAACGGTCCCCGTGGCGCCTGAAGCGGAGGCCGCGGCTCCGGGCGCTCCGAGCCACGGTAAGGGCGCCTGCGGACACGTCTGGCGCCGGGGGTTGGTTGGGTTTCCACATTCTGGGTGATGGCTCCTGTTAAAAATGAGATTTGTACACGCGTCCTTTAGCCAACCAGAAAGAAGCCCGTGGCCAGTGCCGAGCTGGGGTTGGTTCCTGGTCCCACCCTCTCAGATGCCCCAGGCCCTTCTGTAGAATGGAGCCGGGCACCCGGCGTCCCCCTGTGGACTGGCAGTCCCCTCCTGACGCAGGGGAAGCTGCCGGGCGTGCTACGTCGCGCCCCTCAGGGTCTCTGCCCTGGGTCCTCCCACCGCCCTTTGCCTCTGGAGAGTTTTCACCCGCTGTGGGAAGCAGAGTGACAGGCGCAGAGCCCCTGCGTACGGAGAGCTGGCTGTGCCCACCCGTGCTCGCCTGTGAGCCTGTCAGGACTCGGCAGAGACCCTTGGACGTCCTGGGATCGCGGGCGCCCCTGGGAGTTGGGCAGAGCCGGAGCCTCGCATGTGCTTGTGGGCAGTTTTACCTGCACTCCGAGGGGGTTGTACCTGCCGTGCGCGGGTCACAGCCCCCGTCTGAGGTGTCCCTGGGCCCCCAGGGGCAGAAAACAAAACCTGCACTTCCTGTCCTGCGGTAATGGGACTCCCAGGGAGGCCTCAGCCCGGCCTGAGCTCTGCGGCGGGACCGGCAGGGAGCAGCCGGCTCACTTCAGGCCACACAGGCCCTTTCCTGGTTGGGCTGACGGTCCTTAGCTCCCTTAGGTACAGCAAACACCAGCAGTCGGCGTGCTGGCCGGCTGGGGCTGGCACGGCCACGGCCAAGCAGGAGTGGAAACCCCTGGCTGGCGGGTTTCCCCACCCACCCAGCAGCCCCCAGTGGACACGCTCAGCCCAGACCTCCTCCCAGCCAGGGCGGCACGTGGTCCCCACCTTCTCTCCCCCTGCTGTGGCCAGGAAGGAAGCACTGCCCCGCCTCCCCATGCCCCTGTGCTCTCGGCCTCTGCCGTACCCGCCCGGGCGGGAGCTCCAGTTTGCCCCTGACTTTGGCGGCTCCTCCGCTGCCCTCAGGGAGCCCCACAGGTGTCGGGCGCTGTCCAGGCCTCACCACGGGCAGGCAGCCACACCTGCTCCCTGACAGGGACCTGCCAGAAGCAAGACCCTGCTCCCCGCCCTTGAGAAGGTCGCCGTGGAGTCAGTGTGACAGCAGCACGGCCGGCGCTGTGCACGGGGGAGATGGCGCCCCCTCCCCGTGTTGGCGGCGCCCCCTTTTCCCAAGAGTTTGTGAGGGACTCTGGTATCTGTCTTGTCTCCCTCCTTTACACCAAAAATCATAACCTAGATACCTCTTTACATGGTCCACACCTCGGTGGCTTTCTGTAGCTGTGTTCTGCGCTCCCAACGTGGGAGACAGCGGGACATTGCCGGTGCCCTGTTTCTCCCAGGCTGTCTCCATCCGTGGTCCTGTGCCGTCTTCGGGACCTCGTGACTGTCGCCCCCTGTGGCTGTCGTGTTCTCCTTGGGGAGGCTGCTCCGCGGATTTGCTTTCTGCCGTGACTACCCTGTTCCTCTTTCCAGTGCTGGTCTTCGAACGAGGGTCAGGCTGCTCACGCCTGCGGAGGCCGGGGCCACGCCCCAGCACGCGGCACAGCGGGGCACCACGCTCAGACCAGCCGTTCTGTGTGTTGCAGCCGTCCCCCAGCGAGCGGGTCACGAGGTGGTGGGCACCATTGACCAGCTCGTCACGCGCATTGTCGAGGGCAGCCTGTCTCCCAAGGAGAGCGCCGTGCTGAAGGAGGACCCTGCCTACTGGTAGGTCTCGCCACCCCTCCTGGGGCGTGCGCTTGTGTGGCGGGGTCGAGAGCCGAGGGAGAGATGTGTGTTTCGAGTCCCGGTGTCGCCCAGCGGGAAAGGCGTGAGGGCGCGTGAGCCCCCCTGGGCTCAGCAGCCCAGCTCTGCCGCAGGCCTGCCTCGGAGCCCTGTCCCGTCTGAGTGCAGCGCGCGGCCCTGCCATGAGAGGTGCCTGCTGGGAGCGCGCAGTGGGCCACGTCGCCGCAGTCGCGGGCATTAGCGAGGTCTTGCTGCTGGGGCCGACTGCGCTCACTCTGGGGTGTCTGTCCGCTTGGCTCGGGGTTCTGGAGGCTGACAGGTCCAAGGGCATGGTGCCGGCCGGGCCTCGTGCTGCCGAAAGCAGGACATGTGGGCCGGGGAGGGGCGGGGGCGGCCTTCTGCAGTGGCCCCTGAGCGCCAGCACCCAGCACTCACAGCCCAGCAGGCGTGCTCCTCTTGCCCGACTGCCCCTTCTGGGAATAGAACGATGCTCTAGAATCGGGGGAAAATGTGTGTATCGGAGAGGCAGAGAGCAGGCGCCGCCCAGGTCGTTCCCCGAGTACCTGCCGTGGCCGTGGCCGTGGCTCCCCCATAGTTAACAGGGCCTCCTGGAGCCCCCATTGCTGCCTCCCAGGGTGTGCATTGGCAGGGGTGCGGCCAGGAGCCAGAGCCAGGTGTTGAACCCGGGCCCCCTGACAGGGCACGCGGGAGTCCTAGCCAGCAGGTGAGGGCCTGCGCTGAGCTGCCCTGGGTTTTAACTTGTAAAGGTAGAATGTGGCTGTGTAAGCGTCGAAGGTAAAAGGCAGAGGTGCGGCCGTCAGGGTTCTCCCTGTGCCCCGCAGGTCCTTTCCGGCTGTCCCCTAGCCCACCCCTCCCGGGGCTGTGCCCTCCTCCTCCCTGCTTGTGGTGGGTGCCAGGAGGCCCTGTCTTCCCATGCTGGCCGGCAGAGCGGTGAGCAATGTCTGCCTTATAATTCTGTCTACGTGTCTGGCACTCTGCAGGTGTTAGGTGAACAACGGTCTCGCTTGGTCTGTGCGGTCTCACTTGGTCTGTGAAAGGCAGAGTGACGATCTTCCGTCCACGGGTTCACCCCCCAAACAGCTGCAGCAGTCAAGGCTGGGCCAGATCAAAGCCGGGAGCTTCTCCTGGGTCTCCCGCAGGGCAGCAGTGACCCAAGCGCTCGGGCCATCTCCCAGTGCCTTCCCAGGGACGTTAGCAGGGAACAGGACTGGAAGCGGAGCAGCCGGGACTGGAACCAGTGCTCTGATGGGGGTGCCCTCATCACAGGCGCCAGCTCCCAGGCTCTGCCACAGCTCCAGCCCCCAAGGGCTTCCTGTTAAGCGGGAGGTCACCGGGGCTTAGGCACCACGGATGCCGACGCCCAAGCCGTGTCCACAGACCGCATGGAGAAGCTGTTGAAATCCAGAGCCCTGAGAAGCGGAACGGACAGATCCACTGCGGTCGGAGACGGGCGGAGCACGCGGGAGGTCCTGAGGGCGCAGTGAGCGTGCGCACAGCTCTGCAGTGCTCACAGCGAGGCCTCCGACGACAGCCGATGGCCGTGGTGGAGCGCAGGCCTCCTGGGAAGGACAGGGAGGACGGGGAGGTGGCTTCTCAGTGTCCTGCTGATCTTCCCAGGTGGGGAGCGGAGGCCCAGACGGCCCCCGGCGGGTAAGCGGCCGCGCCGCAGTCTGTACCCACCCGGCTCGCACACAAGAGTTGTGTTCTGGATGTCTCCCCACTAGCACTGCGTGGGGCCGTGTGACTCCGTCTTCAGGCCGCACCGGGCGCCGTGACCATCCTGGGGAGGAAGGCCGTCAGAACCGGGGTGCCTGGGGGCAGTCAGGTCCCCCGGGCCCTAGCAGCACTGTGCGCTCTTGGCAGGGGCCCGTGTCCAGGCTGTGTGTGACTGGAGTGCAGGGGAGCCAGCGCACGCATGGATCCACCAGGGGCTTCCGGACACCACTGCCCGGGGGCGGCTGGCCCACGCAGCCACGTCACTGCCCGTCAGCTGCCGTGCGGCCGGTTCGTGGGCCCTGACCTGACACCTGCTGCAGTCGACTGTCATGTCCAGGGGCTGCACGCCTGCACTTCAGCCAACCAAGAGGGAGAGTGTTTGGAAAGAAAGCGCCTGTGTGGACCACGTACCGACCCGTCCCTGCCGCGAGTCCCTCAGCCCCGTGTAGCAGCGACTCAGCGTGAACGTCGTGGGAAGTGTGAGAAGCCACCTGTGGACGCCCCGTGTAGCAGCGACTCAGACGGCGTGAACGTCGTGGGAAGTGTGAGAAGCCACCTGTGGATGGCCCGTGTAGCAGCGACTCAGACGGCGTGAACGTCGTGGGAAGTGTGAGAAGCCACCTGTGGACGGCCCGTGTAGCAGTGACTCAGACGGCGTGAACGTCGTGGGAAGTGTGAGAAGCCACCTGTGGACGCCTTAGAGGAGACTGGAGGACGGGCACAGGTTTTGGGCAAACACACTTTTTTTTTAAAAGATTTATTTATTTGAAAGGCAGAGTTGGAGAGGGAGAGTGAGCTTCCATGCTCTTGGGCCATTTTCTGTTGCTTTCCCTGGTGTGTTAGCAGGAAGCTGGATCAAAAGTAGAGCAGCCGGGACTTGAACCGGCACTCATGGGATGCTAGTGTCAAAGGCACCGCTCCACAGTGCTGACTCCTACACAATACTTTTTGGTAAGATTACTTATTTGAGGGGGGCGGCGCCATGACGCATTAGGTTAATCCTCCACCTGTGGCGCCGGCATCCCAAATGGCCACAGGTTCTAGTCCCAGCTGCTCCTCTTCCAATCCAGCTCTCTGCTGTGGCCCAGGAAAGCAGTAGAAGATGCCCGAGTCAGGCCGGCACCGTGGCTTAACAGGCTAATCCTCCGCCTTGTGGCGCCGGCACACCGGGTTCTAGTCCCGGTCGGGGCACTGATCCTGTCCTGGTTGCCCCTCTTCCAGGCCAGCTCTCTGCTGTGGCCCGGGAAGGCAGTGGAGGATGGCCCAAGTGCTTGGGCCCTGCACCCCATGGGAGACCAGGAGAAGCACCTGGCTCCTGGCTTCGGATCAGCGAGATGCGCCGGCCGTAGCAGCCATTGGAGGGTGAACCAACGGCAAAAAGGAAGACCTTTCTCTCTGTCTCTCTCTCACTGTCCACTCTGCCTGTCAAAAAAGAAGAAGAAGATGCCCAGGTCCTTGGGCCCCTGCACCCACGTGGGAGGACTGGAACAAGCTCCTGGCTCCTGGCTCCGGCTCAGCCTGGCTGCAGCCATTGCGGCCGTCTGGGGAGTGAACCAATGGATGGTTCTCTGTCTCTCCCTCTCTCTGTCTGTGACTCTACCTCTCAAATAAATAAAAATCTTTAAAAAAAAAAAAGATTACTTATTTGAAAGTTACAGGGAGAGGAGGAAAGAGAGAGAGACCCTCTATCCGCTGGTTCACTCCCCAAATGGCTGCAATTTATGGCCTCTTTTATATAAAGGTCTTAAGCGGCCTTGGAATTTGCTGTCCGTGGGCCCTGGGACCAGCCGCCTGTGGATGCCGCGGGACGAATGTGGTCGCTCCACGCCCGAGTCCGTGCCGTCCTCACCACACAGCGCTCGTTCTCCTTAGCAGAAGCCGAAGCTGGACACCGACAGGAGTCTGTTGTGCACGGAATCACACAGGGAAAGCTGCAGCACAGCCCAGGCGAGGGAGCTCCGGCCAGCACGTCGCACGGGGCCAGAAGCTGGACGCCGGCGACAAAGGAGGCAGCGCACACAGCACACAGCTGAGGGACTTTGGGGTGAAGGAGAATTGGAAGTGCAGTCAGTGCTCGCAGGAACACACAGGGAGAAGACCGCGCCCCACATGCAGTGGTGGCGGCACAGGGGAGGGGGTGACCTTGGGGACGCCTGCAAGAAGGGAGGAGTGAAGGAAGAAGGCGTTGAGCTCACACACCTGGAGGCAAATGATGACAGACGTCCAGAGACGCCAGAGACGTGCAGAGCTGTAAAGATACAGACAAGGGGCCGGCGGCACCGCCGGCATCCCATATGGGCTCCAGTTTGAGCCCCAGCTGCGCCACTTCCAATCCAGCTCTCTGCTATGGCCTGGGAAAGCAGTGGAGGATGGTCCGAGTCCTTGGGTCCCTGTACCCGTGTGGGAGACCTGGATGGAGCTCCCAGCTCCTGGTTTTGGATCATTCCAGCTCTGGTCATTGTGATCATTTGGGGAGTGAACCAGCGGATGGAAGACTCTCTCTCTCTCTCTCTCTCTCTCTGCTTCTGCCACTCTCTAACTCTACCTTTCAAATAAATAACGCTTAAAAAAAAAAAGATACAAATGAAACAGAAAACAAAGTGAATAATATGTTTGACTATATGTAATAATAATGTGGTTTGGAAAACCACAGCGGGCCTCTGTCTGTGGGGCCTGCGTCCTAGACCTGCCCCGCCGCCGTGGCAGCTCACGGAGGCGTCGCGCCTGTACTGCGCACGCGCAGGCTTGCTCGCCATGACTGCCTCGGTAATACCGCAGAACAGCCGCTTACCGAGAGCTGAAGAGCACTCGTGGAGAAACAGAAGGACAAGAAAAACTGGGGGCAGGTGTGCAGGTGCACGGCCTAGCCGCTGAGGCTGGTTGGCGTGTGTCCCGCGTCCGGGTGCCGGGGTTTGCTTCCGGCTCCAGCTCCTACTAACATGGAGCCCAGCAGAAGTGGTTCAAGTACTCGGATTCCCACCGCCCAGCAGGGAGCCTTGGGCCCAGCCCAGCCCCCACTGTTGCAGGCCTCTGGGAAGTGAACCTTCCGGAGCTCGCTCCCCTCTGCCCAGCCTCTCAAGGTGAATTTACCTAGGTGCAAACAAAGTTTTCATCATGTGCGTTTTCTGTAAACTTTTGGAAAACTTCATCATGTGTGGATTTCAGCATTTTCTGCAGTGAAAGAAACTTGTCTTAGAATTCCCTCTCTGGCCCGACCCCCTCACACCTCGGGGCCCCTGGGCTGGCTGGAGCTGGTCTCCGGCGCCTGTCTCCCTGAACTTTCCGAGCTAGCCCCCTGCAGACCACGGAGGGAGGGCTTCTGCATAGATTCTGTGGAAAGACTGCTGTTCTGTGTAGGAGACTCGGGTGTTGTGTGTGAGGGTCCCGGGGGTCCGAGCCAGCCTCCCCCGCCCCATCCCATTCCCCAGAGCTGATTAGGAAGGCCGCCTTACATCCTTTCCATCTGTGGGATGGGAAAGCAGCAGCGGGCCGTGGCCGTGGCCGTGAGGGCAGAGCTGTCGTGGGCGAGGCCGGTTGACTCGGGTCTCCCGTAGCCTGCCGTGTCTGCCGGCCGCTCGGTGCACGTGGCTTGCTCTTCTGGTTCCTGTCCTGCTGTGACTCTCATGTGGCTTCACGGCTGGGGTACGGGCCCAGTGTTCCCTTGTAGAAACCGTCTCACTGCCTGCCCAGGCCACGTGGAAGGTGTCACCGGGGCTTGCTGGGTGCGGGTAGCATCGTGCCGCCATCAGTCTCTGTGGTAGCAGGGTGATGGGTGCGCCGCGAGGCCCCTGAGCTGGGAGCTGCGCGAGGCGGAACTGGACCTCCTTGGGCCGGACTTCTGCGGGCCCTGCAGTCAGTCACTGTCCGTGGAGCCGGGCAGCCTTGAGGGCAGCGGGAGCCGCCCCTTAGGAGGGTTTGCTGCACCTGTCGGCACCTGGTGGCGGCGTCACCAGTGCCCCGCTGTGCGGTTCTGGCACGCAGGTTTCTGTCTGATGAGAACAGTCTGGAGTATAAGTACTACAAGCTGAAGCTGGCGGAGACGCAGCGCGTGAGCCAGACCCCGCGCGGAGCCGGCGAGCAGCCGACGTCGGTGGAGTGCGCGGTGCGGGCCATGCTGTACGCCCGGGCCGTGCGCAGCCTCAAGAAGAGGCTCCATCCCTGGCATCGGCGGGGGCTCCTGCGTGCTCAGGGGCTCCGAGGCTGGAAGGCGAAGAGGGCGACCACCGGGACCCAAACCCTCCTGTCCTCGGGCACCAGGCTGAAGCACCCCGGCCGGCAGGCTCCAGGCACCTCGCACGCCAAGCCAGCCCTGTCTGACGGGAACGGTGCTGCCGAGGGCTGCCCTCCAGAGCTGGCCAGAGCCTGTCCTCAGGACCCCAGCCCCGAAGCCTCGGGGGCGTCCCCCAAGCCGCCAGGAGCCCCCGAGACTGCGGACGGTAGGTACTCCTTCTGCGCCCAGTCCCAGCATCTCCGAGTCGCTCCAGAGCCGGGGAAGAGGGGAGGGGTAGGAGGCAGGCAGTAGCCAGGGAGACCGGCCAGCACGGGCACTCCGGGCCTCCCCAGGGGGTGCTACCCTGTTCCTGTGCTCCCCAGCTCGCGGGGGCCAGCACAGCTGTGGCCGTGCTTGGGCGCCCTCTGTCTCAGAGCCCTGGGCCGGGACCCCTCCGGGGGGGAAGCCCCGCAGCGGCTCTCGTCCCAGCCGGGCCCAGGCAGCGTCGGCACAGAAGCCCGCGGTCCTCCCGCAGGGGACTCGGGGTGCCCAGCCGCACCAGCGTCTGTCCTCACCCGTCACGCTGGCTCTTTTAAGAACGACGAGAGAAAGGCTAGACGGATGTGGGTTTCTCCGAGTCGCTGCCACTGGGGAGCGCGCCAGCCCTGCTCCTGCCTCCCGACACGGCCACGGCTGCCCTCCTGCTCGCCGCCTCTTCCCAGGTCCTCTCCTGGGCTTAGCCGCCTGAGCCGGACTCACAGCCCCTGTGTGTCTCCCTGTCACCTGGCGCCATCACACACACACACACACACACGCACACACACTGTGCAGCAGGCTGCCTCACACATACACACACCCGTGCAGCAGGCTACCTCACACACACACACACACACACACCGTGCAGCAGGCTGCCTCTCTCTCTCTCTCACACACACACACACACACACCCCGTGCAGCAGGCTGCCTGTCTCTCTCTCTCTCACACACACACACACACACATACCCCATGCAGCAAGCTGCCTCTCTCTCACACACACATACACACACCCGTGCAGCAGGCTACCTCACACACACACACACACACACTCCGTGCAGCAGGCTGCCTCTCTCTCTCTCTCTCTCACACACACACACACACACACACCCCGTGCAGTAGGCTGCCTCTCTCTCTCTCTCTCTCTCACACACACACACACACACACCCCGTGCAGCAGGCTGCCTCACACATACACACACACACTGTGCAGCAGGCTGCCTCTCTCTCTCTCACACACACACACACACACCGTGCAGTAGGCTGCCTCTCTCTCTCTCTCTCTCTCTCACACACACACACACACACACACACACCCCGTGCAGCAGGCTGCCTCTGACCGGCACGGCCCGCTCAGCGCTGGCCAGGCATGCAGGGGGCGAAGCGTCCCCCCAGCTCCTACCTTGGCTGGCGACTGCTCCGTCACGAGTCAAGGCTACCCCCGCTGCGCCTTAGAACAGGAGGCCTCTGGCCTTAGCCTGAGCCCAATGATGGTGGAGGGTGTGTCCAGAGCTGGGCCTGCAAGTGCCTGTCTCCCCCAGCAGCCGGCCCACGCCGAGGCTGGGCTCCCAGAGTGGCCCTGGAGGTGCCAGGTCCGGAACTGGCCGCCCACGTTCCCACCGCGTCTGTCAGCCTCAGATCCGGGGGAGGGGGGAGCGGAGCCCCCGCTGGACAGCGCTCGGGGCCGCATGGTGCCGGCCGCGCTGCGGGGAGGCACACGCAGGCGTCTGTCCACAGCCCCTCCACGTGCACGCTGGGCAGCGGCTCAGACCGTGTGACAGCTGCTCTGTGCTCCCTAGTTGCCCTGAAGACCATGGAGACTGCCGAGAAGCTGGCCCGGTTTGTCGCTCAGGTGGGCCCCGAGATCGAGCAGTTCAGCATAGAGAACAGCGCCGACAACCCCGACCTGTGGTACGTACCCCGGGGCCTCGCCACGCCCCCCTTGCTCCCTCCCCCGTTTCACTCCCCGGACGCTTGCAGTGGCTGGGGCTGGGCCAGGCCAAGGTTGACAGCCAGGAATACAATCCCGGCCTCCCCCTGGGTGACGGCAGCTCCGTCAATGGCTGCTGCCTCCCAGTCGCAGCCGCGTGTCGAGCCCTGGCGGTCAGACGTGAGAAGGGGGCGTGCCGACCGGCGTCGTGCCAGGGGGCTGAGTGCGCGCTCCTCATCCCTCCTTCGTGCCCTAGTGTGCTGTGATCCCAGCCGGGACCCAGGCGGAGAGAAGTCCCCAGAGCGTCTGTTCTCTGGGCCAGAGGGGACAGTGCGGCCGCACGTGGGCTGAGCAAGGGTTGGCTTGGGAGAGGAGAGAGGTGGCAATTCGCCAGGCCTGAGCGACAGGCACGTCTGCCTTGGTGGTGGCCACCCTGAGTGGAGGGACGCGCTCACCCTCTCCGGTCCTCAGAAGGCATCAGAACCGTGCAGCCTGAGCCGGGGCTGGGGGTCAGCTCCCCGCCGAGAGGGGTTCCCAGAGCGTCTGTGGTCTCCCCGCGGGGGCAGGGCTCTGGGCTCCTTGGCTGCTTCCCGCTTGCTGGAGACTGGAGCCTGAGTCCAGTCAGAAGTCCAGTGGGGGGCTGGCGCTGTGGCACAGTGGGGTGAACAGCCACCTACAGCTCCAGCATCCCACTGGGGCACGGGTTCGAGTCCCGGCTGCTCCACTTCTGATCCAGCTCCCTGCTGATGCACCTGGGAAAGCAGTGGAGGGTGGCTCTAGTGCTTGGGCCCCTGCACCTGCGTGGGAGACCTGGAGGAAGCTCCTGGCTCCTGGCTTCAGCCTGGCCCAGCCCCAGCTGTTGCAGCCATTTGGGGGGCGAACCAGCAGGTGGGAAATCTTTCTGTGTCTCTCCCTCTCTCTCTGACACTGCCTTTCAGGTAAATAAATCTTCCCAGTGGAGGGTCGGATGCTTGGCCCGGCAGTTAAGATGCCCACATCCCCATCGGTGCTGGGTCGAGTCCCTGCTCGAATCCCGAGTCCGGCTTCCCAAGCACAGCCTAGATGGGAGCACTGCTGACTCTGCCGGGTGCCTGCCCCGCTGCAGCCTGCTCCAGCCGTGGCTGTGGCAGGCGTCTGGGCAGTGAACCCCAATTTCCCAGTTAATTAGCAAGTCTGCCTGTCCACCTCTCAAGTTAAAAAAAAAAGGTTGAGAAGTTCCATGTCTTCCGTGTGATGGGAATGGAGCTTCCTGCTGTGTGCTTTCTGGTACCCGAGGGTGTGAGCTGAGCACTGCCGGCCCGCAGCCTTGGCCCTGGCCTGGGCCCCGCTCCCGAGCCCCAGCCGCAGCCCGGCGAGCGCAAGCTGCTTCTGCCTTCCACAGGCGCTGGTGCCCTGCCGGCCTCGGGGTCAGGGCCAGGCAAGGCCGCCTCGCACGTCCCATCGGTCTTTGCTCTCCTTGGTTTTCTTTTTTTCTAGTGAACATTCATTATTTTTGTTTTAAAAATACTTATTTGTGGCCAGCGCTGTGGTTTAACAGGCTAATCCTCCGCCTTGCGGCGCCAGCACCCCAGGTTCTAGTCCCGGTCGGGGTGCTGGATTCTGTCCCGGTTACCCTTCTTCCAGTCCAGCTCTCTGCTGTGGCCCGGGAGTGCAGTGGAGGATGGCCCAAGTGCTTGGGCCCTGCACCCGCATGGGAGACCAGGAGAAGCACCTGGCTCCTGCCTTCAGATCAGCGCGGTGCGCTGGCCGCAGTGGCCATTGGAGGGTGAACCAACGGCAAAGGAAGACCTTTCTCTCTGTCTCTCTCTCTCTCTCTCACTGTCCACTCTGCCTGTCCAAAAAAAAAAAAAACTTATTTTTTGAGAGGCAGAGGGAGCTTCCATCTGCTGGCTCACTCCCCGTATGTCCGCACCTGCTGAAGCTGGGCCAGGCCAGAACCAGGAGCGAGGGGCTCCAGCCTGGCTGCCTCCCAGGGTCCATGCTAGAAGGAGACTGGACCTGGAGGTGGAATCGGGACTCAAGTCAAGCACTCTGAGTGTGGGCGTCCCAAGCAGCATCTTCATATTTATTTATTTTTATTGGAAAGAGAGGCAGATCTTCATGCACGGACTCGTTCCTCAAATGCCCACAGGAGAGCTCCATCCAGGTGTCCCACGTGGGTGGCAGGGGCGCAGTACTTGGGTGCTCCCAGGTGCCTTAGCGAGGAGCCGGGTGGGAAGCAGAAGCAGGACGTCCCGAGTGGGGGCTTCACTTGATGCGCCGTGGCACTGTCCTGTGTACCTTTTACAGCTTAGTGATGTATCCCGGACCCCCCCTTCCTGTCTGGTCTGCACTGTTGGTGTCTGCAGGTGGCCTTCCTCTTGCCTCACGGAATGGCCCTGTGAGCCCCAGGCAGGAGGTGCTGCAGGTGGCCGGCCCTCCTCTAGGGGGCGCCACGTGGCCGCGGGCTACCCTGGTCCAGCAGCAGCCAGCCGCACTGCCTGCTGGCTCCCCCGACGCCGTCCGTCCTGGGTTGGCACCTGTGACCCAGGGCGCCCGGGTCTCGGTGCTGGCACATTCCCTCGGCTGTCTGCACCCTGGTGCCTCCAGCCCCTCCCCCGAGAGCGGACCCTCGGGCGTCTTGGGCTCGGCTCCTGACTTGAGGCCCTCCGGGTCTGTCTCGCAGAGCAGCCGCCGCGTCAGCCCCTGGCTGCGCACGGCAGGTGCAGTCCCGCCGTACTGAGCCTCCCGCTTACCCAGCGTGTTTCCTGCATCCCAGGTTCCTCCATGACCAAAATAGCTCCGCCTTCAAGTTCTACCGCAAGAAAGTGCTGGAACTGTGCCCGTCGATTCGCTTCACCTCGCCTGCCGACAGCAGCGGCGAGAGCGGGGAGGCGCGGGCGGGCCCCGCGGACCCCACCGAGGGGGCCCCAGAGCGCGAGGCCCCGCAGCAGGAGGTGGAGCTTGGGAGCCTAGAGGCGGGGCCTGAGGAGGACGAAGAGGGGGACGAGGACGAGGACGAGCAGGGCCCTGGCCATGCAGGAAGGGCCCACAGCGCTGAGGGCAGCCCCCCCGCCGACGGCCACCCCGGAGAGGCCGCGGAGGACGACCCGGCCGGGCCCCCCGGCCTGACCCAGGCTGCCTCGGGCTCCTGCTTCCCCCGGAAGAGGGTCAGCAGCAAGTCGCTGAAGGTCGGCATGCTCCCCGCGCCCAAGAGGGTGTGTCTCATCCAGGAGCCCCAGGGTGAGTGCCCCGCAGAGGGTGGGCGGAGACGGCACTGCCCGGCGCTCTGGCGGCCTGACCAGCTGCGTCCTTCAGGGAGGCGGCTTGGTGGGTCTTAGCACACTTGCGCAGGTGCGGGCCCCCAGGGTGGCAGAGCAGAAGCCCTTCCCAGGGTGCCGCTGGCCCTCTGGGGCCTTCTGTGTGCTGAGCCCGTAACCCGGGACCACCAGCTGGCCCCATTGTTCGCCTTTTCCACTGTCAGTTGGCACCTGATGGACCACTATGGCCCGGCCCCTTCCCCCCGCCCTTGAGCCTGCACGGTGTCTCCGCGTCACCAGGCCCAGGCGGGGAAACTGTGCTGTTGCCGTGACCTGTGCCCATCAGGGGACCGTCACAGCCACAGCAGCCGTGTCCCCCAGAGCAGCCCTGTTGTCTGTGTGCGGAGACCTCCGCGTCCAGTGGTTTGCGGGCCCCTCCCCTGCAGCCTGCACCACTCCAGGCCTCTCGTGGGTGGTGGTAGCATAGCCAGTCTCTTCCAGGCTGACGAGCGTCAGGGCAGTCTGTGGAAAGTGGTCTGAGAAGATGGGTGTGGGGGTGGCCGTCTGTGCCCCACGGCAGCTCCTGTGTTCTGGTCCTGGCGCTGGCTCCTGACCCCAGCGTCCTGCCAGCGCACGTGCTGGGGCTGTAGCGAGGGCGCGGGTGGTCGGGGGAGACCTGGCCAGCCCCCTGCCTCCTGGCTCTGGCCCACGCCCGGCCCCGCCCCTCCTGAGCACCTGGGAAGTGAACCTGCGGGTGGGAGCTCTCTGTGTGTCTCCCGCCACCATCCCCGTTTGTCTCTCTGCCTCTCAAATAAAAACACATATTTTTCAAGATTTTTTTTTTAGTGCAAAAAACTTGGAAGTCCAGGCATAGTGTTGTCAGCCTGTACTTCCCGTTTGTTTTCGAAAGCCCCCTCGTCTGGCCTTGGGAGAAACGTGGGGCTGCCGCTGCTTGCCAGGCCCTCAGTTCCTGGACTGTGGGGTCGGTGAGACAGGAGCGGACGTGCCAAGCGCCTTCCTGAGAAGGTGAAGTGGAGTCCTGTGACCTGCTGAGAGCCAGAGGCTCCGGCCGGCGCTGCTCCTGGCCGGCAGAGCACTTGTAGCAAACGAGGCCGGTTCACACTGAGGCGCAGCGCCTCCCCAGGGCGCGGGACACACTGTGGCAGGCACTGTCACCCGCGGGAGGGCTCAGGTCCCCTGTCTGCTGGTTTGTATTGGAGAGGCAGACGGGGACGGACACGGAGAGAGCTCCCACCCTCTGGGCCAGTCCCCCAGTGCCTGCAGCAGCTGGGGCTGGGCCACCGGGTCTCACCGGGTCTCCCGTGTGGTGGCGGGGTCCTCTGAGCCCCTGGGCTGCCCTCCACTGCCCTCCCTGGTGCATCAGCAGGAAGCTGGAGTGAGAAGCTGAGGTTAGATAAACCCCGCTCCACGGGGACGTGGGCAGAGGGCGTGACCACCGGAGTCGTGTCTGAATGGACTCCCGGAGCAGGGCGGCCCTCGGGAACCCGGCACGAGGGCCCAGTTGCTATTCCCGGGCGTGTGCTGTGGTGGTGGGCCGGGGCCGTCTGCTGTCCTCGGGGGCTGGGAGCCGTCTCGCGACCCCTTCTTTCCCCGTGGTCACCCGGCCCGTGACGACCGAGGCCCGTGAAGTCGTTCACTGGGGCCCCGCCAAGGCCACTGCAGGCCCTTGTGGCAGGCTCGGCTTTCGGGGGCTCGCGTTGTGTGGCGGTGAGAGCCGCTGTGAATGTCCACGTGGCCCTTGGCACTGCTGAGGTGGTGTGTGTCCGTGTGCATGCATGTTCCTTTGTCTTGCAGTCCATGAGCCAGTTCGAATCGCCTACGACAGGCCTCGGGGGCGGCCCCTGTCCAAAAAGAAGGTGAGCCTGCGCCTCGGTCCGGGTCGCCTGGGGTCTCGGGGATGCCGAGGGCGCGGCCAGGCCGGCCTGGGTGTCAGGCCGAGGGGTCAGCGTGGCACCCACAGGCACACTGCTCTCTGGGGCCTGCTGTAGCCCGCCACAGCACGGCCACAGAGATGTCGGAGCCCGGCGGACTGTGCTGGGGGCGACGAGAGTGGCCAGCGGAGTCCCAGGGCTGTGTGCAGTGAGCGCGGCCCACGGTGACGCTCTGGGCACGTGGGGGCGTGCTGCTGAGTCCGGAAGGGGGATAGCTGCCCTTGGCTGGCGTGGGGGGAGTGCACACCACCTGGCTGCGGGACGTGTTGCAGGTGAGGTCACTGGACCCATGGGAGGGCCTCACGGCTGCCCAGTGGTCAGGGAGGCGACTGTGTCAATGTCGGGCACAGTGGGGGTGTGACCCGCCCCGTGTCTGTCTGACCGCAGCTGCGGTGTGGGGCCCAAGCTCATGGTTCCTGCCCAGCGGGCCTAGCCTGGGTGAGGGAGGGGCCCCTAGGCCGTGGAGCCAGGCTCAGCCCTGCCACCACCTGCCCGGTGACCCCTGCCCCCAGTGGGCCGCCACACCTGCCCTGCAGGCGGGTGGCGGAGTCAGACTTGACCCTGGTGGCGTCCGCCCACCCTCCCTCTGCTGCCTGCACGGCCTCGCCCAGCCCTGGGCGCACTGGCCTGCAGCTTCGCAGTACCCCGCGGCATGGTGGTGGGGGCAGGGGGAGGCTCACCGAGGTCCGTCCCGCTGCTCCCCATAGGCGCGCAGGGCCCAGGAGGGCCAACAGAGCTCCCCTTTCTCCAGTCGCACTGGCCCGCCCAGGAGGAGAACACGGAGGCCCCGGGCCAGCCCCTCCTCTCCTGCTCTCTTCCCATCCGGGGTGGGCTCTGGTGCTGCCCTCCCCCGCCAGCCCCTAGCACTGGGAAGCTGATTGCTGGCACCTGGTGCAGGTCGTGGGCAGCGGCTGAGTGTGGGGTTACCCCATGCGCCCACTGGCCTTGTGGTAGATGTGGCCGGGGCCCTGAACTCGGTGCAATGCTGTCACCGGGTCACCCAGCCCTGCTCACTGCCCTCAGCTGCCCAGAGCCCCTCCGGACCCGTGAGGGCCTGTGCTGTGCCGTCCCACGTGGCCGCCTCCCCCGTGGCCTCCCAGGTTCCATCCGGGGCCCAGAGGGCGCTGAGCACCCTGCCCTCCCGCCCACCCTCAGCTGCACCGGCGCTCAGCGAGGTCTGCGTGCTGCTGTCACGCACCCCGACATCCCAGCAGAGCCCACTGTCCAGGGCAAACCGGGCAGGTGGTAGGGTGGCCAAAGCCGTGGGAGGCGGCCTGGTGAGGGCCGGGGTCTGCCAGCTCGCACTCAGCCACTGCCTGCCTGGCTGTCCTGCCTCAGGCCACGCCCACCGCGTCACTGCAGGGCCCTGCTTGCTACCCCAGGTCCCCACTCGGCACCACTCCTGCTGACCCCGCGGCCCAGGACCTGCCGTCCTCTTTGGTTTTCCTCCCAGCGTTAGCGCCAGGGCTGGGGCAGCTGGGGGAGCCGGGGCAGCGAGGCCCAAGCCTGGTGCCCGTCCTGGCCCCA
This sequence comes from Lepus europaeus, assembly GCF_033115175.1. Classification (NCBI taxonomy): domain Eukaryota; kingdom Metazoa; phylum Chordata; class Mammalia; order Lagomorpha; family Leporidae; genus Lepus; species Lepus europaeus. The sequence goes on from NC_084846.1 coordinate 6,352,254, forward strand.
GGAGGCTCAGGCTGAGGCCTCAGACTTGGGGGCCCTCCCCTCGGGGGGTGTGGAGGCCGGGGGCGGGGGACTCGGCGTGGCCGGGGCGCACCCTTGCCTAACTCGTCCCTGCGGCCACTCACCCGCCTCCGCTCTCCCCCAGAAGCTCAAGGAGTCGGACTTCGCCCAGCAGAAGCTGACCGACAAGAACCTGGGCTTCCAGATGCTGCAGAGGATGGGCTGGAAGGAGGGCCACGGGCTGGGCTCGCGCGGCAAAGGCATCCGGGAGCCCGTCGGCATGTACGCAGGCGCACCGCGGGCGCTGGTGTGTGGGTGGTGGTGGCTGGAGCCCTGGCACCTCTCCGGGAGCCCCTAGCGCGCGAGCCTGTGGGACGCAGGGCCGGGGCAGTGGGCGTGTGGTCCCCGTGCTCAGAGCCGGCACCGCCGCCCACCTGCCCCCTCGCCCTCTCCGCCTGGTCCCGCGTCCCGCCCCTGGGGAGCCGCTCGCCTCGGGTGCCCCCTAACTGGGTTTCCTTTCGCTCCCCAGGGGCACGGCCTCGGAAGGGGAGGGGCTGGGGGCCGACGGGCAGGAGCGGCAGGAGGACACGTTCGACGTGTTCCGCCAGCGAATGATGCAGATGTACAGGCACAAGCGGGCCAGCAAGTAGGTGCGTGCCGAGCCCCGCCCCCGCCCTGCAGGCCGGGAGCCGCGCCCCCGCCCCCGGGCCGGCCTCTCTCTCTCGCTCCAGCTTTCTCTCTCCGATGACAGCCGCCTGCCAGCAGCGGGACCAGCAGCGCCGACTCCCCGGCAGCCGCGGCCTGGCCCTCCCCGGGTCTCCAGATCCTTCCCCTGAGAAGGGCCTTGTCCCCGAGTGTCCCTCTCACCCATCGTCTCCGGCCCGGCTTGGAACCAAATCCTCCTCCCCCCGAGTAGATGAACTCAGTGATGAGCGCTAAGCCCCGGGAGCACCAGTCCTCTTAAAACCTTCCCTGGCCGGAGCCGCCGGAGCCCGCGTGCGGTTCGGTGTGTACCGGAAACGGCGTCTCCCTGGGCCTCTCCCCGTGCGGCTCCTCCGCAGGTGCCGTGAGCCCCGCTCTGCCCGGCGCTGGCCAGGGCCTGCCGCGGGCACGCACGCGCCTCCAGCCTGAGCCTGGGTTTACGCACGGGCCCCACGGCGGTCACTGCCGAGGGTGGCGATGCTGGCTCTGCCGCGTCACCCGAGCCGCTGTGGGGAGCGCGCATGGGCCCAGGGCACGGAGGGAGCGAGCTCAGCTGGGTTCACGAGGTCCGCATCGCCCGGGAGGGAGGCGTGGCTTCTGTGGGGCCCCCGTGGGCCGTGGCCGCCGCCCTCTGCCTGCGATTGGGGAGGGGGGTGTTCCGGGCCCTCTGCGCAGGTCCGCGGTGAAGTCTGCACAGCCCGGGCTCCAGCTCGCGCCCCAGGCCAGGACCACAGAGGGGCTGCGAGGCAGGCGCTGCCTCTGCGCACCGGGGCGTCTGTCCCAGGCAGGCGCCGTGCGCCCCTCCCAGGCTCTGCCTGCTCTCCTCGCTCCTCTCTCTTGGACATCGCAGACCTTGGTGGCTGTGGAGGCCCCGGGGCGCCAGCACCGGGGACGAGGGGGCGGCCAGGGTCCAGGGCTCCTCTCCTCTGCTGAGCTCTCGGGCAGCCTCCCGGGGCCGTGGGAGCCCGGGGAGCCGGCACCGGGAGCAGGGGGCCTGCGGCCCTCACAGCTCCACTGCCCGCAGGGGCCGAGCCCTGTGCCTTTGTCCTAGCTGGCTCGGCCTTGACTTTCCACTGGAATTTACTAGAAAGCGAACCCTCGCCGACGATCCTGGTGTGGGGCACTGACCCCACAGCCGCCTGCCGCTGCCCCCGGCCCGGCCCAGTTGGCGCAGCGACCACTCCAGGCACGGGGGACACCTGTCTCCTGTCCGGGTACCTGCGGGGCCCTGCGCCACCGCCCTCCCCACCTCCACCCCCCCCCCCCGCCCCGACAGCGCAGGGCGCCCCGTGCGGGTGCACGTGCAGGGGCGTGGCCTGGCGGTCACGCCATCTTCTCTCGTAGCTCCAGGGTGTCCCCGGGCAGACTGCGGCGTCCGGTCACTGTGTGCTCACTGTCCCCGTCACTGGAAATCCGCGCGCTCGTGTGTTTGGTGGCCGGCGAAGCCTAGAGGATGTCCCACACAGAAGACCCTGAAGTTGTCCCGCTCCGGAAGGCCGGAGTTGTGAATGTCGGTAGTCATTAGCTGTTGCAATAAACGTAAGGACCCGAGCCCCGCCGTCTCCGCGCCCAGTGTTTAGGCTCCGCCGGGACAGGGTCCCCCGGGGGAGTGCCCAGCTCCCGGACGCTGGGAGGCGGTGGCAGTGGCTCAAATGGGGGGGGCCCTGCCACCCACGTGGTAACCCTGGGTTGGGGTTCCAGCTGTCGGCTTTGGCCCCAGCGCAACCCTGGCCATGGAGGGCACTTGGGGAGTGAACCCGTGGGTAGGGTGCTCTCTCCCTGGCTGTCTCTCAGTAAGTAAAAAAAATGTTAAAGATTTATGTATGTATTTGAAAGGCAGAGTTAGAGAGAGGTCTTCCATCCGCTGGTTCACTCCCCAAATGGCCACAGTGGCTGAAGCTGGGCTGATCCGAAATCCGGAGCCAGGAGCTCCATCCGGGTCTCCCACACGGGTGCAGGGGCCCAAGGACCTGGGCCATCTTCTGCTTTCCCAGGCAGAGAGCAGCCGGGACTCGAACCCGCATCCATATTGGATGTGGGCACTGCAGGCTGTGGCTTTACCCGCTATGCCACAGCGCCGGCCCCAAGTACAAGTTGAAAAGATAGTATTTGTGTTGTAGAAGGCAGAGGGCAGGTGGCACGCAGCCGGCCCGTGGGAGGGCGGGGACACCGCGGACACACAAGGCCTGCCTGCCCCAGCGCTGTCTCCCTGCCCCAGGTCTCGCCCCCACCCCCACAAAGAGCCCGCGGGACCTCAGCCTGCAGGGAGGAGGCTGCCTAGGAAGGTGCCTGGCCCCTGCCCCGCGGGAACGGAGGCCGGACCCCAAGCGCGCGGCGGACAGCACAGAGGTGGCCCTGCAGCCACGATGGGGGCGGAGTCACACAGTGGCCGCACTGCTCTGGTGCCACTCCAAGGCCCCGCCCCCGGTCCGCACCCCTTGCCTTGCGGGGGGGGGGGGGCTGCTCAAGGTCACTTGGAGGACGAGGCCGCTCAATGCCGACTGCCTGCTTAGAAGTGAACATTTCCCCGCTGTTGGGACGGACAGGGCACCCGCACCCCGTGTCGGAGTGTGCTGGGCCTCCCGTCCAGCTCCCCGCTGACGCGCCTGGGAGGCAGCATTGATGGCCCAGTGTTCGGGCCCTGCCGTCCACGGGGGAGACCCGGATGGGGCTCCTGGCTCCTGACTTCGGCCCGGCACGGCCCTATATGGCTCTTACAGGCATTTGGGGGGGTGAACCTCCAGCAGATGAGAGATCTCTCTGCCTTTCAAATAAACCAAGGAGGGGACGAGACTTGCAGCTCCGTGAGTGCCATGGCAGCAGCCACTTCCTCCAGTCCTCAGGAGGGGGCGCTCGCGAGCTGACCGCGCTCGGCCGGATCTGTCCGGAGCATCCGCTGGCTGGACTCCTGGGAGCACCGCCTCCCAGTCGCTGTTCCGCGCTGCGATTGCGCGGGGCCGGAAGGCCGCTCAGACAGTGCCCCGTCCCGTGGACCCGGGGCGGGCCACCGTTACCACGTCTGCCGATCGGAGGAACGGTACGCCTCGGGAGCCAGCTCTTCTGTTCCCCAGCCTGATGGCCCTAGAAAGCCGCCCTCGGGCACGGGGCCGGCAGCCCGCGGAACACGGGGCACGAGTCCTGGCTGCTCCACTTCCGATCCAGCTCTCTGCTGTGGCCTGGGAAAGCAGCAGAGGATGGCCCGAGTGCCTGGGTCCCTGCACCCACGTGGGAGACCCAGATGGAGCTCCGGGCTCCTGGCTTCGGCCTGGCCCAGCCCTGGGCCGTTGTGGATCTGAGGAGTGAACCAGTGGATGGAAGATCTCCCTCTCGCTCTGTCACTCTACCTTTCAAATCTTCCTGAAAGACGGCAGGAGAGAGAAGAGGAGCCTGCTCCTAACTGTCCCCGGCACGGGTGGGGGAGGAGGGGCTCTTCCTGGTCCCCTGCCCCCCCTGGGTGCCCTCCCCCGGCTGGGGGGGGAGCGGGTGGTGCACTATGAGTGACGGCGGCCCAAGGCTGGTCCGAGGGAAGCCACACCCACAGGCACAGGCCCGCGGCGATGCCCGTCTGCTCCAGACATCTGTGCCCCGGCTGGGGCCCAGGCCACTGCTTCCTGAGTCCGGCGAGGGGGGAAGTCCGCACCGCTTCCGCCCACGGCCATTGTCCCCAGGCTGCTGCCACCGCCCACACCGCCGGGCAGAGTCCCTCTGTCGTCCTTGTCCATCCGTCTGTCCTTTCCTTCCTTCCTTCCTCCACCACGCCCTCCACACGCAGCGGGGCAGCTGGTGACACCCACGTCCCGTAGGGCAACGCCTGGCTCCAGTCCCCCAGTCCTGGGCTCTGCTCACGGGGGCGACCCCGATGCAGCCCCTGGCTCCTGGCTTCGGCCTGGCCCAGCCTCGGCTGTTCTAGGCGCTGCAGTCCCGCCCCTGAGCCACGTTGATCTCCAATCCTTCAGACAATCCCCGCTCCCAAAGCTCCACCAGTCAGACCTGGGGAGCCCCCACCCCGAGTGCCAGGCCTCTCTGTGCCTCAGTTCCCCCATCTGTACAGTCTCCACCATCCGCTGCTCCACTCCCCAGGTGGCCACAACAGCCCAAGGCTGGGCCAGGCCCGAGCCAGGAGCCAGGAGCTCCATCCGGGTCTCCCCCGGGGTGCAGGGGCCCAGGCCCTCGGGCCATTTCCCGCTGCTTTCCCAGGTGCATTAGCAGGGCACGAGACCGGAAGTGGAGCACCAGAGACTCGAACCAGTGCTCACAAGGGCTGCTGGCCGGCTTAGCCCACGGCGGCCCCCTACAGATGGGTCCTCTGGGGGTCTCAGGGCTGTCCGGAAAGCGAGATGGGGTTCAGAGTGACTTTCTTGTGGTGTGCGCGACATTGGGGCCCACGCCGGGGTCAGGACTCCGTGGGAACCAGAGGGCAGCCTGCAGGAGCAGCTGGGTGCCCGGCAAAAGTGGAGCAGGCGCGTGGCCGCGGGCGCCCGCACACACACATACACACACACGCACACACGGGGAGGGGGGAGGCCGGCCTGTGCCGGCTCCCGCGCCCTAGTTTCTTGTTTACCAGTCTGGGGCCATCACTTATTTTCAGATGGGAAGGTTTGTGTGTGGCCGCCCGCCAGGGCCCCCGAGCCAGCCATGCCCACAGCGGGAGTTTGGCTTGGGGAAGGAGCGCCCGGCTGCTGATGGACAGCCACGGCCCGAGACCCCCACGCCCCTCTGCCCGCGTGCCGGGCAGACAAACGAGGCTGTGTTTGCTGAAGGTTTAATTTAAAAAAAAAATTAATTTTATTTATTTGAAAGGCAGAATGAGAGAGAGGAGAGACAGACAGAGTTTCCACCCGCTGGGTCTCTCCCCAGATGCTCGCGACAGCCACGACGGGGCCAGGCTGAAGCCAGGAGCCTGGACCTCCACGCAGGGGTCTCCCACGTGGGCGGCAGGGCCCCCAACCAAGGACCTGCGCCATCGCCATCACCGCGGCCTCCCAGGGTGCGCATCCGCAGGGAGCTGGAGTCCGGAGTGGACCTGGGAGTCGCACCCAGGCGCTCCGACGCTGGGACGCGGGCGTCGCCAGTGGAGTTGGGGGCGGGGCCTCCACGAGGTGATGGACAGCCAGTGAGGCCTGGTGGCCGGGGGCCCTGGGCCTAGGGGGCTGAGGCTTTCAGAGAGGCGCAGAAACCCTGGGGGCCGAGGGCATTGGCCTTGAACTCGGGCCGAGCCAGCCTGCGCCCCAACAGATGTCCCGGGTAGTGGGGTTCGGGCGCAGCGGCCTCGCTTCTCCCCTCCCTCCCTGCAGAACTGGAACTCGGCCCCCAGTAAGCACGCACTGCCCGTGTGCCCCCGCCCCCGCCCCCGCTCCTGCCCCCCGCAGCTGCTCCCCGGTGACTCCTGTAAGAGCTGCACCAGTGTGCATCTGGGGGCGGGCCTGGGGGGCAGCGGGCGACGCTGCCACTTGAGATGCCCCATCCCCCATCCCAGGGCCGGTTCGAGTCCCGGCTGCTCCACTTCCGACCCGGCTCCCTGCTGACACGCCTGGGAAGGCAGCGGGAGATGGCTCCAGGGCTTGGACCCTTGCACCCACGTGGGAGACGCGGATGGAGCTCCGTGTTCTTGGTTTGGACTGGCTGGGCCGATCTGAAGCCAGGAGCCAGGAGCTCCATCCAGGTCTCCGAATGCAGGGGCCCAAGCACCTGGGCCATCTTCCATTGCTTTCCCAGGCCATAGCAGAGAGCTGGATGGGAAGTGGAGCAGCCGGGACTCAAACCGGCGCCCGTATGGGATGCCGGTGCTGCAGGCCGGGTCTTAAACCCGCCGCGCCACAGGGCCGGCCCCTAAACCGCTCTTCGTGAGCAGCGTTTGTCCATCTGTGCATGGCTTCACTCCCTGAGCACGATGTCACCAAGGCCACGTGCTACAGCGGTGTCAGGGCTGCCCTCCTCTTCCGGGCTGAGTGACCGTCCCCGGGCTGAGTGGCTGTCCCCGGGCTGAGTGAGCGTCCCCGGACTGAGTGACCATCCCCGGACTGGGTGGCCGTCCCCAGGCTGAGTGACCGTCCCCGGACTGGGTGGCCGTCCCCAGGCTGAGTGGCCGTCCCCGGGCTGAGTGGCCGTCCCCGGGCTGAGTGGCTGTCCCCGGGCTGAGTGGCCGTCCCCGGACTGGGTGACCGTCCCCGGACTGGGTGGCCGTCCCCGGGCTGAGTGGCTGTCCCCGGGCTGGGTGACCGTCCCCAGGCTGGGTGACCGTTCCCGGACTGGGTGGCCGTCCCCGGGCTGAGTGGCTGTCCCCAGGCTGAGTGGCCGTCCCCGGACTGGGTGGCCGTCCCCGGACTGGGTGACCGTCCCCGGACTGAGTGGCCGTCCCCGGGCTGCGTGACCATCCCCGGGCTGAGTGGCCGTCCCCGGGCTGAGTGACCGTCCCCGGGCTGAGTGGCCGTCCCCGGGCTGAGTGGCCGTCCCCGGACTGAGTGGCTGTCCCCAAGCTGGGTGGCCGTCCCCGGGCTGCGTGACCGTCCCCGGGCTGAGTGACCGTCCCCGAGCGGAGTGACCGTCCCCGGGCTGCGTGACCGTCCCCGGGCTGAGTGACCGTCCCCGAGCAGAGTGACCGTCCCCGGGCTGAGTGGCCGTCCCCGGGCTGAGTGGCCGTCCCCGGGCTGCAGGGCCCAGGCTACGCTCATCCGGGAGCAGACGCCCGGACCGCCCCGCCCTTCGGCTACTCTGACTCACGCGCCCTGAACAAGGTGCACGGTCGACTTCACCTCTCAGCTGCGACTCTGACCGTGTGGCCGGCAAGCCGGTGCTGGGGCCCAAGGACCGGGGCCACCCTCCACTGCTCGCCCAGGCCATAGCAGAGAGCGGGATGGGAAGTGGAGCAGCCGGGTCTTGATCCGGTGCCCACATGGGATGCCAGCACTGGAGGTGGTGGCTTAGCCCGCTGCACCACAGCACCGGCCCCAAGATTTGAGTCCCAACTCTGGCTTCCAACTCCAGCTCCCGGCTAGGAAAAAGTACTCAAGCGATTGGGCCCCGGCTGGAGTTCCTGGCCCCCAGATCCACCTGGCCCAGCCCCAGCTGTTTTGAGAATTTGAGGAGTGAGCCCCTCCCCCTCCCCTCCCCTCCCCCTCCCCTCCCTCCCCCTCTCTGTAGCTCAGCCTTTCAAGTAAACAAATGATTCCTTACTTTTTCTTTTTTTTTTGACAGGCAGAGTGGACATTGAGAGAGAGACAGAGAGAAAGGTCTTCCTTTTGCCATTGGTTCACCCTCCAATGGCCGCTGCGGCCGGCGCACCGCGCTGATCCAAAGCCAGGAGCCAGGTGCTTCTCCTGGTCTCCCATGGGGTGCAGGGCCCAAGGACCTGGGCCATCCTCCACTGCCTTCCCGGGCCATAGCAGAGAGCTGGCCTGGAAGAGGGGCAACCAGGACAGAATCCGGCACCCCGACCGGGACTAGAACCTGGTGTGCCGGCGCCGCAAGGCGGAGGATTATCCTAGTGAGCCGCGGCACCGGCCTGATTCCTTACTTTTAAAAGAACCTCAATGTTTAGATTTCTTTCTTCTACTTATAAAGATCAGATGCACAGAGACCGGAGCTGTGGCGTAGTGGGCTAAGCCTCTGCCTGTGGCACCAGCATCCCATATGGGCGCCGGTTCAAGTCCCAGCTGCTCCACTTCCCATCCAGCTCTCTGCTATGTCCTGGGAAGGCAGTGGAGGATGGCCCAAGTCCTTGGACCCCTGTGCCCATGTGGGAGACCCGGAGGAAGATCCTGGCTCCTGGCTTCAGATCAGCACAACACCAGACATTGTGGCCAACTGGGGAGTGAACCGGCAGATGGAAGACCTCTCTCTCTCTCTCTCTCTCTCTCTCTGTAACTCTGCCTCTCAAATAAATATATAAAATCTTGAAAAAAAATCCGACATGCATACCACACCCGCTTATTCACACCGCAGCCACTGGTGTGGAAGGCAAGGCGGGGCCCCACCCAGGCAGGTCAGGGCAGGAGAAGCGGAAGTCCACGTTCAAGCCGGGTCCACGGGGAGCGGGGAGGCGGGGCTCCTGCCTCCCGGCCGCCTCACAGGAGCTGCTGCTGCTCCCTGGTTTGTTTGTTTGTTTTAAGATTTATTTATTTAGTTGAATGTCAGAGTTACACAGAGAGAGGAGAGAGAGAGGTCCTCCATCCGCTGGTTCACTCCCCAGATGGCCACAACGGCCAGAGCTGGGCCAGATTGAAGCCAGGAGCCAGGAGCTCCATCCGGGTCTCCCACGCGGGTGCAGGGGCCCAAGGACTCGGGCCATCACCTGTTGCTTTCCCAGGCCACAGCAGAGAGCTGGACCGGAAGTGGAGCAGCCGGGTCTCGAACAGGTGCCCATAAGGGATGCCGGCGCCGCAGGCGGCGACCTGCCCCGCCGTGCCGCAGCGCCGGCCCCCACATCCCATTTAATGCGCCTGCGTTGTGGCTGTGGCCATCCCAGGGGTCGGCGCGGCGTCTTCCGTACGGCATCATCTTCATGCCAGCAAGTGGCGGCCTGGGGGCATCTGAGGTTTTTGGATGAAGGATGCTCAACCCGCAATAATAACAGCAACAAATAACAACGCTGGGCTTGGGCAGGTCTGCGTCCCCGGGCTCAACCCCGCGCGTCGGGCGAGGACTGGCCGGGTCCCTCCGCTCCCACCGGCTGCCCCAGGACCATCTGCCCCAAAGGCCGGCCTCGCCCCAGCTCCCAGGCCACGTCCGCCTGACTCAGCCCGGCTCGTCCTCCGGGGCGCCGGCTGCACCTGTCCCAGCGGCCCCGCCCCCGTCAGCAGAGCCGGCCGTGTTCGCGCGGGGCGGGGCGGTGCAGCCGGAGGACGCCCCCACGACGTCCCTTCCCGCGGGCTGGGCCCCCTCTGCCCGCCCCCACCCTTTGTTTTGTCTTCCTGTCTTCTACCAGGGGGAGGCCGCCGCGCGGGAGCCCCACCCCCACGGGCCAGGATGTGGGGGTGTGGCCCGGGACCCCCAACCCGCCCGGGGCGGCCCCCAAGCCACCAGGAGTTCCTCCAGGTGCCCCCCCCCCAGAACATTCTCAGCCCCTCCCTCCCCACCTCCTGCGCCGGAGGTCCCTCCACTGCGCTCTTTTTCCCATTTATTTATTTATTTGAGAATTATTTATTTCCTTATTCGCATTTTTATTTGAAAGACAGAAGAGGAAAAATTCTCCCGTCTGCTGGTTCACTTCCAGATAAAAGCAGCAGGCGGGGCTGCGCCTGGCGGAAGCTCGCAGCCAGGGGCGCCGGTTCGAGTCCCGGCTGCTCTACTTCCGGTCCAGCTTTCTGCTGTGGCCTGGGAAAGCAGAAGATGGTCCAAGCCCTTGGGGCCCTGCACCCACTGGGAGACCAGGAGAAGCTCCTGGCTCCTGGCTCCAGATCGGCACAGCTCTGGCCATTGCGGCCAGCGGATGGAAGACCTCTCTCTGTCTCTCTCTGTCCCTCTCTCTCTCTCCCTCTCTCTCTCTCCCTCTCTCGCCGTCACCCTGCCTTTCACCCAGGGACCCCCCCCCCCTTACCGCCCCCTGCAGCTCTGTCCCCGCCCTCTCCGCGGGTGGCTCTGCTCCTGGTGGGCGAGGGCTGTGTGTCAGGAAGCCCCCACCCCTGGACACCAACCCCGGCCCTGGGGGTGGGGGTCCCAGCCTGTACTGCCCCCTCCCTGGACAGTGCCCCCCCAGGACAGCCGGGACTCCCCCGGGGGCGCGCCTGGCCACAGCCTCTCCCCCCCCCCCCCCGCCAGGTGCCCCGGACCAATGCAGCCGTCTAGGGCCCCGTGCCCCCTCCCAGATCCGGCCCTCTGCTCCCCACCTCTTCTTCCGAGCAGGTGCCGGGACTTTGTGCTGCCAGGGGAGATGGGCGGGTCCCTGGGGGAGGGGTCTCTCTGCTCTTGGCCCCGCCCCCTTTCTGCTCTCGGCCTCAGTTTCCCCAGGGCCCTCGCTGCGTTTTCCTTTAGCGCTGGGGCAGGGCAGTCTTCTCCCAGGAGTCCTGTGGGCTACGCCGCGCCTCCTGCATCCATCGCGAGCATTTATCCAGCGCCGAGGGAATGCAGCGAGGCCCGGCCACGAGTCCCCTCCCCACTGCTGGGAGGCCTCCCAGGCATAAGGAGACGGAGCCGGGGGTGGAGCCGGCGTGGAACCCGGCGCCGGGACTCTCCCGGAAGCAGGTGTTTTCCGCCCGTGTCCGCTGACATTTCCGCCATAAGGCCCTGGGGTCAGCGCCCTTGGCCTTGGGAGGCAGAGGAAGGCGGGCAGGGGCAGGAAGGGGTTAACGCTTCCTCCCACAAGGGAGATGAGCCCAGAGCCCCCTTCATCCTCAAGGAAACCCTGGCAGCCTGAGGCCGCCCCCAGGGGGAGGGGTCCACTCCACACCCCACGGGGGGCCCCTTCTGCGGGTGTCCATGCCGTAGCCCCCGTAACCCCCTCTGCCCGGGTCTCACCCGCGTCCTGTCTGGGGCTCGTGGGCACCCGGGCCTCAGGGCCTTTGCACAGACTGCACCAGATCCACCCGCTGTGTGTTAGAGCCCTGCCCCTGGGGCCAGCGCTGTGGTGCCCTGGGTTAGGAAGCTGCCTGCTGCACCGGCGTCCCATAGGATCACGGGTTCGAGTCCCGGCTGCTCCGCTTCCAATCCAGCTCCCTGCTAACGTAGGCCCTGGCTCTGTGCACCCCTGCTGGGCCTGGGGGAGTCGGGGGCTGAAGCAGAGCTGGGCACAGACCCCCATGTCCTGGGGCAGGGTGGGGGTCGAGATTGCTGCGAGGGCTTCCTGGAGGAGGAGGTCGTGGGGCTGGTTTTCCAGGCCACACAGCCAAGGGGGGGCACCCAGAGGCCTGCAGCAGGTGCTGGCCAGAGGGGGCTCCCGGGAGTCCAGCCTGGGCTGGGGGGGCGGGGGCAGGGGGGTCCTGTGCCGGAGCGAGGCAGGAGGCGCCATGGCTGAGGCACCCTGCCGCGCGAGAACACTGGGTGCCCGGCGGCCCCCGCGGGGGGGGGGGAACGCGGCCCCCGGAGCCCCTCGCAGCTCTCTGTTCCCACAGCTGTTCCCGCGAGGCCCAGACGGAGCGTGGGAGGGGGTGGGCGGCAGGCAGCCAGAGCTGGGGAGCTTCCCAGCCGGGCAGGGCCTCCCTGGCGGAGGGCTCGCCGTGTCCCGGTGCCGGCTCCGCCCAGGATAAGAAATCCCCCCCCCATGCACCTGCCGGGCCTCAGCCCCCCCACCGCCTGCAGGATCCCCCAGGTTCCTCCAGCTTCCCCGCCCCCACCCCAGGACCTTTGCACATGCCCGGTGCCCAGCACATCCTGGCACTCACGCCTGTTCCGGCCAGCAGGGCCGGGGGAGCCTCCCAAGAATGCACAGCCACGCTGCAGGGTAGCCAGGTCTCTCTGCGGACCCTGCACAGCCCCTCTCCCGTGGAAAACACACCTCCCAACCAGGCCGCCAAGCCTGGGACCCCCAGCCCCCGGACGCCAGCCCCCCCCCCCCCCCCCGCCAGCCGCCCTCCCGTGGTGGCCGCGATTTCTCCGCCCCACTTTCTGTCCTCCCCCTGGACGCCGGCCGAGACTTCAAGGACGACGCGGCCAAAAATAATCGGGCCCCAACCTCCCTCCCGGAAATGGGGCGGCCCCGCCCAGCCACCTGGTAATTAGCGCACGTGGCCAATTAGGGTAATTAGGTCTGGGGCAACGGAACGCGGGTCCAGCCTGGATGTTTCCAGCCCCTGCCTCCTTTACCCCGCCCCCCACCCCGGACCTGGGGTCCTCAACCCAGGGCTGGGCCCCCTCCTGCCTGTTAACCCCTTCCGGCATGGGCTGGAAGTGGAAGGCATGGAGTGACTTCGCTCTGGCCTGGGTCAGAGGCCAAGTTCTGAACTTGAGGCAGGGTCTGCTGCGAGCGATGCCCCTGAGGCATCACACTCTCGCTCGCCCTTGACCCCTGGGCGTCCAGCCAGTGCTGAGAGGACATGGGTTTGTCTCAGCTCTTGAGGCCAGGGGGAGTCAGAGGTGGACACAGAGGTGGGGCTTTGAGGGGTGAATAGGAGTTTGCCAAGCGCCTAAAGTCTGGAAGCTGGACCAACTTGTTATGGCCGGGGGGGGGGGGAGGACAGGGGAAAGAAAGGGGCAGGTAGGGGCTGGTGTGGTGGCCCAGCCTCCCATACGAACACCGGGTTCGAGTCCCAGCTGCGCCACTTCTGATCCAGCTCCTGCTATGGCCTGGGAAAGCAGCAGAAGATGGTTGGAGTCCCTGGGCCCCTACACACACGCGGGAGCCCGAGGGAGCTCCTGGCTCCCGGCTTCAGCCTGGCCCGGCCCCGGGTGTCCTGGTAGGGACCGGAGTACCTGGGTCTGCGCCACCTGTTGCTCCCAGGGGTCTTGGCAGACGCTGGGGCTCCTGTCTCTCTGTGTGGGGTCTGCTGCAGGTCTGGCTTGATCCAGGAGCGGGACAGAGCCACACGGGAGGTGAATGGGAGCCGAACCGTGGCACGGACAGGCGTGGGACCAGGAGGCTGGGCCCCTGCTTGGGCCGAAGGGAGCTCTCCCGGGAGGAGCAGAAGCCCCTCTCCAGACCCTCGGACCCGAGACATCAAGGCAGGAGAGGGCTCTGGCTGGGGTGGGGGTGGGGCAGACACTCAGGGCAGCCCTTTCTCCTGTCCCCCACCCCCCTGGGGGAACAGCCAGGTCTACACCAGCTCCTCCCCGCCCTACCGCTCCTTCCAACCCTGCCAGCATCCGCCCATTTCTCAGGGGGGAAAACTGAGGTCCACACCCAGGGAGCCACGCCCACCCCCTCAAGCCCAGACTCAGCTGAGACAGCTTCAGGTCAGGGTTGCTCAAGGCCAACCGGGTGCCACCCCTCCCGGAAGCCGGGAACGGGGTTCAGGGTAGCCTCTCAGTGCTCGCTCGCTCACTCTCTCCCTCTCTCTCTCTCGCACACACAGACACTGTTGCTTTCTGCCTACGCTAGGAACAAAGTCAGCTCGGGCCCCTTGCCCAGCTGCTCTCCCCTCCCCCGCCCTGATCCCCACGTGGCCCCAGCGCGGAGCCCGCCCAGCACTCGGCAAACCCGGGGTGGCTTCCAGGAGCCTTGCTCGGGCCTGCCAGAAACGGATTTAGTTATTTTAAAAAAATGATTTTGCTGGTCCTAAGGAAAGGTCGGTCTGTGGACAGAACAGACCCCATCCCCGTGTTCCCCAGAGTTTGTGCCTTTGGGCCCGAGCTGGGAGCTAAGCCCTCGGCTGGCGCAGCGGCAGCTGGGCCGCGCCCGGAGGAGGGGCCCACGCACGGGTCGGCACCGCGCTCAGTACAGAGGCCCCTGGGAAGCCATGGGGCCGTCGGGGGATAGAGAGCCCCTTTCAAGGCTGAGAGAACCAAGGGAGGCCTCCTGGAGGAGGCGGACCACAGCGGAGCTGAGCCTCGGAACCCAGGCGCCAGAACGGAGCGCATCCGGGGTGGGGAGGCGCGGAGGCGGCCGGACCCTGGATTCACGCAACGGTCATTCGTGAAAGGTGGCGACCGGCTGCGCTGGGGGATTCTGGTTAGCGACACGGCGCAGGGGGGCTGGGGGGGGAGAGCCCCTGAGGCCGTGGGAAGGTTCGGGGGTGGGGCCCAGAGCCTCGGGGGCCCTTGGGCTGAGTTGTTGCAGGACCTGAACCCATGAACAGTGGGGGGGGGGGCCTCCGGAGAAAGTTCCAGAGAAAGGTGGGGGGGAGGGGCAGGCCTGCCCCCAGGCAGCGTGGGTCATTCCACCTCCGGGCCTGGGGTCCTCTGGGGAGAGCCAGGGGCCCAGGCCGCCCTGCCCCACCACGTCTCTTTTCGGTGGTAGCCCCCACGGAGCACCTACTGTTTGCATCTCCTGGGCACAGAATCCGCACCCAGCTCCCGAGCCCCGCCCGGCTGCCCCGGTGGCCCCCCCAGCCCAGGCCCGAGGGCGGGATCCCGCCCCCCCCCCCCCAGCTCTGTGCATCCGCCTGCTGTCCCTGTCCGGACGTCCGCCGTCCGTCCGTCTCTCCATCCCCACCCCTCCCCCGCCCGCCGTCGGGGGCCAGCAGGGGGCGCAGCGGGGCGGCCTCGGCGGCCCGGGGAGGCGGGGCGGGCGGCGGCCGCGTCGGGACCGGCCGCGATGGGACCGGAGGCGGCGCGGGCGGCGGCGGCGCAGACAAAGGCGCGGGCGGCGCGGAGGGCGCGGGCCCCGGAGGCTGGGAGCGAGCGGGGCGCAGACCCGGCAGGGTGAGCCCGGCCGGCCGATCCTGCGGCCGGGGCGCGGGGGGCCTCGGAGTCCCAGGGCCCGGGCGGGGGCTGGGGGGAGGGGGGAGCCGCGGGGCGATCCCCAAGTTCCGGACCTGGGGGCTGGGGAGGCGGGCGGCGCGAGGGGGCGGTCCCCGAAGTTCTAGATCTGGGCTTGGAGCGGCGGCCGAGGCGGGGGAGGGTCCCCGAAGTTCCGAAGTCGGGGGCCGGGAGGGGACGGCTGGGCGCGCGAGGTGCCCGAAGTTCCGCACCCGGCGTCGGAGGAGGCTGCGCGCGCGGGGTGGGGGGGATCCCCGACTTTCCGAGGTCCGAGTCAGCAGGGTGTCCCCGAAGTTCCGCGCCTGGCGGTGGGGGTGGCAGGGAAGGTGTCCCCCGGAGTCGCGGACCTGGGGCTCTCCGACGTCCCGAGGGGGGGCGCACCCGGGGCGTCCCCTACCCCCGCGGATGAGTCCCGGGCGCATAGGGTGTGGGGCCTCTGCCCCGGGCCCGGGGGGTGGCGAACCCCCCACCCCCACCCCGCTCCGGGAGCCCGGGCGCGCTCGGCGGCGTCCTGGACGCGTGACCCGTGGGTGAGTAACTTGTCCCAACGCCCCAGTCTCGGCTGGGGAGGGCCCGGGGCCGGAAGGGCACCTCTGCGGCCCCCCTAACCCCTGCCGCGCCCGGGACCCGCCCCAGGCCCAGGCCCAAGCGGCCGCCGCTCCCCCTGCCGGTGGGGGGGGGGGCTCCGGGTTCCGAGTCTGGGACCCCCGACAGCAGCGGTGTGGGAAGGGGCATCGCGGCCTCTGACCTCGGAGGTCCCCCGCGGGTGCAGGTCTGGGGGTCCTGGGGGCAGCTTTCTGGGGGTGGCGGCTAAGAGAAGCAACAGGGAGACTGGGGGACCCTCTTCTGCCCCCTCCTGGATCCTGCCCTGCCCCCGCCCTGGAGGGCACCTGCGTTGGATGGGGGGGGGGAGTCCCTGGGGATTTGGACTCTGTCTTCAAGGTGCGCCGGTGTCCCAGGGGGGCTGCTGGGGGGTGAGGGGTCCCCTCAGGGAGTTTGGTTGGGAGCTGGTTTCTGGGCACCTGGCAGCGCTCCACATTTTGGTGGAAGGCCCCTGGTTTGGAGACGGATGGGTGCTGGTGGGTCGTGAGCATAGCTCAGGATGGAGAGGGGGTCTTGTGGGGGGCGTCTCGTACCCAGGGCGGGATGTCAGGGGCCCCCGAGCGCTGCCCCGGGACAGGGGAGGGTGGGACCCCCTTTTCTCCAGCTCTGCACTTTCCTGATTGAAGGTCTGTGCACCTGCTGGTGGCTCTTAGGGGATGCTCACAGCCCCCTTCCCCCCTACAGGGGCCAAACCAGCCGCTCCGGCCACCCAGCCCGGTCTGACCAATGTCCACAGCCAGGTGAGCGCCCAGCTCCCCTGACCCTGAGCCCAGCCCCCCGGGGGGGGGCACCCAGCACGGCCCTGCCCCCCACTAAGCACCCTCTGCCCGCCCAGGGAACAGCCCATCTTCAGCACTCGGGCACACGTGTTCCAGATCGACCCGGCCACCAAGCGGAACTGGATTCCCGCGGGCAAACATGCGCTCACCGTGTCCTACTTCTACGATGCCACCCGAAATGTCTACCGGATCATTAGCATCGGAGGCGCCAAGGTCGGGGGCGTGGTCCCGGGGGTGGTCCCCCCACCTTGCCGTGTGCCGCGGGGCATGGGAACCCCCCCACTGACCCCTGCGAGGTCAAATGGGGGAGAGAGTTTCCAAGGTCACCGTTGTCAGCGCCTGTCAACTTTGCCCCCATCCCATCCCCAGGCCGTCATCAACAGCACTGTCACCCCCAACATGACCTTCACCAAAACCTCGCAGAAGTTTGGGCAGTGGGCGGACAGCCGCGCCAACACCGTCTACGGCCTCGGCTTTGCCTCGGAGCAGCATCTAACCCAGGTGGGCCTGGGTCTCTGTTTTCCCAGGCTGCAGAATGGGCGCGCAGAATGAGCTGAGTCCGGTTCCCCTGGTTCGAGCCCCAGTCCTGCTGGCTCCTTGCTCCTAGGGGGACTCTCCCTGCTCCTCTTTGGGGACTCGGATGCTCATGGTTGCCGTGTGGGACCCTCGGGCTGTCTCCGTGCACTGGCATTTTATTTAAAGGCCAAGGGACAGAGAGAGTCTTCCATCCACTGGTTCTCTCCCCCCCAGCTACGGCAGCCGGACAGAGCCGGGCTAGGCTGAAGCCAGGAGCCAGGAGCTGCAGCCGGCTCTCCTGCGCAGGTGCAGGGGCCGGAGCACTTGGGCCATCCTCCGCTGCTCTCCCAGGCGCATGCGCCAGGAGCTGGCTCGGACCCAGCGCTCTGACGTCGGGGGAGGGGCGCAGGGGTCCCACGCGGTGGCCTCCATCCGCCGTCCTGTCCGCTCCCTGCTCTGGCCGGGAAGATGGGCTCGCCGGCTTCCTCCCAGGAGCCTGGCCCGCCCTCAGACGAAGGCCTTTGATTTCTGGGAGTGGGACGACACGGGGGTCAAAGGTCATCTGCCCCTCCCCCGAGAGCGGTCCACGGTTTGGGGGCTGTTTGGCAAAAGATCATTATCCCCCAGGGGGCTGTTCAGGGTCCCGGTGTTTTTTGCGCAAACACCTGGCTGTGTGCCTGTTATTTTCTCTTAAAAATTATTTTTCTACTAAGGATTTTTTTTTTTTTAAGCAGCTTACCCTTCCTGGTAAACTGGTCAGTGTGGATATTTAGTACCGGAAAACAAGAACGGGACAGCTGCTTTCTTACTGAGTGCCCCCGCCCGCTGCACCCCCAGACCCACACTCTCTGTTATGAAGGGAGGGGGCCCCTGCCTGCGGCGCCGGCATCCCATGTGGGCGCCGGTTCGAGTCCCGGCCGCTCCACTTCCCAGCTCCCTGCTGTGGCCTGGGAAGGCAGTGGACGATGGCCCAAGGGCTTGGGCCCCACGTGGGGGTCCTGGCGCAGCCGTGGCTGTGGTGGGCATTTGGGGAGCGAACCAGTAGATGGAAGACCTCTCTCTCTCTCCCCCTCCCCTTCCCGGCACTCCCACCGTGGCTGGGGGGATTAATGCCACCTCCGTGAACGCCCCACCCGCGACGGGGCCCACTCTGCTCGTGGGGACATCATTCTCCAGGCCTGTGCCCCCTGCTTCCTGTTTGTGGGCTCAGGGGATGCGCAGCCCCCAAGGCCCCTCCCACAGCGGCAGAGCGGTGTGCGTGGGGTGCTGTGGGGGGCGCTGGGGGTCCCGCTGACCCCTGCCCCTCCCCTCCTCCCTCCAGTTTGCGGAGAAGTTCCAAGAAGTGAAGGAAGCGGCCAGGCTGGCTCGGGAGAAGTCTCAGGACGGAGGGGCCGAGCTCACGAGCCCGGCTCTGGGGCTGGTCTCCCACCAGGTCAGCCCCGCCTCCCCGCCACCGGCCGGGGGGCCGCACTGGGCTCAAACACAACCCAGAGCTGTGGGGGCGTGGTCACCAGCCCCTGGCGGGCGTGGTCACCAGCCGGGTGGGGGCAGAACCGCAGTGGGGTCTGCACCTACAGGGTTGGGTGAAAGGGGTGCGGGCAGGGTGGGGGGCCCAGGGCCCCCAGGGAGCCACGGAAAGCGGTCGAGGAAGGGAGGGGCGGGCCTGCCTGGGGTCTTCTCCATCCACGCGGATCCCCACATCTCTGCCCGGTGACACCCGCTTGGACACGTCCCTGATGGACACCGCCGCCCACCTCGCGCCCACCGCAGGTGCCTCCCAGCCCGCTGGTCAGCGCCAATGGCCCCGGCGAGGAGAAGCTGTTCCGCAGCCAGAGCGCCGAAGCCCCCGGCCCCACCGAGCGGGAGCGGCTCAAGAAGATGCTGTCCGAGGGGTGAGGGGCGGCGAGAGGGAGGGGGCGGCCCCTGGCAGGCGGGGCCGGCCCCGCCTCTCACCTGGAGGAGGGGGGATCGCTGGCCCCGCCCCTCTCACGCCGCCCCCAGACCCAGTGAACCCAGCGACACTGCCTGGCGCCCTATCCTGGCCACGCCCACCAGTGCCCGCCCCCAAAGCCAGGCCACGCCCCTAGCCAGAACCGTACTGCCGCGCGCCCGCCCTTGGCCCCGCCTCCGCCCCAGCCAGGCCACGCCCGTTAGCCAGCGCCCACTACGGCGTGCCCGCCCCAGCAGGCCCCGCCCACAGTGCCGCCCCCAACCAGGCCACGCCCTCTAGCTAGCGCTGTACTACCAGTGCCCGCCCTTAGCCAGGCCCCGCCTCCGCCCCGCCCACCCCTCACCAGGCCACGCCCGTTAGCCCCGCGCACTCCCGCTCGCCCGGCCCCTGCCGACCCTAGCGTCTCCGCAGCTCGGTGGGCGAGGTGCAGTGGGAGGCCGAGTTCTTCGCGCTGCAGGACAGCAACAACAAGCTGGCCGGCGCCCTGCGAGAGGCCAACGCCGCCGCCGCCCAGTGGAGGCAGCAGCTGGAGGCCCAGCGCGCGGAGGCCGAGCGGCTGCGGCAGCGGGTGCGGGCGCCCCTCCCTCCCGGAGCCCCCGGCTGGCCCTGGCGACTGTGGGGAGACCCCACACACACACCCCCAACACCGCAACCCCCGCGTTCGCGCGCGAACCGTGTTACCGTGTGCCCTGGGTCCACAGTCCGTTGCCCGAGCCTCAGTGTGTTGCTCTGTAAAATGGGTCTAAGACCCACCAATCTCAGAGGGGGGGTCCTTGTACCCGAAAAGTCCAAGCTCCCCAGAGGCGCCCCAGCCAAGGCCGTGAGCCGCCGTGGTGGGCGTGCAGAGCCCGGGGCCGGGGGCTTCGGGGAGCTCGGGCTGAGGCGCGGGGGTTTCTCTTCCTGTCTCCCAGGTGGCTGAGCTGGAGGCCCAGGCTGCTGCCGAGGCCACGGCCGTCAGCGAGAAGGAAGGGCAGGGCCAGTCGCTGGAGCAGCTGGAGGCCCTGGTGCAGACCAAGGACCAGGTCGGCGGGGACACGGCCCCCGGGGGTCTCCCTCCCGCGGGGCGGGGGCGCCGGGCCCCCCGGGCAGGGCCAGACGAGCACTGTCTTCCAGGAGATCCAAACGCTGAAGAGCCAGGCGGCCGGGCCGCAGGAGGCGGCGGACGCTGGGCAGCGCGAGGAGACCCAGCAGAAGGTGCAGGTGCGGGAGCGCCCCGCGTGGCCGCGCCGGGGCCTGCGCTCACCCTCTGTCTCAAGTCACGGAGCCTACGGGCTTTTTTAAGATTATTTCAAAGGCAGAGTTACAGAGAGGTCTTCCATCTGCTGGGTCACTCCCCAAATGGCCTCAATGGCCAGAGCCAGGGGCTCCCCCCGGGTCTCCCGTGCAGGTGCAGGGGCCCAAGCACTCGGACCATCGTCTACTGCTTTCCCAGGCTCCCTAGCAGGGAGCTGGATCGGGAGTGGAGCAGCCGGGACTCGAACCGGCGCTCCAGTGGGATGCCGGCACTGCGGGTGCGGAAGCCTGCTGGCTGGCTTGGCTTTCGCGGAAGGATTTTTCTGACACTCGGGGGCGCCTCCTGTGGGCCCAGCACGTGCAGCTTCCCGCCCCCGCCCCAGGAAGAGCAGAGCTGGGGGTGGGGGCAGGGTGCCCGCTGGGCACCTGACCTGGAATGAGCGAGGGGGCGGCAGGGGTGGGGGGTCACGGCCATGGCGCTCAGGTGCTCCTGCCTGCCCTCCCCCGCCCCCCGCAGGACCTGGAGACGCGCAACGCGGAACTGGAGCAGCAGCTGCGGGTGGCCGAGCGCAGCCTGGAGGAGGCGCGGGCCGAGCGGGAGCGGGCACGGGCCGAGGTGGGCCGGGCCGCGCAGCTGCTGGACGTGCGGCTGTTCGAGCTGAGCGAGCTGCGGGAGGGCCTGGCCCGCCTGGCCGAGGCCGCGCCCTGAGCTGGGGGACGCCCTCGGCGAGGGCCTGGGGGTGGGAGACACTGCCCGACGGCTCGGTCCCGCCTGGGGCACACGGGCCAGGCCGCAGGCGGCGCCGTCGGGCCTGTCCGCCCTGGCAGGGACCAGGGGGCCGTCCGAGCTTCTCCGTTGTGTAGACATTTCTAGACTCCCCAGGCCACGCGCTGGGGTCGATTACATTTCTAAGCCAGGCTGCGTGGTGTGGTGTGTGGGGCCCCATGGGGTGCGTCTGGGTGGTTCTGTGTCCGCGTGGCCATCGGGAGCCACAGGGCGGGGGCGGCCAAGTGCCCACGGGCCTGGCCGGCTCCCCTGGCGCCGCTGCCCCGTCCCCGTCCGGCCGTCGCGGGCCGAGGTGGCCCGGCCGTGTCCACCCGGGCCCGGGGCCTTGCAGCCGCAGTGGCCGGGGTCAGATCCTCCCCCGAGGGCCACACCGTGTAAATCAAAAGCCCCATTTATTGAGCACCGCCTGTATACCAGGCACCTCTGGGCGGGGCGGCTGGGACTGGCGTTCGGTCCCACGTCGAGGCTCTGAGAAGGGGCCCACGGGCCCCTGCGGCGGCTGAGTGTCCGGGATTCCGCCGAGGGGGCTGCGCAGGGGCGCTGGGCGGGGCCCCGCTGGGCGGGCGGGTGCGGGCAGGCGCCGCGCTCAGGCCGGGGCCTTGCGCTTCCGCCGCTGCAGCGTGCGCTCCACCTTCTCCCGGAAGCGCCGGTTCTTCTGCCGGATCTTGGCCAGCTCGGCCTTGCGCTTGGCCTCCAGGTCCGGGTCCTGCCGTGGGAGGGGGGCACGCGGAGGCGGCGGCTGAGCGGGGGCACGGGCCAAGCGCAGGGACCCCGCCCCCCGCCCCC
This sequence comes from Lepus europaeus, assembly GCF_033115175.1. Lineage (NCBI taxonomy): Eukaryota > Metazoa > Chordata > Mammalia > Lagomorpha > Leporidae > Lepus > Lepus europaeus. The sequence continues at coordinate 6,373,897 of NC_084846.1, forward strand.
GCCTGCGCCCCATCGGCCTCGCCTTGCCCTCCAGGATCAGCTGCTTCCGCTTGTTGATCTCCTTCTTCTCGTCGAAGTGGGCGGCGTCCAGCTTCTGCGGGGCGGGGGGCGGGGTCAGGGGCCTGTGCCTCGCTGGGGGTGGGGGAGCCGCCCACACCCTGCGCGCCGCGCGCCCCTGCACTCACAATCTCACACTCCCGCCGCACCACGTTGACCTGCGTGAGAATCTGTAGCACCTTGGCCTCCTCCACCGGGAAGTCCTCCAGCTTCTTTTCTGTGGGGCATGGGCGGGGGGTGGGGCATCAGCTGGGTCCCTGCACCCACGTGGGAGACCCGGATGGAGCTCCTGGCTCCTGGCTCTGGTCCGGCCCAGCCCTGGCTGTTGCGGGCATTTGGGGAGTGAACCCACAGAGACACAGAGACGGGGCCTGCCCTGTGCTGGGTCGCTCCCCAGAGCCCACAGCGGCTGGAGCCGGGCTGAGGACAAAGCCAGGAGCCAGGGGCTCCATCCGGGTCTCCCATGGGGGTGCAGGGGCCCAAGGACTGCAGCCCTCCCTGTGGCCTCCCAGGGTGCGCATGCGCAGGGAGCCAGAGCCAGGACTTGAACCCAGGCGCTGGGCTTCCGGACACGGGCACCTCAACTGCTGGGCTACACCCACTGGTCCGTTAACTCCTCTTCCTGAGTGCCCCCCCAAGGACCCTTGTCTTGGAAGGGCTGTGCTCCCCAGGGGAGATGTTTCCGGGTTCCAGCAGGGCCAGGGGGCCCGGGGGCTCCGCCCACACCCACTCACGCCCGTGCCCTGGGGCCCCGCCCGCGCCCACTCACTGATCTGCTCCTCGATGGCGTGCACCAGGTGGATGTCGTACTGCGTCACCAGTGTGATGGCCTGTCCCTGCCGCCCTGGGAGGCACACGGCGTCAGCGGCCGGGGGCGGGGCTAGGGGCCGGACTGGTTTCCCTTTTCAGCTTGTCTGCTGGGGGGCTCAGGCTAAGCCTGCCAGTGATCCGCCCCGGCCCAGATCCCCGCACCCCCGGTTTCTCTGCCCCCATTTCTGGGACAGTGACCCATCCGGGGCCCAGGGAGCAGGTGGGACGTCCCCACGGCCACGGGGTCAGGGTGCAAGGGTTTGAGCCCCAGGAACCCCCGTCCCCTGGCTCCAGGCATGAGAGAATCCCACTGGACACCATGGCCCCGGGCCAGGGTCACGGCGAGGGGCTGAACTTGGCCCCTGAGGCCACAGGGGCGGCGTCCCATCTGCCCCGGCTCTGCCTGCCCCTGAACCCGGGCCGGCAGCCCTGATGGGGAGGCAACAGGGAGCGATGGGGACTGGGGCAGGGCGTGCCACGTCCCTGGGGACGGCCGCCTGTAGGCAGACCGCCCCCTGCCCTTGCTCCTGGAAGGAAGAGCCCCCCGCCCCCCGGGTTTTCAGCGCTGCCTCCCGCCCTTTTCCGACCTTGGGGGCGGGGGCTGCAGGAGCCCGGGCCGCCCTCACCTGCGCGGGCCGTCCGGCCGACGCGGTGGATGTAGATCTTGGGCAGCCCGGGCGTGTTGTGGTTGATGACCACCTGCACAGCGGGGATGTCCAGGCCCCTGCAGGCAGAGGTCGCTCAGTGCCTCCGTGCAGGCGGGGAAACCGAGGCAGGCTGGAAGCCGCTCCCCACCCCCGCCCAGCCGCTCACCGCGAGGCCACGTCCGTGGCGATCAGGATCCGGTAGATGCTGGACTTGAACTTGGCCAGGGCAGCAAAGCGCTCCTTCTGCTCCGGGTCGGGGAGGGGGGTCAGGAGTGGGTGGGGAGCAGGGCCCCCCCCCCCGCGGGAGAGGCCGGGCCACTGAGCGACAGGGCGGAGGGAGGCGCGCAGGGCGCACGCGCGGCCGAGAGCAGGCGGCAGGGGGCGCTGCGGGGCCGGCTCACCTGCTTCATCATGGAGTGCAGGGCCACCGCGGGGAAGTTGAACTTGCGCAGCATCATGCACAGGATCTGACAGGTCCTGGGGGGACGCGGCGCCCGCCCTCAGCCCTGGGAGGCTGCTCCCGCCCCGGCCACCCGCGCGCCAGCGGGCGAACCATGGCTGCTCCCGCCCTGGCCACACCATGGCTGCTCCCGCCCCGGCCACCCGCGCGCCAGCGGGCGAACCATGGCTGCTCCCGCCCTGGCCACACCATGGCTGCTCCCGCCCCGGCCGCCCGCGCGCCAGCGGGCGAACCATGGCTGCTCCCGCCCCGGCCGCCCGCGCACCGGCGGGGGAACCATGGCTGCTCCCGCCCCCTCAGCTCACTTGCACGTGTTGGTGAAGACGACGATGGCCCAGTCCTCGTGCTCGTCCTGGAAGCCCTGCACCAGGTGCACCAGGTACGCGTCCTTGACCCTCTCCGGCACCAGCAGGTAGCGCTGGTCCAGCTGCTCCACGGTGCGCACCCTGGGGCGGGCGGGGGGAGACAGGCGGGACCCCGAGCTGCAGCAGCGCAGTGGGCGCGGGGCGCCCTCCCCCCAGGTCCCGCCCCGCCCGGCGGCCGCTCACTCACGGCGCCTGCGCCTCCCAGAAGAAGGGCTGGTTGGTGGCCAGGCCCTGCAGCTCTCGGAGCGTGTCGGTGAGCGTGGCGCTGAACAGCAGCGTCTGCCTGCGCGCCGGCACGGCCGCCAGGATGGTCTCCAGGTCCGCGGTGAAGTCGGTGCAGCCCTGTTCCAGCAGCCGGTCGGCCTCGTCCATCACCTGCGGGGGCGGGGCGGCGCTGACCGTGGCTCCCTCGAGGCCACCTCCTCCGGGAGGCCCTCCCTGCCCGGCAGCCCCCGCCCCAGTGCCCAGCGGCCTGGCCCCCCACCCCGCACGCCCCGGCAGGTGCGGCGCGTGCGCGCAGGCCGGCTCACCAGGAAGCGGATCTTCTTTATGCTGAAGGTGTTGGAGCTGCGCAGGTGGTCAGCCAGGCGCCCCGGCGTGGCGATGACCACGTGCGGCTTCCGGGAGAGCTCCAGCGCCTGGGCCACCATGTCTGGGGGCAGGGAGCGAGGGGCGGGGCTGGGCGCGGCTCGCAGGCACAGGCCCCCCCCAGCCCTCCCCAGGACCCCCCCACCCCGTACCCATGCCACCCACGATGATGCAGTCCTTCAGGCCCAGAGGCTTCCCGAGCACCCGGAACTGCTCGGCGATCTGGTAGGCCAGCTCCCTGCGGGCACGGAGGGCAGAGCGGGGTCACGGAGCCGCCCCGCCCCCACCCCGTATCCCTATCTCAGCAGTGACCTCGGCGTCCCACGGGCCACGGAAGCCCAGCGCCGGGCATCGCCCAGGTCTCCGGGTCCCCTCTTCCCTGGCCCCGCCCACGACCCTTCCCCCAACTTGTCCCTTGCTTTGTCCCGGCTGCCCCACTTCCGGCAAAGCAGCAGGGGGTGGCCCCGGGGTGCTTGGGCCCCTGCACCCACACAGGGTGGACGTCCCGGGGGCAGGCTCACCTGGTGGGCGTCAGGACCAGGCAGAAGATGCCGTAGGGGTCCTCGGACAACTTCTGCAAGACGGGGAGGACAAAGGCCGCCGTCTTGCCGCTGCCCGTCTTGGCGCAGCCCAAGCAGTCCCGACCTGGGAGAGGGCAAGGCGGCGTGGGGCGGTGGGTGAGTGGGTGCGCCGCCCACAGCTAACAGGAACCGGGCGGCCCCTCCCCTGCCTTTGCCATTCCCGCGGCGGGGAACCGACAAACCTAGAAGGCAGGGGATGCTACGGACCCGTCCAACAGGAGGGCGGTTTTCCGGGAAGCAGCGACTTGGGCCAGCACCTGGGCTGAGCTTCTGGAGTCCAGAGTTTCCCCCACCCCGACCCCCTGAATTCCAGCCCCTGGATACCCGAAGCAGTCACCCCCTCAACCTGCGCGCCCCTCCGGAACGGCACAGCTGGGCCGGGCCGGGGGCGCAGCCCGAGGTGGCCCCGGGGTTCGGACGGCCTCAGTGCCCCCTGTCGAAGGCGACAATGCCAGCGAGGTCCACGCCACGGATCGCGCCCGGCCCGCGCTCGCAGAGCCTCCAGAGCGAGTCAGTCACGCGTGCGGCCTCGATGCCGGCACCGACCCGGGCTCGCCCGTACCCCAGCCCCCTGGCACCTGCCTGGCTGGGCAGGGGCAGCGAGGCGCCTCCGGGGGAAGCCGCACTCACCCTCCAGGATGGCGGGGATGCAGCCGAGCTGCACGGGCGTGGGCTGCTTCAAACCCAGCTGCCGACACTGTTCCACGAGCCACGAAGACAGCCCGAGCTCCGAAAAGCCAGCCATCCTCGCAGGCGGCCACGGGGGCCGAGGTAAGCCGCGCTTCCGGCGCGCTCCGATGACGTCGCGCAGCGCCCTTCGGGTCCCAGCCTCGACCACATCCTCCTCTACGTCCCCGGATCCCGCTTGCTCACGGGAAACGAGTCAAACTACAACTCCCGAAATGCTCTGCGAGACGCAGGAAGGCGTTCTCCATAGGGATCTCCCACTGGCTCGGGACGTGGAAACTACATTTCCCAGCGTGCTCCGTAGCGGGCCCTCCTTCCGGCCGACGTGTCTGCCCGGAAGAAGAGCGGGTGAGAGGACCGCGACATGGCGCCCCCGGCTCCCGGCCCGTCCCCCGGCGGCTCCGGGGAGGTGGACGAGCTGTTCGACGTGAAGAACGCCTTCTACATCGGCAGCTACCAGCAGTGCATCAACGAGGCGCAGCGGGTGAAGGTGCGGGCGCGCCGGGGCGGCCGCGGGCTGCGCCCTCTTTTCCCTCGGAACTTTGCGTTTTCTCCTCGCCTCCTCGACGTCCTGTGTCCACGCGCGTCGTCCGAGCGCGCGGGACCGCAGTGAGAGCCGTGACAGCTGTGGTGTCGCCCGCGCACGCTGGGGGGCGCTCCCTGCGCGCCCGGAGCGCCGGGCGAGCCGGGCGGGCGGGCAGCCATCCGGGAGGCGGTCCCGCGCGGCAGGTGCACCCAGCAGGGCGCCGGGACCGGGAGGGGCTGTTGCTTGCAGGGTCTGCTTGCTTCTAATTTTTTTTTATTATTTTAATGATTTTACGTTTTGGGCGCTGGTGTTGTGGCGCCGCGGGACGTCCCATGGGAGTGCGGGTCCGATCTGGCTCCCTGCTGTGGCCTGGGACTTGTGCTTGGGCCCCGTTCATTGATCTCCATCCACTTGAGAGTGAGAGAGAGAGCCGTTGGCTTTTTCACTCCCCAGATGGCAGCCTTGGCCAGGCCACAGCCCGGAGCCGGGAGCTCCATCCGGGTCCCCCAGGTGGGCGGCAGGGGCCCAGGGACTTGGGCCATCGTCCACTGCCTTCCGAGGGAGCTGGCTCGGAGTCCGCGCAGCTGGGGCTGTGCCCAGCGTGGGGCACGGGCGTCACCATCACGAGGGGCGGCTCAGCCACAGCGCCGGGCCCCTGAAGCCGCCCCCTCCCGACCCCGTGTGTGCCATCGCCGAGCGGGTTCGGCCTCACAGCCCAGGTCTGGGGGAGCCAGCACCTTCCACACCCCTCACCCCCACAGAGGCTCTCTGGGCTCTCAGGCAGTTGGAGCCAGGGCCAGGCTCAGCCCCGACCCTGCTGGGGGACTGGGGGGCTGTGCCGTGGCCGTGCGTCCTGACCCACCCTCGTGCCCACAGCTGTCCAGCCCAGAGCGAGACGTGGAGAGAGATGTCTTCCTGTACCGAGCGTACCTGGCCCAGGTGAGTGTGGCCCGGGGCCCAGGGTCAGGACGGAGCCACGGATGGCGGGCACGGTGACGGAGCGGGCACGGCTGCTGCGGGGTGGCTCACTCAGGCCCCCAGGGAAACACAGCAAGTGGGGCAGGTGGCCCGTTCACGCGCCTGCTGCCGCCCCGGCGCCAGAACCCGGCCCAGCACCCGGCCGCGAGTGGCTTCCCAGCTCTGCCTTCCGGGGCCTGGGCACCGGGTTCCTGCAGGGTTCGCGTACGCGGCCGGGGATGCGCCTGGACCACCCGCAGGAGGGGTGCAGTGTGTTCACACATGTACACGAGCCTGTCTGCTGGGCCCGCAGGAGTGCACCTGTGTCCCGTGTCCCGGCCCCGGGTGTCCCAGCCCTGCTCCCGACTCCGGCTTCCTGCCCGTAGACTCCAGGGGGCAGCGCTGACGGCTGGGTGATGGGGTCCCTGCCACCGCCACCATCGTGGGAGACCCGGGTGGGGCTCCCGGCTCCCGGTTGGGGGCCGTGTCCGGCACTGGGGGGGATGAACCAGTGGACAGGGTCGTCCTTGTTCTCTGTGTCTCAAAGGAATGTGTAAGGAATTTTAAAATCACCAAAAACTTTTTAAAAAGATTTTATTTATTTGAGAGACAGAGTTACAGAGAGAGAGAGAGAGAGAGAGAGAGAGAGAGAGGTCTTCCATCCGCTGGTTCACTCCCCAGATGGCCACAATGGCCAGAGCTGCACCAATCCAAAGCCAGGAGCCAGGAGCTTCTTCCCGGTCTCCCGCGCGGGTGCAGGGGCCCAAGGGTCTGGACCATCCTCCACTGCTTACCCAGGCCACAGCAGAGAGCTGGATCGGAAGTGGAGCAGCTGGGTCTTGAACCGGCGCCCATATGGTTTGCTGGCACCACAGGCAGAGGCTTAGCCGGCTATGCCGCTACTCCAGCCCCTAAAAATATTTTAAAAATATGTTTAAAAAAGAAAAAGAAGAAGCCATCTAGGAAGGAAGGAAGGGAGGTCGGAGACAGATGGCCCCTCAGAAGGCACCGCCGGCCTGGGGCTTGGTGGGGTGCGCCCTGTACAAGACCCGGCCCTACCCCCCAGCTGAGGTGTGCCTCCTCCGGGGACGCGCCCACCTCCACCTGTCGCCTCACCGCCAGGGGTGCACGGCTGGGAAGGGATAGTGACCCCCGGGGCCTCCAGCTGGAGCAGTGCACGGCGTGGGCAGCAGGGGAGGGCGCACGTGGCTGCTTCCCCGGGACAGGTGACCCGGGGTGGCGGTGCCGGGCCGCCCTGTCTGGGGGCCGCTGACCCGTGTCCGTCCCGCCCGCAGCGGAAGTTCGGCGTGGTCCTGGATGAGATCAAGCCCTCGTCAGCCCCTGAGCTCCAAGCCGTGCGCATGTTCGCCGAGTACCTGGCCAGTGAGAGCCGGCGGTGAGGCTGGGGCGGCGCTGGGGGGTGGGGCTTCTCCCAGGCCTGCTGCTCTGTAACTGGGCACGCGGCGGGGCCCTGCCGCTCACCTCCCTGTGCCTCGGTTCCCCTCAGCTGTCCGGGGGCAGCAGTGGCCCTGCTGGGAGGGTCAGAGGCGACGAGGTTGGTGCAGGTGTCCTTGGCCGCGAGGCGCCCCTGACCTGCTTCCGGGCACCCGGGTTGTGCTCAGTGCTCAGAGAGCCTCCTGGGGCCAGGCCCAGGCCTCGGGCAGCCCCTGCTGGCCAGCGCCCGCTCTGCACCCCGTGGAGGCCTGGGGAGGTGGGGGGTTGGCGCTGTGGGACCCTCCTGCTGCCCAGGGAGCCACCACACAGGGTGGGGACAGGCCCACGTGTGTCACCCCAGGAAGACACGGCCCAGTGCTTTCCCAGGCACCTGGGGACGCAGTGCCGCCTGCACCCGGAAGCAGATGACGTCCTGGGGTTAGGGTGGCCCCAAAGCCACTGCCGGGTGCCCTTAGAGAGACAGGGCACACGGCCTCGGGGAGGGAGGCCGTGTGAGGACATGGCGCGGATGCCGTGGCACCGGCAACCGGGGCAGCCCGGGAGCCTCCAGAACCGCGCCTGCCTGCGCCCTGGCTTCAGGCTTCCCGTCCCCGGCCCTGTGAGGCCCCCTGTGCAGGCGGGGAGCCCGGGCCTTCCGGGAGCAGTGGCTGCCGGGAACGGTCCAGAAAAGGAGCTCCACGTAGCAGGAGGCCCAGGGCAGGCCTCCGTGACGCTGGGCGGCTCTCGGCGTGGCCACCCCGGCACCCCAGTAGTGGCAGCCGGCAGCCTTTGCTGAGCGCTGGCGAGTGCCAGAAGCTGCCTGAGCTGGCGACAGGCGTGTCCCCCGCGCCCCATGTTGACACGCTGGGAGAGTCGCGTGGACCCAGGGGCGGTGGGTTCGGTCTGCGGTGACTCCAGGCCTGGCCTCCGCCCTGGCTGCTCACCAGCCCTTGGAGCGCAGTGGCCCGCGCACTGTTTGCCCACTCCTCGTGTCCCCAGAAGGGTGCTCTGGCCTGAGCGTAGGAAGCACGAGGAGGGCCCCAGGGGCGGGCGGCGTGGCCCGGCCCACCGTCCCAGGCCTGCCTGCTCCCGTGGGCTGCGCGTGCGCGGGCTCTGAGCGGCCATGCTTCGCAGGGACGCCATCATGGCCGAGCTGGACCGAGAGATGAGCAGGAGCGTGGACGTGACCAACACCACCTTCCTGCTCATGGCCGCCTCGGTCTACTTCCACGACCAGAACCCCGACGCGGCCCTGCGCGCCCTGCACCAGGGGGACAGCCTGGAGTGGTGAGTGGCGGAGCCCGGCTCATGGCTCCAGGGACGCACGAGGCGGGAGCTCCTGGGGACACAGCTCCTGCACTTAGAGCTCGGCGCGCGCTTGTTGGCCTGAGCTGTCCGGGCTGCACAGCCGTCGTCATGGGAACAGGTGAATGCGGCAGCTCCCAGAGCATGCCGGGCCCAGGCCCCCTATTCAGGCCCCGGCTCCATTCTCAGCCTGGAGGCGCTGCCGCCGGCAGGCCAGGCCACTGTGCCAAGGACACGGCGCCCTCTGTTCCCTGGGCAGAGCAGAAAGCACCTTTGTCTCTGCCCCCGGGGCCCGGCCCCCACAGCTGGCTCTCCCCCAGGACCCCGCGCGAGCTTTGCTGGGCCTGCCCCGCGTCCAGGGCGGGGTCGGCCTTCCATGAGAGCCTGCCTTCCCGGGCCAGCCCCGGCACGGCGGGTACTCGTTGGTTCACACCTGCCGTGGTCCAGAGGCTGTGCCGCCGCGGGCTCGGGTGGTGCCTGGCTGACAGCTGTCCTCACCCTGCTCTGGCTCCGGTTGTGGCCGGGAAACCCCGGAACAGGCAACCCCTTTAGGAATGGGTGGTCTCAGCGTCTGGGGCCCAGGGGGGCCCTGGCGCAGGCTGGGGGGCATTGGTGTTCGGAGGATGCACGCAAATGGGGGGCCTCCATTCTGAGACCCCGCCACTGCCTGGGGAGAGGCCAGCACGGGTCTTTGTAAGCATGGCCATCCGAGGCTCACCTCAGAGGGCCTGGGAACATTCTGGAAGGTGCTGTCCGCTGGGGGAGAGCCCCTGGTTGGGGCGGAGCCGCGTGTCTGGCTGGTTGCTGACCGCGTGCCTTGCCCTCAGCATGGCCATGACGGTGCAGATCCTGCTGAAGCTGGACCGCCTGGACCTCGCCCGGTGAGCCACGGCCCAGCCACGCGGGACCCCACGTGTGGCCTGCAGCCCGGAGCCTGGGCCGCCCGATCGCCTGTCCTGCTTCCCCACCCGTCAGGGGGTCCTGCTGACCCTTGCCCCTCCCCGTCGTGCGCCAGCCCGCGGAGGGACCCGTCCTGCAGGGTCAGGGTGGGCTTCCCGCAGGGAACGGAGGGGCTGTGTCACTTGGCCAGCTGGGCCCCGCAGCCGCTCAGCGCCGCCCTCCCTCCCCCTCCCCCCAGGAAGGAGCTGAAACGCATGCAGGACCAGGACGAGGACGCCACCCTCACCCAGCTGGCCACCGCCTGGGTCAGCCTGGCCGTGGTGAGCCCCGGGGTGGCCCCCAGCCAGCTTCAGCCTGCTCCCGTGGGAACCTGGGCCCGTGGGGCCGCAGGGAACGAGCCGGGGACCCGCCCCTGCCTGGCGCGTCTCCTGCCTCACCACACCCCACCTCAAGCCCGTCCCAGGCTGCCCGGAGCCGAGTGCGCAGCCTCCGGCCGGCCTCCCCCGCAGGGCTCCTGCGGCTCTGCTGAGGCCCGGCTTTGCCCTCCAGGCGCTGGGGGCCGTATGTGCCCGCCACAGCCAGAGCCACAGTGGTGGCCTCAGCCCCGGCTCTGCCCCTTCCCACCTGGCCTGGGCACCCTGTCCTGGTTTCTGGGACTTGGCCCCTTGTCCACGCGGCTGCATGTCCAGGCCTTTTCAAATGTGTTCCCCGTCTGCCTGTGAAGGGGCTGCCCGTGGAGTGCCCTGCCCCGCAGAGCGAGGCCCGCCAGGCCAGAGCTCCCGGGCGGCTTTGCATCAGTCATGGCCTCTCGGGCTTGGCAGGTGGACAGGTGCCGCCTCTGACGGGCGCCCGCTCTCCGCACGCCTTAGCCCCCTCGTCTGTCACCAGGCGCTTGGGGCCTGTGTGCAGTGGCTGTGCACGGGCTGGGGCGGGGGGTGTGAGCCCAGCCTCCCCGGGTCGTCCACACGCGGGGCCAGAGCCCCTCCACGGTGTGTGTGGGGGGCAGGGTCGGGCCCCAGGGGCCCTGGCCGTGACGGCAGGCGCGTCCCCGCAGGGCGGCGAGAAGCTGCAGGATGCCTACTACGTCTTCCAGGAGATGGCCGACAAGTGCTCCCCGACCCTGCTGCTGCTCAATGGCCAGGCGGCCTGCCACATGGCCCAGGGCCGCTGGGAGGCCGCCGAGGGCGTGCTGCAGGAGGCGCTCGACAAGGTAGGCGGGCAGGGGCCGGCGGCCCGCACCCCGCGCCACCCCCGCGGGGGGGTTGTCCCTGGACCGTTAGCACCATCACACCCACACCGACCGCGCTCCCCACGCCGGACCACCCGTGTCTCCCCCGACCCCGTCCGTCCAAGGCCTGTGCGGCGCTTTTAGTTACTTGAGCATCGGACAGACAGGGAGAGCTCCGCCCACTGCCTCCCTCCCAAATGCCCACCGGAGCCCGCTGCAGCCAGGAGCCTGGCGCTCCATCCGGGGCTCCCTCACGGTGCCAGGGCCCCCAGCACTGGAGCCGTCACTGCGGCCTCCCACGGGCACTGCGCCTTCTCACGGGAGTGGAGTAGCTGGGCCTGCGGCCCACACACTCAGAAAGGGGTGGCAGGTATGGGTGCGCCATGTAGTGGCTTAACCTGCTACACCACAACGCCCACGCCTTTGTCACGGACCAGCTTGCCAAGGGGCCCACGGCCCTCCTCCCATTGCCTTCAGTGCCACCTCGCCACCACGGGCACCGCCCGTTACAGTTCAGGAGCCCGAAGCCTAGAGCTCGGGTGTCCGCGGTGGCTCCCAGCCAGCCCAGGGTAGCCGGGGGCCAGGCTGGGGCCTGTGTGTGCCCCCTGCCAGGCTTTGCCTCTGGGCCCCGCGTGGGCCGCTGGGTAAGGTCAGCGCCGTTCCCGACAGCTCCCCCAGGCCCTCGGGGGTTTGCAGGGTGCGGCAGGAGATAAGGTCGCCTGGGCCCCCACACCTCTGCGGGGGTAACTGCGGGTTGCATGTCCGCCCCAGGGCGGCAGGCAGCCCCATGACCCCGGGTCTGCCTGTGTTTCCAGGACAGCGGCCACCCCGAGACGCTGGTCAACCTCATCGTGCTGTCACAGCACCTGGGCAAGCCGCCAGAGGTAGGCCACCCCCCAGGGCCAGCTCAGCCAGGCCAGGGCCTTGGGGTGGGGGCTTTGGGGCTAGCCTGGGCTCAGGCTGAAACACTTGCTCCCCACGCACTGTCACCACCTGAGATTCGCAGTGCAGGCCTCCACCCCTGCCCCCCGCCCCCCGCCCCCGCCGGGACTGGGACCGACAGACGCCTGGGTTGGAGGGAGGCCGGGCCAGGCCCTGATGTGTGCCACCTCAGGGTGGTGGTGGGTGTGGGGCACAGAAATGGGACACCCAGAGCTGTTTCAGTGGGCCGCCTCCCCTGAGGGCAGGGCCTGGCAGGTGCAGGGCAGGTGGGGTGCAAGAGAGCCAGCCCCCGGCTGCCATCCAGGCTGGTCCCCTGGAGCTGGGCCTGGGGCCGGAGGCAAGGGTGCCGCGAGAGATGCTCCCCGGCCCATGTTCCCATCGCTCAGAGCAGCCCGCTTCTGCTCCCCGACCCGTGGCCCTCCCCTGCTGGAGATGGGCTGGGGGCCCTCACCTCTCCCACCCCCTGGCTGCACAGGTGACAAACCGCTACCTGTCCCAGCTGAAGGACGCGCACAGGTCCCACCCCTTCATCAAGGAGTACCAGGCCAAGGTGAGCCCCAGGCCCCGAGGCGGGCGGGAGCCCAGGCGCAGGGCTGGCCCGCACGGCTCACGGGTTTGTTTCTCTCCCCGCCCCCTGCCTCGCGCTGAAGGAGCACGACTTCGACCGGCTGGTGCTGCAGTACGCCCCCAGCGCCTGAGGCGGCCCCCCGCCCCCCACCCGTCTGCAATAAACGGCTCCGTCTGCACTGTGGCCACTCTGCTGGGACCCAGCGGGGGGCGGAAACACACTCACCCCCCTCCCAACGCACCCACAGCCCCGCAGGGCCTGGGCAGCCCTGGCTGGTGTCCAGGGACACCGAGGCGCCAAGGGATCATGCGTCGTTTGTGAGAGTCGCCGAGGTTCTAGCCCAAGACCCTCAGGTGGTCGGAGGTGGCAGGGCCCAGTGGGGGCTTCCTGGGCTTAGCAAAGCGAGCAGGCGGCGTGAGGGTCTCCGTGGAGGGAAGTTCACCCCCGGCCCCTGCCCCTCACTGCCGCCCCGTGGTGGGATCGAGACCTGCTGTGCTAGGGCCCTCCGGCTGGCTGAAGGACTGGTGCTGCTACTGCGGTGGGCGGGGCTCCGGGCTCCCTGCCCTCCCCAGAGAAACCTGCATTGGGCAGGTCGGGCACAGGCTGGCCTGTCTCGGTGAGGTTGCCCCTGCGCTGTGTCTACCCCAGCAAGAAGGAGCTGGCAGGCCCGGATCCAGGGGCCGGCTCTCCAGGCAGCCGGCACAAAGGCCCTGGGGTCCCACTGGGCTTTGCGGTCAGGGTGAGCCAGACAGGGCTGTGTGCCTTTGTCTGCTGGCCAGCGTCCGGGCCCCGGCTTGGCTCCTTTCCCAGGGAGGAGATGCGACACTGGGGTTCCGGGCCTGGTCTCGTTTGCCGGGCTGTGTGTGTGGCCACCTGAAACGGAGCCCCAGCCCTAGACCAGGTCAGGAAGACAGTGACCCTGGCCCCGGCCCAGGCCGTCGCGGTGGGCCGGGGGTGGGGAGCTCTCCAGCCTGGGCAGGGTCAGGGTCTTCCAAGATCAGCTCGTCCAGGGGACAGCCGGTGGGGGGGGATGGGAGCCCACCGTGCTCCCCCCCACTGTGGCCCCTCGCTGAGTGTCAGGAAGGCCAGCTGCGAGAGCCATTTTCCACTTCTACCTAGCAGCTCCACCTAAGGGAGCTGGAGCCAGCGGGCGGGCAGCGCCTCTCCCATTACTGATGGGTGCCGAGGCGACCAGATAGCGCTGCCTGGGAGGGGAGGGTGGGGGTTGGGTAGGCCCTCCGGCCTCCTCCACCCCTGCGGCGTCAGTCACCTCCCCGCCCAGCCCAGGGACAGACATGAGTGGTAGGGTGCACTGTGGGGCCCCAGGTGGCTGGACGAGGGTGCCCTGAGTGGGTGAGGCAGGCGACCTGCAGCTGCCCGGGGCAATGGCTGGAGGAGGCCACATGGCTGGTGCAGGGGCCCGGAGCGCAGAGGGCAGGAACTGGCTTCTGTGGGGGGGGGGGAGAAGGGAGCCAGGATAGCCAATGGGAGGCCTGTGGTTGGCCAGGGGCAGCTGGAGCCCATGCAGGTGGCGGGGTAGGGGAGGTGCCCATCGCCTGCAGCCCGTCCCACCTTTGCAGCGGCTCCTCCTGTTCCGTGTTGCTGGTAACAATGGCACGGGTGTCTCGTACTGGTTGCCCGAGGGCCCGCACCTGGGGATGGCCTTGCCCGAGGCGGGACACAGCGAGTGTGGGGCTGTGGACCTCACTCCAGCTACGGGAGAGCCACCCCAGGGCCCTCGTCTCATCCCAGGCACTCCCCACAGGCCCCACTGTGGGTGCCGCTGTGGGACCCCCTTAGGGTCTCAGGGTGGGTGGGGTTAGCACAGTGCAGCCGTGCGCAGCAGCAGCACCTGAATTCAGGTCAGGGGGCAGAGTCCAGGACCTGGGCTGGGGCCAGCGGCTCCAGGTGGCCCGGTGTCCCCAGAAGTGACTGCTGCTCCTCTCTGACTGCTGCTGGGGCTTTGAGCCCAGGGCCTGGCCAGTGCACGTGGGAGACCCCTGAGGTGGTCCTGGTGTGGAGGTGGTCTTGAGCCCCTTTCTGGGGCCCATGTTACACTGCCGCTGGGGAGGCCCTGCCGAGTCCCCAGGGCGCAGCAGGTGACTCGGGTGGAGCCCAGCGCCCCCCTTCCCTGCGGGAATCCCCCCCCCCAGCCAGTGTGAATCCCCAGCACCTGCTTCAGGGCGGCAGGCGCTGCCTGGGGCGAGTAGTGCGGGCTGGGACCCGAATGCCCATGGCTCAGGGTTGCCAGGAGCCCCGTGGGGCAGAAGGCAGAGGCTCCACTAGGTGCGTTCGGCCCACACCCTGGCCGTGCTTCCTCTGGGAATGAGTGAGCCTGGGCCTGCTGGGTGCATGGCCCCGCCCCGAGCAAGGGGCGCCCAGTCTCGGGTTCCTGGGGGGCGAGAGCGAACAAGAGGAACACGGGGTTGCTCAGGGGTCCAGATCCAACAGCAGGTGCCTGGCCAGCTCGGTCCAGCGTCTGGAAAACCTCGCGGAGCAGGGAAGCCCCGCATCCCGGCCGCGCCCCCACCGAGGCGGAGCTCGCGCTGGCCCCGCCCCTCCTGCCCCTGCGCTCGGGTCCGCGCGCCCACGGCCCAGCTGCGGCGCGTGACGCGGGGCGCGCGGCTCCGGTAGCCACCGCAGGCGGCGGGCAGGGCAGCGAGCGGGCGGGCGGGCGGCATGGCGGCAGCGGCGGCGGGGCCCGCGGGGCCCGAGCCCATGCCGAGCTACGCTCAGCTGGTGCAGCGCAGCTGGGGCACCATGCTGGCTGCGGCGCGGGGCTGCGCGGACTGCGGCTGGGGGCTGGCGCGCCGCGGCCTGGCCGAGAACGCGCACCTGGCGCCACCCGAGCTCCTGCTGTTGGCGTTGGGTGCGCTCGGCTGGACAGCGCTGCGCTCCGCGGCCACCGCGCGCCTCTTTCGGGTCAGTGCAGCTGAGGGTCTGGACGGGCGGGGAGGTGAGGGAAGCATGGACATGGAGGCCCGGGGCGGCTGCGCGTCCCGCTCTGATGGTGCAGGTCGGGGACAGGGTGGGGGAGTCGGCGACGGGGCGGGAGGAGGGGGAAGATGTCTCGGGCTGCAGGGGTCAGGAATGGGAGAGCCTGGGCCACCGCGCGCTCACGCTCACGTCGGTCCTCGCAGAGTGGGGGCGGATGTGGGGGTGTGGCCGGGCCGAGGTGAGCCCCAGACAGCGAAGAGGGCTCCGTAATGGTTGGGGTGTTCCAGATGTGGGGGGACCGCGGCACGACCCTTCCCAGTCGGTTTGGAACAAAAGGGGCTCCCGTGCTGGGGGTGGGGGGAGCTTTGAGCCTCTGCGCACGCTCAGGGCCAAGCCCAGGCCGGAGGAGCCCAGGACGCGGACGCGGAGGGCTGGGCGCTGGGCGCAGGAGAGCCTCCGGGAACACCCACCTCCCAGGCTGTGCGGGGGGCGCGCCCGGCACCGCCGCGGGGGTCCTTGGCCCTGCTGTAGGGAGAGTCAGGGGCTGCCTGGTCGCTGCCGCGGGCGCCTGGCAGAGGCCAGCGCCACCCTCCGACCAGGGATGGCAAAGGCCTGGGCCCCCTCCCGCGGTGGTGGTCGCCCGCTCGGAGGGAACGTGGCCTGGGTCTTTGGGACCGGACCGTGCTGACAGTCTGAGAAGGCCCCCGCCCTCGGATGGTGACGGGGTGGTGACATTGACGCCTGACCCCTTTCCCTTGTCTGGGGAGGGGTCGCTGCCGCAGGCGCTGGTGGGAAGGCGTGTGGGGGCGGCGCCTGGCTTGGCTGAGACTTCCCGCGGACCGGCTGGGTCGCCCCGCCCCAGCCTGGCTGGAGGTGCAGAGGGTGAGGGGACCGAGAGCCAGAGCCAACAAAGGGGCCTTTCTCTGCAGGCCGGCAAGAGGCCGGCCCTTGTTAGGTGGAATCGGGGTGTTTTCTGGCTGCCACCGCACCCACCCCATCTCCGTGTCACCCTCACAGCAGGAGAGTCCCCGCCCCCCCGCCCTCAGGAGGGTGGCAGGGGTGATCAGGCCCCTGGTCCCCATCAGACTCCGAAGCTGGGGGCTTAGGAGGGTGGGGGTGGGGGGATGCAGCCTCTCCCCGACTACCAGGAGCAGTAGGGGGGGGTCCTTCAGGACCTGGGTGTGGGGGCAGCACGATTTCCCTTCCGCAGTCCTCCCAGGTTGAGCCCGGGCTCCAAGCTCTCCCCAGCCTGGGTGGGGCATGGGACCCACTTTGAGGCCATTCCTGAGAAATGGGTGGAGGGGCCGCCTGGGGCCTCCAAAGCTCATCTTCTTGGCAGCAGCCTGGTTGCCAGGGGTTACGGGAGCTGGCTCTGGCTGTCTCCATGACAACCGCTGGTGCTCTTGGGCACCAGGCCCCCTCAGCCTTGGAGGGAAGGGGCAGGGCTTGCCCCCACCCCGGACTGCTTCCACTTCCCCTGCCCCCCACACCCCCTCCCACCCCACGACACTCGTCAGCCTGACACGCCTCTCCCCCAAATTCCAGTGCCTTCCTCAGGGCTACTCCCATCTCCCCAACCCCTAGTCCACGACACCCCCAAAGCTTCCCCTCCCAGCAATACCCTGCCTCCCTCCATCCACCCTCTTCCCTTCACCCCCCACCCCATCTAAACGTCACGTTTTCCCCTCCCTGTTGCCTTCATGGGCCAGACAAGCCCCTGGTGCGCGCTCTCGCTCTCTGCTTGTCCCTGTCAGTTGTGCCCACCCGTCACTGTGACCGCTGAGCCCCCCGGGGGTCTCCCTTGCTCCAGGAGCAAGCGTCCCCTCCTGGGGGCACTTCCTCCTCCCTGCCGCGCCGCCGCCGGGCGCCGAGGCGGACAGCTGGTAACTAAGTTTAGCCCTTGGCGCGCACTCCCGGGCTCTGGTTAGGCTCCAGCCGGCGTGGACGTGGGGGCTGGGCGCTCTTGGAAGTCTTCTACCTCGGGGACTCCCTCCTGCATCCCGGAGGCACGGCCCCAGGTGCCCCCACCCACCGCAGGCTGCGAGTGCCCGCCCCCCCTCTCACCACAGCCCTTGGCCAAGCGGTGCCACCTGCAGCCCCAAGATGCCGCCAAGATGCCTGAGAGCGTCTGGAAGTTTCTCTTCTACCTGGGCTCCTGGAGCTACAGCGCCTACCTGCTCTTCGGCACCAACTACCGCTTCTTCCAGGACCCGCCCTCTGTCTTCTACGGTAGGGCCTGGTGGGCGGGGCTTGCAGCACTGCTGGAGCGGGCGCCTGCGTCACCGGCATCCCGTATCCAAGCGCCAGCCAGTCCGGCTGCTCCAGTTCCCATCCAGCTCCCTGCTAATGAGCCTGGGCAACCAGCGGAGGACGACCCAAGGGCCTGGGCCCCCGCACCCACGTGGGAGACCCGGATGGAGCTCCTGGCCCAGCCCCGGCCGTTGACTTGGGAAGTGAACCAGCGGATGGAAGAGCTGCCCCTTGCCACCCGCCCCCCCCCATCACTGGTCACTCCTTCAAATGTTACAGTGGCCCACCAAGAAGAGGAGACACAGTGCAGGGCTGTCGGTGTTTGCGAGCCGGGCCGCGGGGTCATTTACGTTATTTATCTGAGAGAGGGTGAAACGCGCAGCGTCTGCTGGCTCACTCCCCAGACACCTGCAGTAGCCAAGGGCCAGGAGCTTCGGCCAGGCCAGGCGGCGGGGGCCCAGTAACTGGAGCCATGACCGCTGCCTCCGGGAGGTGCTAGCGGCGAGCCGGGTCGGGAGCAGAGCCAGGACTGGAACCCACGTCCTCCGATACGGGCCGCAGGCAGCTCGGCTCAGCTCTGGAGTGGGGTGTGGGCGTGTGTGGGTGTGTAAGATTGATTGATTTGAACGGCAGAGTTAGAGAGTGGGGAAATGGATTTTGCGTCCTCTGGTTCACTTCCCAAATGGCCACAAGGCAGAAGCCAGGAGCTCCATCCGGGTCTCCCCGGTGAGTGCAGAGGCCCCAACACTGGGACCATCACTGCCGCCTTCCCGGGCGCATCGGCAGGGAGCTGGATCGGAAGCGGAGGTGCTGGCGCAGGAACTGGCCTTTGTATCTGCACGTGGGATGCCGGCGGCAGCTTAGCTCACTGCGCCACACCGCCGGCCCCGTGTCCGCGGGATCTGGTGTGGGTGGGGGTCAGCAGGCCTGAGCACCCCCAGTGCAGGAGGTGGGGCAGGCGGGCGTGCTGTGTTGCCTGGAGCGCGTGAGTGGGCCGCCCACCCAGCTGCGGGACGGGGCTTCTGCGTCCCGAGTCCCTGGTGGGGAGGTGACGGCCATCACTCAGTTTCTCTCCGCTGGATGAGGGGATTCAGTTCGGGCACGGAGTCGCCTCGGGTTTCTTGTTTGGCATCAGGCTTGCCAACAAGCTGCTGTGTTCGTTGTGCACGCATTGAGCGCCAGCTGTGTACCAGGCTTGCTGTGCTGGCCACCGCCGGAGGGGGGCAGAGGAAGCTCTGTCCCTGTGGGGCTGACCCTGTGGCAGGCGGGGTGTCTGATTCAAGAACTCTCTTGAAGATGGAGCTGAGAGGTTTTGCTGCCCAATGAGAAATGGGTGTGAGCAAGGCCTGGGGCCCCTAAGTGACAGGGAGGGTTCGGGGGGACCCTGAGCTGGGTTTGGGATGCCTGGGAGGGACACAGGGCAGGGATGGGTTTGAGTGCAGCCCGGGGCCCCTCCTCACAGCGTGGGCAGGTGCAGGTGCCGGGGGTGGGAGGCGCCTCTGTCAGACAGGTGGGAGTGAGCACGCCAGGGAGGGGCTCGCCCTGGGCAAACACTGGGAGTCAGGATTTTCCAGAATGCGGGTGGGACACCTGCATCCCACACCGGAGCGCCCCCTGCTGGTGCACCCTGGGAGGAGCAGTGATGGCCCAGGTGCTCGGGCTCCTGCACCCTTGGCAATCCAGAGGGCGCTCCCGGCTCCCAGCTCCCGCCTGTCCCAACTCGAAGGAGTGAACTGGTGGTCTCTGCCTTTCAAACAAATAAGTAATTGAAAAATGAAGAGGGACGCTACCAGAGAGCCCGTCTGGAGAGGGGCAGCTTCCAGGGCCACCCTTGCCTTTCCCGCAATTTTGATTGTGATGGGGAGGAAGCGCCAAGCAGGGCCAGGTGGGAAGGGGTGGTGAGCGGGGTGGCCATGGGGCGACCCTGGGCGGAGACAGCTTGGGCAGGGGCTGCTGGCGCCCAGCAGGGGCCCGGCCTGCGCCCCGTGGGCCGGGGCAGGAGAGGGAAACGATACCCCCAGTAATGGGACACGGAGCTGGCAGCGGGGGACCAAGGAGGTGCTGAGGCCATGGTCCTACAGGGCTGCAGCCAACGTCCCTGCCCCAGGCCCTGGTCAGGGGCTGGCCTGGGGGAGGGGTGGCCAGGGTGGGAGAGGCACAAGGCCGCCTGGCAGGTGTGCTGGTGGGAACCTGGTTTGTTAAAGATTTGTTTATGAGAGACGGGGGTGGGGGAGGGGGGAGAGAGAGAGCTTCCATCTGCTGGTTCCCTCTCCAAATGGCCCAAAGGCAGGGGCCGGGCTGGGCCAGAGCCAGGAGCCAGGAGCTCCATCCGGGTCTCCCACGCAGGTGCAGGGGCCCAAGCACCTGGGCCATCGTCCACTGCTTTCCCAGGCACATCGGCAGGGAGCTGGCTGGGAAGTGGAGCCGCCGGGACTCAAACCCAGGCACCTTGACACAGGCAGGGCAGGCAGCGGCTTAACCGTCTACCTAAACACAGCTGCGTGGGTAAACTCTGTGGCATAGATACCATCCCACAAGTCTGAAAAAAAAAATCAACCGTTTTTAGAAGCAAACAATTCAGACACATTTAGGACATTCGTGATGTTACACAACCATCCCCTCTATCTGCTTCCAGTGTTCCCAGCCCCGCCCCATCGGCAGCCCCGCCTCCGCCTCCCGGCCGTGTTGTTTTGCCGGCTCCCGACAGTTCCTGGGCACGGAGTCGCACAGTGGCGGCCTTGTGTGTCTGGCCTGTTGGCACTCCGCGGCGGGTTTTCTGGCAGCAGGTGCCGGGGCCTCGAGCCTCTTCGGGGCTGTGTTACGCTCCGTTGTCTGCAGACACTGGGTCTCGCCCCGTAGGCCTCTTGCAGGCGGCGCCGCCGGTTCCCCGGGCACACGGCCAGCAGTGCACCTGCCCTGCCGAGCGCTCACAGCTGCCCGGGCCGCTGCAGGTGCGGGCAGGTAGGGCATGTCAGGGCCGGGCCGGGCCGGGGGCCACAGGTGCCTCTGCTCCTGGCTCCCGCCTGGGCCGGCCCTGGCTGATTCTGCTGTCCGGTGCAGCGAGCCAGCGAGTGGAGGATCTCTCTCGGTGTCCGTCTCTGTCCCTCTGTCTTTAACTGTGGGATTCTTTATTTATTTATTTGAAAGGCAGAGTTCCCAGAGAGAGGAGGAAAGGCACTGAGAGAGATCTCCCATCTGCTGGGTCATTCCCCAGCTGGCCACAACGGCCAGGGCTGGGCCAGGTGGGAGCCAGGAGCCAGGAGCTCCATCCGGGTCTCCCACGTGGGTGCAGGGGCCCAGGCACTCGGGCGGTCGCTGCTGCTTTCCCAGGCGCATGTGCAGGGAGCTGGCTGGGAAGTGGAGCAGCCGGGACTGCTCAGGTTGTAGGTGGTGGTTTAACCCGCTGTGCCACAGCACCAGCCACTAAACATTTTTTAAATAATAAAATGGGCCTGGCGCTGTGGCGTAGCAGGTAAAGCCCCCGCCCGCAGTGCCGGCATCCCATATGGGCGCCAGTTCAAGTCCTGGCTGCTCAGGTTCCCATCCAGCTCTCTGCTATGGCCCGGGAAGGCAATGGAGGATGGCCCAAGTGCTTGGGCCCCTGCACCTGCGTGGGAGACCCGGATGGAGCTCCTGGCTCCTGGCTCCAGCCTGGCTTAGCCCAGGCTGTTGTGGCCAACTGGGGAGTGAACCAGCAGATGCAAGACCTCTCTCTCTCTCACTCTGCCTTTCAAATAAAATAAATATTTTTTTAAAATATAAAACTAGTAATAAAAAGTACTAGGTAGAGACCTGAGAGTGGAATCAGGCCCTGGAGGCCGTGTGGCGGGGTCTCGGCAGGCCCTGGCCCCCAGGTCCCGACCCGAGGCTCGCTCTCCGCAGACTGGAGCCCTGGCATGGCGGTGCCGCGGGACATCGCGGCCATGTACCTGCTGCAGGGCAGCTTCTACGGCCACTCCATCTACGCCACACTCTACATGGACGCCTGGCGCAAAGACTCCGTGGTCATGATCGTGCACCACGTGGTCACGCTGCTGCTGCTGGTCTCCTCCTACGCCTTCCGGTGAGCGGGGCCGGGAGGGGCCGGGGGCTGCAGGGGGCTCCCGAGAACGTGCGGGGAGCCGGGAGCCGCCCGTCCGCTGTCCCAGTGCCCCAGACAGGTTCACGGGGCAGCGGCGTGGGCCAGTGTGCGCCAGGCACCCTGGGTGCTCCCCATGGCGGACACCATGGAGCACTTTGCCAGGAGTTCATCTGAAAAGAGTTAGGGAGAGACAGAGATGTTCCGTCCACTGGATGGGCCAGGCTGAAGCCAGGAGCCAGGAGCCCCATCCGGGTCTCCCACGCAGGTGCAGGGGCCCCAGGACTTGGGCCATCGTCCACTGCCTTCCCAGGCCACAGCAGAGAGCTGGACCTGAAATGGAGCAGCCAGGACTGGAACCGGCGCCCATATGGGATGCCGGCACTGCAGGTGGCAGCTTTACCTGCTACGCCACAGCGCCGGTCCCAAGAGAGAGGTCTTCTGTGGCTGGTCCGCTCCCCGAACGGTTGCAACAGTCAGGGCCGGGCCAGGCCGGAGCCAGGAGCTGGGAGCTCCATCCAGGTCTCCACTGTGGGTTCAGGGGCCCAGCACCTAGGCCTCAGGAGCAGCCTGACCCGCCACACCCAGTACCGGCCCCGGCCATGAACTTTCGGAGGTGCCCTGGTGTACAACATTCTTATGGTTCTAGAAAGTTCTAGAAGGAAGGGCCAGGCGTGGGTTTGAGGGTGACCGAGCTCTGGAGAGAAATGAGGCGTTGAGGTTTCCATGGGTGACACGTGAGTGACAGGTGGGCGGAGGCTGGAGAGGACGGCAGGGCACAGGAGCCCCCACTTGGGGGGCAGGGCGGGAGCGGGCGGGCGGTGGTGGGAGAGGCAGTGGCTGCACCAGGGCTGGTGCCGGCCCCCTGGCCGCTGCCCGTGGAGGCGCGGGGGAGGGCGGGGGCGGCAGTGACTGCTGGGCGATGCAGACGCGGGACGCGCCAGCCAGGGTCCACCGAGGGCCGGGGGAGGCGGCCCTTGGTGCGAGGTTGGGTCCCGCGTGAGCCCCGTGCGCCCGCCCGCCCCAGGTACCACAACGTGGGCGTCCTCGTGCTCTTCCTGCACGACGTCAGCGACGTGCAGTTCGAGTTCACCAAGCTTAACATCTACTTCAAGTCCCGCGGCGGCCGCTTCCACCGGCTGCATGCGCTGCTGGCGCTGGCCGGCTGCCTCAGCTTCAGCGCGAGCTGGTGAGTGGGGCGGGGCGGGGCGGCGGGCGGGGCCTCATGGCGGGGCGGGGCTGCACCCTGATGGGCTGTCAGTTCTAGTGTGGAGAGCAGGGCCTGGGCGGTGGGCGGGGCGGGGCGGTGGGCGGGGCCGGCGGGGCGGGGCTGCACCCTGATGGGCTGTCAGTTCTAGTGTGGAGAGCAGGGCCTGGGAGGCGGGCGGGGCCTCATGGCGGGGCGGGGCTGCACCCTGATGGGCTGTCAGTTCTAGTGTGGAGAGCAGGGCCTGGGAGGCGGGGCGGGGCGGTGGGCGGGGCCGGAGGGGCGGGGCTGCACCCTGATGGGCTGTCAGTTCTAGTGTGGAGAGCAGGGCCTGGGCGGTGGGCGGGGCCTCATGGCGGGGCGGGGCTGCACCCTGATGGGCTGTCAGTTCTAGTGTGGAGAGCAGGGCCTAGGCGGTGGGCGGGGCCTCATGGCGGGGCGGGGCTGCACCCTGATGGGCTGTCAGTTCTAGTGTGGAGAGCAGGGCCTGGGAGGCGGGCGGGGCCTCATGGCGGGGCGGGGCTGCACCCTGATGGGCTGTCAGTTCTAGTGTGGAGAGCAGGGCCTGGGAGGTGGGCGGGGCCGGCGGGGCGGGGCTGCACCCTGATGGGAGGTCAGTTCTAGTGTGGAGAGCAGGGCCTGGGAGGAGGGCGGGGCCTCATGGCGGGGCGGGGCCGGCGGGGCGGGGCTGCACCCTGATGGGCTGTCAGTTCTAGTGTGGAGAGCAGGGCTGGCGGGGCGGGGCCGGAAGGTGGGCAGCTCTGCGCACTGGTGGGCTGTCTCAGCTCCTGCGTGGGCTGGTGCGTGGGGATGGAGCTTGGGGAGGTAGGCGGGGCTGCACACGAAGGGCGGGATCCTGTGAGAACGTTGGGGCGCGGCCCCCAGAAAGGCTAAGGGGCAGAGCCAACAGGATGGGGGCGTGGTTAATCGGGGAAGGGGTGGGCCATGCCTTGGCCGCCTGTCTGGGCTCTGGCTGTGCAGGGCCTGGGGGCTTTGGGGGGCCGGGGGAGTCTAGGGAGTCTGGGGGACCTGGGGGCCTTTCTTGGCCGCCACTGCGCCTGCGTGACCCGCGCGTCCCGGCAGGTTCTGGTTCCGCCTCTACTGGTTCCCGCTCAAAGTCCTGTACGCCACGTGCCACTGCAGCCTGCGCGCGCGGCCCGACATCCCCTTCTACTTCTTCTTCAACGCGCTGCTGCTCGTGCTCACCCTGATGAACCTCTACTGGTTCCTGGTGAGTCGGCGGCGCGGGCGCGGGGGCGAGCATGGGCGCAGGGGCGAGCATGGGTGCGGGCGCGCTCCCATCCCGGCGGCGTCTCACCCGCGCCCCCCGCCCACAGTACATCGTGGCCTTCGCCGCCAAGGTGCTGACGGGCCAGCTGCGGGAGCTGCAGGACCTGCGGGAGTACGAGCCGGCCGACCGCAGCCCCAAGCCCAGCAAGGCCGAGTGAGTGGGCAGGGGCTCGTGGGCAGAGGCCGGGAGGCGGTGGGTGGGCCGCGGGGTGGCTGGGCGCGGCCGGGTCCCAGGGTACAGAGGGAGCCCCCCCCCCCCGGTCAGCAGCGCGGGGGCTGGGGGCTGGGCCCTGGGGGGGGTCTTAGGTCCGGGCTCGGAGCACGAGCGGGGGCGACGGCCAGGAGCCATGGAAAGTTCCAGAAGGCGCTAGCCGGCAGGCCGGCTGATGAGGCCGGTTCTGGTGCAGCAGGGAGGCTGTAGGCTCAGAACTTGGGGCGGGGGGCGAACGGGAGGTGCGCAGAGAGACGGGTGTAACCGCTCTGTGCGCGGGCGCCGCCGGTGTCGCCGGTGCCGGAGCTCCGGTTCCAGTCCTGGCTGCTCCGGTTCTGAGCCAGCTTCCTGCTCTCGCACCTGGGAGGCAGCCGTGGCGGCCCCTGCTGGGCCCCTGCCGCCCACGGCGGACCCGGATGCAGCTCCGGCCCCTGGGTTCAGCCTGACCCAGCGGATGGAAGATTCTCTGTCTCTCTCTGTTACTCTGCCTTTCAAATAACTGATTTTAAGAAATCTTGAAAGACGCGAGAGTGGGACACAGGCCTTGGGGGTGGCTGGGGGGGGACAACAGAGGGGCCTTCAGTCCTGTCCACTGGAGCCCGCGCCGCCCGCCCCCCAGGCAGCAGCAGCGCGAGCGCCCTGGGGCGGGGCCGCAGCCTGGAGGGAGGGCGGGCGAGGTGGGAGCCTAGCGCCCCTAGGAGGGAGACCCAGGCTTTGGGTGCGGGCGAAAAGATCCCGAGAGCACCCCAGGGTTCAGCGGGCGCCGCTGTGGACCGGGGGGGGGGGGGGGGAGGGGCGGGGGCGGGGCCGTGCGCAGCCGCTGTGGGCGGGACGCGGACTGGAGAGGAAGCAGCCAGCCCGGGGCGGCTCTGCCTTTGACGCCCGCAGCCCACCTGGGTGCTGCTTCCCGGCCGGGAGGCAGCCGGCGAGGACGGCCGCGGGGGCCGGGGGTCGGCCAGGCCCCCGCCCCAGCCCCGGCCCCTGCGAGGCAGGCTGCAGACCCCAGGAGGAAGTGAGCGGGCGCGCCGCCGGGCACAGCCCCTCTCCTCCGGGCTGGCCTGCAGGGCTGCACCTGGCCCCACGCGAGCTGAGCTGCTAGTTCCATTCGTCCCAGAAATCTGCCCACGGGACCGCGGCCGCGCAGCCGCCCCACCCCCACCCCCACCGGGAGCACGCGGCGGGACGGGGGGAGCACGCGGGCATCGTGGGGATGGAGGGACGCTGCCTCCCGGGACCCCTCCCAGGGCACAGATAACAGTCCCCGCCGCCGCAGGGTCACTGCCCAGAAGGCTCGCGGCCGTGAGCGGCAGCTCCACCCGGGGCTCCTCGCGGCAGCTGGGGCTCGAACCCCGCATCACAGCCCCGCCTCGCGTCGATTTTTTTTTCCTAAGAAAAAACCTTTAGTCGCGTTTTCCACATTTTGGCAAAGCGCGACCCGGGAGCGAACGCGGCCGTCCTTGGACGTCCATGTGGACGCTGGCCGCACCGCAGGGCGCAAAGCAAAAGCATCGCTCGCTCGCTCGTTTTTTTTTTTTTTCCTAAAGATTTATTTAAAAGTCAGAGTTACACGGAGAGAGAGGTGGGGGGAGGGGAGAGGTCTTCCATCCACACTGATTCACCCCCAAATGGCCGGAGCGGCGCCGATCCGAAGCCAGGAGCTCCATCCGGGTCTCCCACGAGGGTGCAGGGGCCCACGGACTTGGGCCATTTCTGCTGCTTTCCCAGGACATGGCAGAGAGCTGGGTCAGAAGTGGAACAGCCGGGTCTCGAACCCGCGCCCACGTGGAATGCCGGCCCTGCAGGCGGCCGCTTCACCCGCTGCGCCCCAGCGCCCGGCCCCCATCGCTCGTTTCCAGAGCGCGCGCGGGAGCGAAGCAGGTTGGGGGGGAGCGGGCAGCACGTTCCGCGTCTACGCGGGCCACGGCTTGGTCCTCGGCGGCCTGGGGAGGGCCGGGGCCGGGGCCGCGGGCGCCGTGCCCACGCTAACCTGCGCGCGCTCCGGCCCCCAGGAAGCCGCTGAGAAACGGACTCCTGAAAGCCAAGCGCGCCTGAGCCCCCGCCCGCCCGCCGGCCACGCCCCGAGCCCGGCCCCACCCGGCCCTGCCCCTCCGGGCCCCGGCACCTCCCCTGAGACCCTGCCCCACCCCCTGCCCCGGGGATCCGTGCCCCTCTCGCCTCGGGGTCGTGGCCACGCCCCCAGGCCCCGGTCCCGCCCCCTGCTCGCGGGTCCGGGCCGCGGCGGACGCTGCCCACTCTCCGGCCGCCGCCTGGGAGGAAGATGCGCCCGCCGCGCCGCCGTCCCGGGCACCTCCTCCTCCTCCTCCTGGTCTCGCTGCTGCCCTCGCCGGCCCCGGCCCCGGGCCCCGCCGCCGCCTCCGCCTCCGCCCTGCTCCAGGCTCTGGGGCTGCGCGGTGCGCCACGGGGCGCCCCCACGCCCCGGCCCGTGCCCCCCGTCATGTGGCGCCTGTTCCGACGCCGGGACCCCCGGGATGCCAGGGCCGGCCCGCGGCGGACGCCCCCGGGGACCAGCCTGCGCCCGTGCCACGTGGAAGAGCTGGGGGTCGCCGGAAACATCGTGCGCCACATCGCCGCCCGCGGTGAGCGCCCCCTCCCCGGCCTCCCACCTTCGCTGGCTTCCGGCGGCCGCCCCCGCGGGGCCCCGGCCCCGGCCCGCGCTCCAGCCCGGCCCTCTCCTTGCCTCCCCAGGTGCGCCTGCCCGCGCTGCGGGCCCCGCCTCGGCCGCCGGCCCGTGCCCCGGGTGGACCGCGCTCTTCGACCTGGCGGCCGTGGAGCCCGCCGAGCGCCCGAGCCGGGCCCGCCTGGAGCTGCGCTTCGCGGCGGCGGAGACCCCCGCGGGCGGCTGGGAGCTGAGCGTGGCGCGCGCGGGGGACGCAACGGGCCCCGGGCCGGTGCTGCTGCGCCAGGCCGTGCCGGCCCTCGACCGGCCGGTGCGCGCCGAGCTGCTGGGCGTCGTCTGGGCCCGCAACGCCTCAGCGCCCCGCAGCCTCCGCCTGGCGCTGGCGCTGCAGCCCCGGGCCCCCGCCGCCTGCGCGCGCCTGGCCGAGGCCTCGCTGCTGCTGGTGACGCTGGACCCGCGCCTCTGCCGGCCCCGGCCGCGGCGCGAGGCGGAGCCCGCGGTGGGCGGCGCTGGCGCGTGTCGCGCGCGGCGGCTCTATGTGAGCTTCCGCGAGGTGGGCTGGCACCGCTGGGTCATCGCGCCGCGCGGCTTCCTGGCCAACTACTGCCAGGGCGGCTGCGGGCTGCCCGCCGCGCTGCCCGGGCCCGGGGGGCCGCCCGCGCTCAACCACGCCGTGCTGCGCGCGCTCATGCACGCGGCCGCGCCCGGCGCCGGCGGCCTGCCGTGCTGCGTGCCCGCGCGCCTCTCGCCCGTCTCCGTGCTCTTCTTCGACAACAGCGACAACGTGGTGCTGCGCCACTACGCGGACATGGCGGTGGACGCGTGCGGCTGCCGCTGACCCCCACCCCCACCCCCCGCACCCGGCGGAAGCACGGACTGTGTATTCGTATTTTATTGGTGACAAAGAGCTTAAAACAAATTGACCAAAAATCAAGTTACATTGCCTCGGTACGATGCTCCTCAGCGTAACGGCTGCGGGGAGGGGAGCGCGGCGGGCGCCCCCGCGGGCAAGGCAGGGGCCCAGGCGCCCCGCAGGGCCGGGCATCGCCGCGTCCTCGCCTCGCTGGCCCGCACAAGCGGGAGGCGGGTGGGGGCGGGCAAGGAGTCCGGGTCAGGCACGATGGGCCCTCCGCTGGGGGTTGGTGGCGAGACCACCGCCACGGGCCAGGGACCGGGACCGTCCTCCCAGCCCCCCAGGAATGCGCGCCGCCCCGGGGTGGGCGGGGGCCCCTCGCCGCCATCGCCCGCGCCACCCTGGCCCCGCTGGTGGGGGCAAGCACCGTCCACGCGTGGCGGGCAGCTCTGCCCCTGGCTGTCCTGGGCCCGCGCAGCGCGCCGCCGCCGCCACAGCCACAGCCAAAACGCAAACAAAATTCCTGGCGCCGCACTGCACCGCGGCCGGGCCGGCGTCCTGGCTCAGGCTCTGGGCGCTCGCGCTCCGTCCCGGGACCTCCTCGCTCCAGGCCGCCGCTAAGATTTCAGAGAAACTTAGCAAAGCGTGGTTTTCAGTCCTTCTTAAAAGAATCTTGGAAGAAAACAAAACAACAACAAAAAAAAACAGAAAACAAACGGAAAAACCCCAAGCCCCGCGTTGCTGAGACCCTCCGAACACGGGCCGCCGCGGGCTCTGCCGCCCCGCCCGGGGAAGCGGGCAGGACGGGGCGAGGCCCTGCGGCCGGGCCGGCGCCTCCTCTCCTGCGCCGCCCGCGCCCCGCCGCGCCGCGCCCGGCTCCGCTCCGCTGCTGGCGCCGGCTGGGCCTCTCGGGCTCGGCGGCTCCCTCGCGGCTCCTCGCCCTCCTGCTGCTCGCACAGTGCTGCTTCGCCTTAGCAGTGGAAAACAGGTATCCGTTTATTTGTATTTTTATTACCCAGAATACGACGCTGATGGACCAAGCCTCGGAGCTCAGCTCTTCCGCTGCCACCTGCGGGGGAGGGGCCGTCAGGGCGCAGGCGGGCGCCGGGCCTCCCCGCGCGCCCCCAGCCTCCCCGCGCGCCCCCGCCCCTCCCCACCCCGTGCTTGCCTCCTAGTACTGGGACAGCCCCGTCACCCCGCCGTGCTGGTACGCGCGCTCCCCCTGGTAGGTGGAGTCCTGCGACAGCGCCACGTCGATCTGTGATTTAAACTCATCCCCGAGGTAGCTGTCCTGGAAGGCAGGGCCGGGCCGTGAGCGCCGTGCCCTGCGCCCGCCCCCACCCTCACCCCCCCCCAGAAGCGTCCAGAGCCGGCCGCCCCGCCCCCGCCCCGCGCACCTGCGACAGCTCGGGCTGCGAGAGGCCGGGCTGGCTCATCTGTGAGGGCTGGCTCATGGAGATGTAGCCCTGCGTGAGCGCGCCCTGCGAGAAGGGCTGCGAGGCGGCGTCCTGGCTCGCCTGGCTGCTGGCCAGGTTGCTCTGGCTCGGCCCGGGCAGCCCGAAGCGGCTCTTCTGGCGGCCCCCGCGGCCGGCCTTGCCTTTCGGGGTGCCGCGGCCTGCGAGACAGAGCGCGGGTGAGTGGGGGAGGGGAGAGCGCGCGCCCGCGCGGGGCGGCAGGGCAGGGGGCGGCGCGGCGCCCACCTGCGGCCGGCCCGTTGGCCTGTCCGAAGTAGCCGGGCGGCGGCATGGGCGGCATGACCAGGTTGAAGGGGATCGGGATGTTCATGGCGGCCACGTGGCTGGGCCCCGCGCTGATCATGCCGATCTGGTCGTGCGTCTGGAAGTACATGTTGGAGGGCCGGCCTGCGCGACACGGGGCGCCGTCAGCCCGCCGCCTGCCGGGACAGCAGTGCCCGCCCGCCCGCAGCACACGGGGGGGGGGGGGGGGGGGCGGGTCTGTAGAACCCCCCACCCCCAGGATGCAAGGCCTCCCACGCTCCACAGGGGGCAGCAGACAGGGTGGGCTCAGAGCAAACACGCACCCCTCCCCCAGGCCAGTGGGAGGGCCGGCACTCACCCTGGCTGCTGCGGTCATACACGGAGCCCGGGATGATGGCCTCGCGGGCGTCGTACATGGCTGTGGTCATAAAGCGGGCGCCCTGCGGCGGCGAAGGCGCGGAATGTGTCACCTGGGTGCCTGTGTGGCCGCCTGGGCGGCCCCTCCCCGCCCCGCCCCCAGGCCCCGACCTGGGTTGGTGGTGTTGACCAGCTCGCGCGGCCCCGCCCCCGCCCCGCCCCGGGTCGATGGTGTTGACCAGCCTGCGCGGCCCCGCCCCCGGCCCGCCCCGCCCCCGCCCCGCCCCCGGCCCCCGGCCCCCGCACCGGGTTGATGGTGTTGACCAGCCTGCGCGGCCCCGCCCCCGGCCCGCCCCCGGCCCGCCCCCGCCCGCACCGGGTTGGTGGTGTTGACCAGCCTGCGCGGCCCCGCCCCCGGCCCCCGCACCGGGTTGATGGTGTTGACCAGCTTGCGCGGCTTGCTGAACTGCATGAGGCTCTCGCGCAGGTTGTTGAGCGGCCCCTCCACCAGCACCTTCTGCTCCTTGTAGTAGTTGAGCAGGTGGTTCCACAGCGGCTGCTTCGACAGCGCCTTGGGGTTGCCCACGATGATGACGCCGTACCTGCGGAGCGCGCGCTGAGCGGCCGCCCGCCCTCACCCGGCCCCCCCCCAGGGCCCCCGGCCCCCCTCGCTCCCCGCGTGGCCCCGGCGCGCACCTGGCTCGGGTCAGGGCCACGTTGAGGCGGCGCGGGTCGTTGAGGAAGCCGATGCCCTGGTGCTCGTTGGCGCGCACGCACGATAGGATGATGAAGTCCTTCTCGCGGCCCTGGAAGGCGTCCACGCTGGCGATCTCCACCTCCTGTGGCGGGGGGCGCGGTCAGCGGCGGCCGGGCCCCAGCTGGGTCCCTGAGACCAGGGGAGCCGCCGAGACCCGGAGTGGGGACCACCACGGCCCAGGGGCCACCTCGCCCCTGCCCGAACAGCGGGGCGGCGCCGGCTTGAGTTTCGGCTGCTCCACTTCCAGCCCACGTGCTCGGGCGCCTGCCCCGCCCTCGGGAATACAGGGCTGGGCGGGGCACCTGGTAGAGCTTGGTGTGCAGGGAGCCGCTGAACTGCATGTACTGCACCAGGTAGGAGCGCTGGCCCTCGTACGGCGTGATGATGCCGATCTGGTCCGGCTTGGCGCCCGCCTTCAGCAGCTTCGTGGTGATCTTCTCCACGTTGGCGGCCTCCGTCCTGGGGGAGCCGACCGTCAGCCACGCCGACCTCGGGGCGGGGGCTGGGGGCCGGCCCAACACCCCCAGACGGCCCAGAACGCACGCAGGGTCGCTCGGCTGTCCCCCACCCCGAGCCCAGCCCACCAGCCCACGGGGGAGGGGGCCAGAGCAGAAGCTGGGCCAGGGGCCTGGGGCGGGGCCTGCTCACCGGTTCAGGTAGGAGGTGCCCGAGCTGGCGATCTCCTCCTGGCCCTGGGTCACGTAGAAGAACATGGGCTTGTCGGGCTGCGGCCACTGGAAGTCGAAGCCCTTCTTGACCCGGTCGGCTGTTATGGGCGGGGAAGGGGAGAGGGGCGGCGTCACCCGAGGGCCCAGATCCGCCCCCGCCCGTGCCTCCCACAGTCCTCCTGGGAGCCCCACGTCCGCCACGTCCCCGGGGGTCACCTGCGGTGACGCCGTTCTGCAGCGAGCCCTCGTAGAAGATGTTGGAGGGGAAGGCGCTGAGCGCCGGGTGCATACGGTACTGCACCTGCAGGCGGATGGGCCGGATGCCCAGCACCACCAGGCGCTCGAACAGCGACTGCGACAGCCCCGCCTTGGCCGCCTTCTTGCACATCACCACGGGGCCCAGCTGGCAGTGGTCACCCACCAGGATCAGCTGCAGAGACAGAGCGTGGCCAGCTAGCGAGGCGCCGGGCCGACCCCCCCCCCCCCCCGCCCCCAGGCGGGCCCCGACCGCGGCCCACCTGCTTGGCCCCCAGGACCACGGGCACCATGCACTCGGGCTCCGTGGCCTGCGTGCTCTCGTCGATCAGGATGGAGCGGAACTGCATCTTGGCGAGCCTGGGGTCCCCGGCGCCCACGCAGGTGCAGCAGATGACGTCAGCGTTCTGCAGAGGGGCGGGGGTCAGCGTGCGGCCCGTCTGGTGGGGCAGGAGCGGGGTAGGGAAGGGCGTGGGAGAGGGGGCGGAGGGCAGGGGAGGGGCACCGGCGGGGGCGGGCGCGGCCCCACCCCGCTCACCATGAGCAGCTCGCGCTCGGCCGTGCGCTTGAGGGCGCGGTAGCGCTTCTCGTCGGCGGACGACAGCTCCCCGGTCTCGTCCTTGAGCTGCTGCAGCTTCTGCAGCTCGGGCATGCTGCGCGCAGAGGCGGGGTGAGCCGGCGCCCGCCCCCCGGGCCCCGCCCCGCGCCCCAGCCCCGCCCCCGCACCTGTCCATGTTCCGGATCTGGTTGTGCAGGGCCAGGAAGGACACGGGCGAGTCGATGGCCTCGCGGCTCTTGGCGCACAGGCGCACGACCTTCAGCCCCGTCTGGTGGATCTTCTCGGTCAGCTGGTCCACGGCGATGTTGCTCGGGGCGCACACGAGCACGGGCCTGCAAGGACTGGGCTGAGCCCGGCCCGTGCGCATGCGCCCACGCCGTGCCCCCCGGGTGCCGGGCCCCCCACCTACCCGTTGCCCTGCCGAGCCAGGTGGTAGACGATGGTGGCCGACGTGACGGTCTTGCCGGTGCCAGGGGGGCCCTGGATGAGGCTGAGCGGCCTCTGCAGCACAGTCTTCACGGCGTACACCTGCGGGGGCGGGGGGGGGGGCGGTGAGGGGGGGGCGGGGCGGGCGGTGAGGGGGTGGGGCGGTGAGCGGCGGGACAGGGCGGGGCCGCGGGGGCGGGTGGTGAGCGGCAGCGACCTGCGAGTGATTGAGGTCGGGCAGCCCCTGCGCCGTGAAGCGCTTGGGCAGCTGGCACTTGATGATCACGTCCTCCACCTCGTGGCCCAGCAGCTTGTGGTAGATGTAGCCGGACACGGACGTCTCGTCCACGGCGAACGTCTTGAGCGCGCTCTGCATCCTGCGGGGGCGGGGCGGGCGGGGCGGCGGTCGGCACGGCGGCGCTCACACACACACAGGGCGCCCGCCCCGCGGCCCGGCCCGCACCTGTCGAAGGACGTGGACTTCCACACGAAGTCCACCTGGAAGTTGTGCGTCACCTCCACGGGCGCGCCCACGCTGCTGCGCAGCTCGATGGCGATCTCGTCGCCGTAGTCTGGGCGCTGAGTCAAGTCCGCGTCCGCGTCAAGAAGTGGCGCCGCCCGCGCCCGGCCTGCCGGGCCCGCGTGGGTGGGTGCTGCGAGCCCACCGCCCGCCCCGCCCGCCCGCAGGCAAGGATACTATCCGGGACCTTGATGACGTGGCCGATGCCCTTCCAGAGCGGCGCCAGGTCGCCCTTGTAGCGCAGGCAGATCTCGTCGCCCTGCATGAGCCGCATGTCTGCGGGGAGGGGCGGCGTCAGCGTGGCCCCCGCCGGCTCCCGCGCCCGGCGCCCGCTCGGGGCGACACGAGGGGCTTGGCGCTACTACGTCACAAGGAGTTTAAAACTTAAAATCACCTCTTAACCAAATTAGGACTAAATCCTCATTACCAGAGTCAGTCTTGGGCAAAGTGAAGTAGGCGATTCTCTTCTTGTTAAGGCCCAGGTCCCACCTGACCGTGATGTTGTCCTGCGTCTGAGCAGGGAGACAAGGCCCGGTCAGCGCCCGCCCCCGCGGCTCCGCGGGCGCCCCGGTGCTGCCTGCGGCTGGGCCGCGGCCACGTCACCTGCGACTCCTTGAGCTTCTTGTCGTAGTCGGCCTCCAGCTTGACGAGCGGCCCGAAGATGTTCTGGTACTGGTAGGCATCCTCGTAGCGCAGCAGCACGTGCTGCGGCTCCTCGTCCACGCCCGGCTTCTCCAGGTCCTCCAGGGTGGCCGCCGGGTTCTCCTGGGGCAGGGGACCGGCAGGCGGCCGCTCAGCCCCGCCCCGCCCCCTTCCACAGCTCCTCCAGCTTACTGATTGGCCGGGCCCTGGTCTGCCCCGCCCCCGCCCACCTTCCACAGCTCCTCCAGCTTACTGATTGGCCGGGCCCTGGTCTGCCCCGCCCCCGCCCACCTTCCACAGCTCCTCCAGCTTGTTGATCTGCTGGGCGGTGATCTGGCGCGCCCGCAGCTGCTCCTGCTCCGAGGGGATCTTCACCAGCCAGGACAGGAAGCAGCGGTCCTGGATCAGCGGCTGCCACTGTGAACTGTCCCAGTTGATGTCCTTGAGGCTGCTCTGGCTGGCGCAGGGCTGCCTGCGGGGGCGGGAGTAGGGGAGCGGTGAGGGCGTCCCCCGCCCCCGGCACCTGCACAGCAGCACCACCACCGAGTCGAGTCGGCCTTGGCGGGGATGAGGGCGTCCCCCGCCCCCGCACCTGCACAGCAGCACCACCACCGAGTCGGCCTTGGCCGGGATGAAGCCCAGCAGGAAGACGTTGCGGCAGCCGCAGTTGTAGCACTCCAGCACCGTCTCGCCCAGCGGCCCGTCCTTGTGCAGCGTCACCTCCTTGCACTTGGCCCGCACCAGGTGGTTCACGATGTGGCTGCGGCCGGGCGACACACTGAGCGCCCCCGCCCCCCCTCACCACTCGGATCCCGGCCCCCGCCGGGGGAGACCCCCCCCCCTTGGTTCAAGTGCTCCCTGGGTTTCCAGCCGCCCTTCCGCCCCCCCCCCCCGCCGGCTGGGAAACCCGACCACCCGCGTACTAGAAGGTGCGGCGCGGGGAGAAACGCCGAGGGCTCCCGTGGCGTGTCAGCCCTCCCTGCTGCCGGGACAGAGCCGGCGGCGCTCGGGACCCTGCACCCCCCAGCTGCCGTCCAGGTTCCACGCCCCCCCCCCCAGCTGCTCCCTCGCCTTCTGGCCGAGGCACTCTTGGCTGTGCGGGTCAGACTCACGCACACAGAGCAAGCGAAACGCCCCAGAACATTCTGGAAATGGGACAAGAGGCGTTTCTGCTAAAATCGGTTAAACACATCGGCCCCCGGGGCGGGCACTTGGCTCAGCAGCTGAGCCCCCGCCCCCACGGGACAGCCGTGCGCAGCTCCGGACCCAGCTCCCTGCCCACCCGCACCAGGCAGGCAGAGGTGACAGCCACCCACCTGGCAGACCGACCAAGGCCTGGCCCGCAAGCCTGGGCCCGGCCCTGGCCAGTGCAGGCGCCAGGGGAGGGAACAAGCAGACGGGAGCCCGCGCTCAAATAAGGGAAAAACCAAACCAAACCAGCCTCCTGCAGGCCCTGGTGGACCCAGTCACTGAGTCGCCTTCCTTGCAGCGGCCCCCAGGGGGCGCCAATGCCACAGGGCCCGGGCAGGGAGCCCGCGCCCCGATTCCACGCGGGGAGTCAGGGCCCGGGCCGCCCCCTACCTGCCGGAGGTGTTGCCGCGCCCGTTGCAGAACCACTTCTTGCTGGTGTTGCAGTAGACCACGCAGGCGGGGTCGTGGATGCCGCAGTAGCTGCGGAGGCCCAGACGGCGCCGTTACAGAGGGCGCTCCGGTCCTCATCGGCCAGGACGTAAAAGTCTTTCCCTTACGTGCTCAAGTTTTTCATTAAACACGCCCTCAAACCCAACAACCCCGGCCTCAACACCAACTCCGGTAACTGCACAGGCCCCGTGCACCCGAGAGGACGGGGAAGGAGGCAGGTGGGCCCCCCAGCTCCCGGGGAGGGGGCACGGGCAGCGGGAGCCCAGCCGCCTCCAGGCGCGCTGCCCACGCAGGCCTCGCAGGCCTCCCCTCCGGCCTCCATGCCAGCAGCCGGGCGTGGCGGGCCCAGCGGGCCCCGGCAGAGGGCGCTGCGCTCCCGGGGAACGGGCGCAGACCCAGCAGGCGGCACCTGGCAGAGCCCCGGCCCGGCGGAAACACTGGTCCGGGTGGTGTCCGCGGGCCGAGCCAGGATCCCGTCCGGAACCCGCGTGTCACAGAGGGGCCTGAAGCAGCCCCGAGCAAAATCGGTTCTCTTCCTGGGGCTGCAAACCCCTCATGCAAGAGGAACAAAATGCAAGGCCAAGTCCAAACGCCAACAGGCGGCTCTCCCCACTCCCACCTGGCCAGTGTCTCCCACCCCACCCCGCCCCGGCTCACCTGCAGGCGTGGACCGGGAGGTCCTTGGTGTAGTAAGTGTCCTCCTCATCCTCCTCGAAGTTGAGCTCGGCCAGCAGCTGGCTGGTCTTGGCCACGCTGTCGTCCACAGCCCCATTCTGCAGGATGCCCTCGGGGCCGACCTGGGGCGGAGCACAGCATCACTGGGGAGGCCCGGCCAGGCCAAGGCTCCCGCGGGCACTGCACAGCCACGGGCTTCCAGGGAGGGGCCCAGCACGCGGGCACGCTGACCCTGCCCCAGCACAGGGGTGTGGGGACGAGCCATCTGCAAGACGGAATCAGATCCCTCAAAAGGCTGCAGCCCCCCCACGGCTGGGGGAGCGAAGCCGGGCATCACCACCGCCCCCCAGCAGCCCCCCCCCCCGGAGCGTGTGACGGTGTCAGAGCTGTCAGGGCCCAGCCCGCGGGGCCATCTGGCCAATCGGCTAAGACGACACTTGGGACCCCCGTGTCCTGGTCAGAGGCCTGGGTTCACGTCCTGGCCCCACTCACGAGTCCAGCTTCCTGTTAACACAGCCCGGGAGGCAGCACTGACCGCTCAAGGCCTTGGAGTCCTGCCACCCACGTGGGAGTCCCACGCTGCACTCCAGCTGCGGGCCCTGGACGTCCGAGGACGGACCCAGCAGGCAGGAGGCACGCAGCCCTGCGGCGGTCCCACGGCCACGTCCCCCCATCGCGACGTGACACTCGCGCCGACACGGCGGGCACTGCTGTAACACGTTTTCTAGAACAAGGCGCTCCCCAGGTGGCTGCGACAGAGGCAGGCCAGGCTGCAGCCAGAACGCTAGCCGTCCCCCACGTGGGCGCCAGGGACCCAAGCGCGTGGGCCCTCCCGGGTGCGGCAGCAGGGAGCCGGGCGGGAAGCAGAGGAGTTAGGACTCACGGTGGGACAGCCCGGCTGCGAGGGGAGGGCACGGCCACTGCTCCAGGCAGCCGGCACGGCACAGGGTCCCCTGCCTCCATCCTCACCCCCCAGGGCTGGGGGGGACCCTGAGGGGCTCTGACCTCACAGGCCCGCCCCCGCTCGCTGCTGGGGGGCTGCTCTGTGCCCACCTCTGAACGGGGTGCCTGCCTTCCGCCTGATGAGCTGCACCCTCTGGGATCTGACAGCCACCCCTGGGGTCCACTCCGTCTCGCCGCTCCTGCTGGCCCTGGGCACGCACGCCGGCACCCAGGGCCGAGCCCCTGCCCCCATCAGGACACAGCTGCCCTGGGCCGATCCCAGATCTCCACCGCAGGGACTGCAGTGGCGAAGTGCACCCTACCCTGGACCTGCCTGCCCCCACCGGTCCCCTCCTGGCCCCAGAGGCCACGTGGAGAAGCCTGGTGGGAGCGGCGGGGACCAAGGACAGGGCCCCTCTCCCCACTGCCTGGCTGACTCCAGCCCCTGCCCGCTCACTGCTCAGGACACCTGGGTTTCAGACTCCCTTGGCCCCTCACCCACCCCGCCCTCCGCCACACCAGCACCTGCAGCCCAGCGCCCCTCCAGTGCAGCAGGGAGGGTGGGGCCCAGACACGGGCCCCCCAGAACACAGCCCAGGCCTCCCGGGAGGACAGCCCGAGAACCCTCACCCCCGGAGCGCCTGCAGAAGCGCCCAGCCCAGGCCTCTACGCCGAACCCCGCGAGAACCACACGGCTCTCCGACCCCGCCGTCCTGCTGCTGCTGTGTCCCTCACGTCCCCGCCTTCCCACCAGCACCCAGACCGGCTGCGGAGCAGCGTGGCCCGCCAGTTACCGTCTGTCCCAAGGCTCCAACAGAAAAGGGATGCGGAGAGTCGTGGCCCCGGCCCCACTCCCAGGCGGCGGGCCCAAGGCAAGGGCCTTCTGCACACCTCCCACCAAGGGTGCTCACACGCCCCCGCCCCCACGGCCCTCCCCCGCCACCCTCGTGGCCCACGGACCCTGCTTCTGGAAGCCGGCAGGGGTCCCCCGTGTCCTCAACGTGGCTGCTCAGGCCACCTGGGAGCGCTCCCCAAGAGCCCTGCGCTGGGGACACCCCTACCCCAGGCGCTCTGCGGGAGCCAGCGGGTCACGTGGAGTCAGAGGAGCTCCTGGCTCCTGGCCAGCAGCAGGTGTTCGGGAGGTGAACCCACAGAAAAAGACCCTCCAATCTAGCTCTCCTAGACTGGTACCCACTCCCACTGCAACTCAGCCCAAAGGCCAGGCAGCAGCCACCACTCCTCCGGTGAAAGCGATCCTCCGTCCGCTGGGCGTCAGCCAGGGCCCAGAGCTCCATGCCACTGCCCGCGTGCGTGGCGGGGCCACCTCCAGGGTGCGAATCCACAGGAGATGGAGCAGGGCAGCCAGGAGCTGACCCAGGGCCCGTGGGAGCCGCACTCAACTACCACAGCGCACACCGCGCCCGTTAAAGCACAGGAAGACAGCCCTGGGGCTGAGCTGAACCTCCGGCCGCAGGCCCCTCCCAGGGACACAGCAGCCTCCAGAGCAGAGCCGCGGATGGCAGTGTGGCGACCAGCAAGGAAAGAAGCCCTCCGCCCTGCTGCAGGTCACGAAGCACAGGAGTGGGGCTGCGCGTGGACCGGACGGGATGGGAGGGTCAGCCCGCGGCCTGCAGTGCCGGCATCCCACGTGAGCGCAGGTGCAGGGCCTGGCTGCTCCTCCTCCAGCTCAGCTCCCTGCTGCTGCGCCGGGGAAAGCCGCGGAGTGCCTGGGCGCCTGCGCCCCCGTGGGAGGCCCGGATGGAATGCGGCCCAGTCCAGCCCTGAGCGTTATGGGCACTTGGGGAGTGCACCAGCCCACGGAAGCTCTCTCTGCAACTCAAATAATAAATATGTAAATGTTTACAAAAAAAGAGAGAGAGGGAGGCAAGTGTGGCCACCTCAGAGGGCGGGACCTGGGGCGTGGCGCGATGACACAGCTGGGCCAGGACGACCCGCCCACCCAGGGAGGGGAGGGCGGCCTCGTGTCCCCTCCTTCCGGTCCCAGGCTCCGACCAGCTTGTCTGCCCGAGGACCAGGACGAGACAGCCACCTGGGGCCTGGACGGACGGACAGACAGATGGCAGCGGGGAGGCTGGGGGCTCTGACCTTACTGCCAGACCCACACAGGCGCCGGCCCTGTGCCCGACAGGGCCCCCGAGGCCTGGCTGGCTCATCAGCTCTCGGGCTGCCCCCCGGCCAGCACTGGCGGCCAGGCCCCGACTCCCCGCATGGCGGCCCACAGGGCACCCTGGGTCTTCGCCAGGCCTGGGCTGCGCCCCTACATGGCCCTATCTCCCCAGCTGGGGGAGGTGAGCCGGGCGCCCCACCCGTCGGGAGGGAACCGCTGCACCACACTGCCTTCCGCCTTGGCTCCCCTGCTGTGTCTGGGGGTCCCCGGGGTCCCAGGTCTCCCCTCAGCCTGGGCCGGGCCCTGGCCCCTGGGCAGCTGCACGGGCTCCATGGCCTCTCAGAGGCCACCCGGCCCCACTCCTCCGGCAGCCTTCCAAGGCCAAGCAGGGCCGCTGTGTCCCCAAGCCCCTGCAGGGGGAAAGCGGCACCGCAGGGCCAGGCTGCAGAGGGGACAAGGGCACCCGCACTCGGCCGCTGTCTGGGACCCGGCAGGTCGGAGGAGGGCTCAGACCTGGTGGACCTGCGGGAGCCCACACCAGGGCAGGACGGGGAGTGAGAAATCAAGGCCAGCCAGCCATGGCCGCGCACCCCCCCAAATGCAAAGTGACGCGTGTGCGCACAGCTCAGGGTGGCAGGCAGACACCCCCCCCCCCCCCGCAGGAGCAGGGAGCGCAGTTCTAGCCCCCTGCAGCGGGAACTCCCCCCAGCACCCCGCGGGGAGACAGCAGAAGTCCCCCGGGGCTTCACGGCCAGCCCCGGAGTCCGCGGAGGGGCAGGAGGCAGGCTAGCAGCGTCCACACCGATGTCCTCGGCGCCTGGGGACACAGCCCCAGGCACGTTCTGAACCCACTCCCCTTCGGAAGGCAGACAGGCGAGGCCGGGCAGCCGCCCCAACTCTGAGGGCAGCCAGCGCCGCGGGACAGTGCCCCCCTCACCGGGAAACACACTTAAAGCCGAGCGGGGGCGACCGTGCCAGCTGGGACCCTCTGCCGAAGGCCACCTGGAGCACCTGTCCACGAACCTCCACGCCTTCCTAGCCGACACGAGTGTGGCTCAGGCGCTGTCCTGCCGGCACGGGGCCCCAGGGAGCAGCTGAGCCGCCAGGAACTCCCCAAGGTTTTCTTTGAGGAGATCCCCCTCCCCCTCCGACTGCGCAGTCGGGAACACAGGCCGAGCAGGCCGCCAGGGCCACCAGGGCGAGGGACCCAGCGTCCCTGCCACTGCCGTGGCGCCGATGGGGGGGGGGGCAGAGACTCAGAAGCCAACAGAAGCGCCCATCACGCCCGCAGACACCGGGCAGGGCCCCGAGGAACTCCACAAACACCAGCTCGCGCGTTCCCTGACCAGGACCCACGCCCTGCCGTGAATCGGGCCTGGCGGTGAAGTCGCCCCCTGGGCAAACCTGGCACAGCCGGGCTCCTCCCGGGCTCAGCAGGGGCTGACCCCTGTCCCAGCGGCCGCCGGAGGCAGCTGTGAGGGGGGGCGAGCCCAGGACGGGTGCTGCGCTGCAGCCACGCCCTCAACACTTACGCAGGACGCCAGACAGCAAGTCCAGACAGGCACGCCCAGAGCCGGGAGAACGCCCCAGAACGCCCCACGGCTGACGCACGGTCAGGTGTCCCTCACCTGAAATCTAACGCACGCCCCAGAGCCTGGACCTCCTGGGCCCGACAGGACGCCACAGTGCAAAGCTCCCCCCCAGGAGACTGTCTCTCCCACAGTTGCTACAGAGCCATCAGGCTGGGCCCGCGCTGTGGCCTGCAGCGCCGGCATCCCCTATGAGCGCCGGTTCCAGTCCCGGCTGCTCCTGGACCTAGGAGGCAGCGGAGGACGGCCCAAGTGCTGGGCCCTGCACCCACAGGAGACCAGTAGGAGGCTCCCGGCTCCTGGCTGCGGATGGCGCAGCTCCATCCGGGTGAGCAGCCATCCGGGGAGCGAACCAGCGGATGGACGAGCTCCCTCCCTCTCTCTCCCAGCTTCTCTGTGTACACCTGCCTTTCTCATAAACAAAGGAGTCCTAACGAACAGAAACGCTGTCAGGCTGTGTGACGGGCACACAGACGAGTCTCCCACAAGGCCTCGGGCTGCAGCCCCGCGTCCAAGCATCCCCTCCAACCACCCAAGAGCCAGCGCACCCTGACCCCAAGGCTCATGGCGAGGGACGCTCAACCTCAACAGCCCAGAGACAGGACGGGACCTGGAACCTTTCTCCAAGTCCCCGGCGCACGGCGGGCGGCACTGCCAACTCCCAGGGACAAGTAGGACCTTCCCGGGCGGGCCCCGGGCACCCCATGAAGGCGCAGCCGCGGGGGGCCCAGCCAGCGCTGGCGCTGCCACCCCCGGGGGCGCTCCCTGCAGGTGACGGCTCCAGTGCTCGGCCCCTGCCCCTGCGTGGAGCCCAGAGGGGTCCCGGCTCCTGGCGCCAGCCCGGCCCAGCCCTGGCTGCTGCAGCCGTCTGGGGAGTGAAGAGCGAGCGGATGGAAGACCAGGACACGGCAGACAGCAGGGGCCCACACCCCCGAGACCCAGCCTGGGGTCCCAGCTCCCGGCTTCGGCCTGGCCCGGACCTGCCTCTCGCGGGCACTGGGGAGTGAACCAGCAGTTGAAAGAGCCCTCCCTTTCCGCCTTTCAAATAAATGAAAACGAATTTATAAAAAAAGAAAAATGCCCCCCACGTCCCAGGGTCCCAGGCCTCGGCCGCCGCCTTCTCGCTCCCGGAGGATCGACACTCCCCCGCTGCGTGGGTGCCACCCGCGCTCCCTGCACGCGGCCCGAGGGCCAGGTCCTCACCCCGAGCCAGCTGGCGCCCAGGCCCTGCCTCTCCCCTGCCCACAAAACCGGCGCCCAGAGCTGCTCCGTGACAGTCACCTCCCGTCCCCAGCCGCCAGATTCACCCCCCACCCGCTCGCACGCGGGCCCAGGGCCCCCCCACCCATCTCACCGCGGCGGGAGAAACCACCGCCACCAGGTCCCTTCCCGCAGACGCGCACCTCTCCCGGCCTCCCTTCCACCAAGGTAAACAAAACTGGGGGGGGGGCCTGTCCTGGCGCACCTGCGCGCCCCGCCCCCTCCCGCATTCTATTTCAAGGAATCCGGGGTTCGCATGAGTCAAACGTTTGCTGCTTCTAGCCGCGAAGAAAAAGCAAGCCCAAGTGGGTGACGAGCCCACGCCGCTGACTCAGCCACGCAGCCCACAGCCCCCCGCCCACGAGGGGGC
This sequence comes from Lepus europaeus, assembly GCF_033115175.1. NCBI lineage: Eukaryota > Metazoa > Chordata > Mammalia > Lagomorpha > Leporidae > Lepus > Lepus europaeus. The sequence goes on from NC_084846.1 coordinate 6,415,923, forward strand.
CGGGGCTCCCCGAGGCGGGAAGGTGGGGGAGGGGGCGCCAGAGCCCCAGGCTGTGCCCGGCAGCACCTGCGCGCCAGGCGAGCCTCCCAGGATTCCGGAAAACTCGCCGGGGGTCGGGGGGGGGCAGCCGTCGGGGACCCGGAGGACGGACGCGGCGGCGACTCCGCAGGACCCCCAGCCAGCACCTGCGCCCCCCAGGCCCAAGCCCAGGCCAAGCACGCGGGCTGCGTCCCCCAACGCAGATCCCCGGCAGGAAGCGCCCGGGCCAGCGGCCCCAGCCCCGGAGAAGCCGGCTCCGCGCTCCGGGCCGGCCCCAACTCGGCCCCAACTCCGCCGGGCAGGGCCGCCGGCTTACGTAACAGGTTGGTGTCGCCAACAGGCAGCGCGGGCAGGAAACACCGGCGACCCGCCCCCCGAATCATCGCCGCGGCCCCTCCACTCGCGCGCCCCGGAATCCCAACTTTGCCACGCGCGGCCGGGCGCGCGCCACTGCGCGGGCGCTGAGACCCCCCGGGCGCGGGCGGGGGGCCCCGAGCCGGCCCGAGCAGCCGCCCACCCCCCCCAGCACAGGTCCGGGCCACCCGGAAGGGAACGGAGGGCCCCCCCCCGGCCCGGTCCCAGCAGCGCCCACACCCAGCCGCCCCGCCGGAGCCCCGGCCAGGTGGGGGGGTCCGGGCCCGGGCTTCCGGCGCCGCCATGTGCCGCCCTCTCACCTGCGCGTCCAGCTGTCCGGCCGCAGCGCCCGCGCCCGCGCCGCCCGGGCCCCCCGCGCCGCCGGGGCCGCCGGGGCCGCCGGGGGGCGTCTGGGTCTGGCTGGGGAGGGTGAAGTCGGTGAACTCGAACTCGGAGCCCTGCGTGTCGGCGCCGAGCAGCTCGGCCTCCTCCGTGTCCAGGAAGGTGAGCGTCTGCGAGCTGGGCCCGTACGCCTCCACGCTCATGGCGCCGCCGCGCAGGGCCCGCAGGCCGGCTCCGCGCCTACTCGAGCTCGCTGCCGCGCCGAGGCCTAGGCCGCAGGCCTCGGGCCGCCTCGCCGCCGCCGCCGCGCGCCCGGCCCGGCCGCGCCGCCCGCCCCGCAGCGAGCCTGGCCGCCGCCCGTGAGCGCGAAGCCGCCGCCGCCGCCGCCGCCGAGCGCCCCTCGGAGCCGCCGCTGCCGCCCCCCGGAGCCGCCCGCCACTCGCAGCCCCCGGCAGGAACCGCCGCCGCCGCCGCTGCCGCCGTGCGCGTGCGCGAGCCCGACGCCGGCGCAGGTGCGCGTGCGCGAGGCCGACGCCGGCGCAGGCGCGCGCGCTCCTCGCGGCCGCCCGCCAGGCCCGCCCACAGACGCCCCGAGCCGAGCGGGCCGGCGGGACGCCCGGTGCGCACGCGCGGAGGGGCGGGGCTTCCAACGGCCGCGGCGGCGGGCGCTCCGGCCTCGGCCCCGCCCCAACCGCTGCTCGGAGCCTCCGGCCCGGGGCTGTGCGGGCATGGCGGGGCCCGCGGGGCTGTGCGGGCGTGGCGGGGCGCCTGGCTTTGTGCAGCACGGCGGTTCCAGCACGGACAAGATTGCTGTATACAGCTGGTGCTCACTAAGGTTGCCCGGGAGTCTTGGGGGAGGCTGCTGGATATAGTGGTTAAGCTGCTGCCTTGGAGCCGGCGCCTGCAGTGCCGGCATCCCAGATGGGCGCGGGTTCGAGTCCCGGCTGCCCCACTTCCGATCCAGCTCTCTGCTATGGCCTGGGTTCGAGTCCCCACTGCACTCCCGACCCCAGCCCCTGCGCACCCAGTGAGGCAGCAGGTGACAAGAACCTGGGCCGCTGCCACCCCCACGTGGGGGACCAGGCTGAGCCCTGGAGTCCCTGGTCTCTCTACGGTGCCTGGAGAGTTTCCAAATTCACATACGGGGACCTCGGGCTGGGACGCTCAGTGTGGCCCCACGGAAAGACCCGGCTGGAGGCGGAAGCCCACGAGCCAGCCGTGCAGCGCCGCCCTGGGAGCGCCCCGCTGATCCGGGAGAGTTTATCAGCCGGGCGGGTACACCTGTGACAGTGTGCAGAGCGCACCCCTGCCCTGGTTGACACAGTAGAGTGGCTAAGGAGGAACTGAGCAAAAAAGACCTAAGGCGCACAGAAAGCAGAAACGTGGCAGAGGGGCCGGCGCGGTGGCACGGCTGGTAAAGCTGCCGGCAACGCCCACTTCCCATAGGGACGCGGGTTCAAGCCCCAGCTGCACAGCTTCCGATCCAGCTCTCTGCTGTGGCCTGGGAAAGCAGTGGGGGGTGGGCCAGGTGCTTGGACCCCTGCACCCACGTGAGAGACCCGGATGGAGCTACTGGCTCCTGGCTTTGGATTGGCGCAACTACGGTCGTTGTGGCCATTTGGGGAGTGAACCGGTGGATGGAGGACCTCTCTCTCTCTCTCTGCCTTTCAAATAAATGAGTCAATCTTTGCTTTAATATTTATTTATTTGAAAGAGTTACAGAGAGAGGTAGAGACAGAGACAGAGAGAGAGAGAGGTCCTCCATCCACTGATTCACTCCCCAATTGGCTGCAACAGCCAGAGCTGCGCTGATCCGAAGCCAGGAGCCAGGAGCTCCATCCAGGTCTCCCATGCAGGCGCAGGGGCCCGAGGACTTGGGCCATCTTCTGCTGCTTTCCCAGGCCATAGCAGAGAGCTGGATGGGAAGTGGAGCAGCCGGGACTCGAATCAGTGTCCATATGGGATACTGGCGCTTCAGGCCAGGGTGTTGACCCACTGTGCCACAGCGCTGCCCCCAATAAGTCAACCCTATAAAAAGAAAAAGGCTGGGCCGGCGCCGCAGCTCACTAGGCTAATCCTCCGCCTTGCGACGCCGGCACACCGGGTTCTAGTCCCGGTCGGGGCACCGATCCTGTCCCGGTTGCTCCTCTTCCAGGCCAGCTCTCTGCTGTGGCCCGGGAGTGCAGTGGAGGATGGCCCAAGTCCTTGGGTCCTGCACCCCACGGGAGACCAGGAGAAGCACCTGGCTCCTGGCTTCGGATCAGCGTGGTGCGCCGGCCGCAGCGCGCTACCGCGGCGGCCATTGGAGGGTGAACCAACGGCAAAAGGAAGACCTTTCTCTCTGTCTCTCTCTCACTGTCCACTCTGCCTGTCAAAAATAAAAATTAAAAAAATAAAAAATAAAAAAAAAGAAAAAGGCTGGCGCCATGGTTCACTTGGCTAATCCTCTGCCTGTGGCTCCAGCATCCCATATGGGCACCCGGGATTCTGTCCCGGCTGCTCCTCTTCCAGGCCAGCTCTCTGCTGTGGCCAGGGAGTGCAGTGGAGGATGGCCCAAGTGCTTGGGCCCTGCACCCCATGGGAGATCAGGAGAAGCACCTAGCTCCTGCCTTCGGATCAGCACAGCGCACCAGCCATAGTGGCCATTGGGGGGTGAACCAACGGAAGGAAGACCTTTCTCTCTGTCTCTAACTCTGCCTATCAAAAAATAAATAAAAAGAAAAAAGGCAGAACCAAGTCCTCACCAGGGTTGCATTAGATGTAAATGAGCCAAACTCTCCACTTAAAAGTCAGAGGTTGTCAGAATGGATTAAAAAAAACCCAATTCTGCATTCTCACTTTACTTCCAAAAACAACAAATGAGTGAAAATGACCAGAGAGAGAGATTGTGTGCAAACCGGCTACACCCGCCTCGGACAGACCAGACCGTGAGAACCCCAGCGAGGGAGCCGCGGGTTAATCGCGCTGGGTAGGGTCCTGTCTGCGCCGCTCCAACCCAGCGCCTGCCAGCGAGCCCAGGCATCTGCAGCCCCGCCGCCCTCGGGAGGCCCCCGCCTGAGTTCGGGCGCCTGGCCTCGGCCCCGCCACCTTCAGTCTCACAGCCATTTGTGGATACAAAGTCTCTCTGTCTCTCTCTCTCCCTGCCTTTCAAATAAGTGAAAATAAATACATTGAAACCAGCTGGTCATCAACCGAAGGCCTCCTTCCTGGATTAAAAAAAGATAATTATTTATTTAAAAGGCAGAATGACACAGAGGAGAGAGAGAGAGAGAGAGAGAGAGATGTCTTCATCCACTGGTTCACTCCCCAAGCGGCCGCACAGCCAGGGCTGGACTGAAGCCAGGAGCCGGGAGCTCCATTCGGGTCTCCCCAGCAGGTGCAGGTACGGAGGCACCTGCGCCGGCAGGCGGTGCGCATGCGCAGGGAGACTAGGATGGAGCTCCTGGATTCTGGCTTACGGCCCGGCCCTGCCCTGGCCATTGCAGACATTTGGGGAGGGAACTAGCGGATGGAAGACCTCTCTCTCTCTCTCTCTCTCTCTGTCATTCTGCCTCTCAAATAAGCAAATCTTTTCACAAATATCCTCCAGGTCTCGCACATGGGTGCAGGGGCCCAAGCACTTGGGCCATCTTCTGCTGTTTTCCTAGGCCACAGCAGAGAGCTGGATCGGAAGGGAGCAGCTGGGACTTGAACCGGTGCCCACATGGGATGCCGGCGCTGCAGGCGGGGGCTTAGCCCACTGCGCCACAGCACCAGCCCCAAAATAAATCTTTAAAAATATTTTTTGGGGCCGGCACCGTGGCTCACCAGGCTAATCCTCCGCCTGCGGCGCCGGCATACCGGGTTCTAGTCCCGGTCGGGGCACCGGATTCTGTCCCGGTTGCCCCTCTTCCAGGCCAGCTCTCTGCTGTGGCCAGGGAGTGCAGTGGAGGATGGCCCAAGTGCTTGGGCCCTGCACCCCATGGGAGACCAGGAGAAGCACCTGGCTCCTGGCTTTGGATCAGCGCGGTGCACCGGCCGCAGCGCGCCGGCCACGGTGGCCATTGGAGGGTGAACCAACGGCAAAGGAAGACCTTTCTCTCTGTCTCTCTCTCACTGTCCACTCTGCCTGTTAAAAAAAAAATATTTTTTTGGAACATACTCAAGCTAAGAGCATATTGTTTATTTGTCTGAAATCATGATTCATGTAGCAATTTGCTTTATTAAATTCCAAAGACAGAGAACTCTTCTACCCACTCTGCACTCCCCTAAATGCCCGCAGCGGCCGGGGCTGGGCCGGGCCGACGCCAGGAGCCGGAGCTCCAACCGTGTCTCCCACGTAGGGGGCGGGGAGCGCTCCATCCGGGTCTCGCTGGTGGGTGCAGGGCCTCTGCACCTGCTCTAGCACGGCTGCCTTCCAGAGTGCGCATGCGCCGGGGAGCGGCAGCAGCCGTTGAGCTGGGAGTGCACCCGGGCTCTTGGGTAGGGGGTGACGCTGTCCCGGGCTGCCAATCAACTCCGGGCCTGGTTCTGGGTCGCACTGCGGGGCCTGCGACTCTATACTGGCATCTAGCGGGTCAGACCAGGAGTGCTGGGGAATATTCCACAGAGCCCAGGGAAAAGTGATTAAAAAAAAAAGTCTACTTATTTGAAAGGCAGAGTTACAGAGAGAGCTCTTCCACCCGCTGGTTCAGTCCACAAATGCCCACAGCGGCCAGGCTGGGCCAGGCTGACGCCAGGAGCCAGGAGCTCCATCCGGGTCTCCCACGCAGGTGCAGGGACCCAGGCGCAACCGATGCCGGCGCCGCGGGCAGCAGCTGTACCTGCCCAACCCCGACGACATCGGCCCCAGGATGTCGCAGAGAGACCTCACGTACCGCAAACACAGGCGTAGCCAGCGGTGGGCGCTCACACCCCTTCCCAACTCAGTGAGGATCGACCCATTTTCCAGGCGTGGAAACTGAGGCTAGCAACAGGGAGGTGGGCCGGCATGGGGCTGGGGGGAGGGGGGCGAGATTCACCAGGGTCCTCTAAAACTAAACAGGGCAAAGGCCGCACGGCTTTCGTTCCAGAAGCCACAGGAGGACTTTTCAAAGGAATCCTGGGACGCCCCAGGCACAGGCATCAAGGCGGCCATGTTGTGGGGGTCACCCCCGCCTCCCTCCACCCACCACCCCCAGGCACTTAGCTCCAGAGGACCGGTTCAAATCCCAGCGGCTCCACTCCCGGTCCAGCTCCCTGCTGACGGCTGGAGTTCTGGGGGCAGGCGTTTGGAATAGTGGTTAAGGCGCCCCCCATCCCATATCGGAAGGCCTGGGTTCAAGTCCTGGCTGCGGCTCCCGGCGCATGCGCACCCCGGGAGGCAGCAGGCAGCAGCTCAGTGCTTGGGGCCCGGGCACCTGCGTGGGAGACCCGGATGGGGCTCTGACCTGGTTCAGCCCCAGGGAGGGACCCAGCAAGTGGAAGAGCCCTCTCTGCCCATCAAATAAATCCGTAAAAACATAGGAGGCTGATTGGCGGGTCCAGGGGCAGAGGGCGGGGAAACTGGGGGTGGTGAATGGGCACAGGATGTCTGGGGTGGGCACCGATCCCCGCTAGGATGGGGGTGATGGAGGCACAGACAGTGGGCTGAAGGCCGCTGACTCGCGGCTGACGTGGACGGTGCCACCTCACACCCATTTCCCGGGCACGTAAAGGGAAAGTTTAAAACGATGCAATCCCATTCCCAAGGAAGGGGTGACAGGAGCCCGGTGCCCATCAGAAAGGCCGGCGCTGTGGCACAGCGGGTAAAGCCACCACCTGCAGCGCCGGCGTCCCATATGGGCGCTAGTTCAAGCCCCGGCTGCTCCACTTCCCATCCAGCTCTCTGCTGTGGCCTGGGAAAGCAGTAGAAGATGGCCCAAGTCCTTGGGTCCCTGCACCTGCATGGGAGACCCAGATGGAGCTCCTGGCTCCTGGCTTTGGATCGGTGCAGCTCCGGCCATCGTGGCCATCTGGGGAGTAAACCGGCAGAGGGAAGACCTCTCTAACTCTCTCTCTCTCTCTCTCTCTCTCTCTCACTCTGTCTTTAAAACAAATAAATAAATCTTTTTTAAAAAAAGAGAGAGAGAGGGCCGGCGCCGTGGCTTAACAGGCTAATCCTCTGCCTTGCGGCGCCGGCACACCGGGTTCTAGTCCCGGCTGGGGAGCCGGATTCTATCCCGGTTGCCCCTCTTCCAGGCCAGCTCTCTGCTATAGCCCAGGAAGGCAGTGGAGGATGGCCCAAGTCTTTGGGCCCTGCACCTGCATGGGAGACCAGGAGAAGTACCTGGCTCCTGGCTTCGGATCAGCAAGATGCGCCAGCCGCAGCGGCCATTGGAGGGTGAACCAACGGCAACGGAAGACCTTTCTCTCTCTTTCTCTCTGTCTCTCTCTCTCACTATCCACTCTGCTTGTCAAAAAAAAAAAAGAGAGAGAGAGAGAGAGAGAAAGGAAGAAAGGCTGCCCGTGGGCCTCGCGGCCTCGCTGTGTGTCCTAAGACGGTGGCTGGCCGTCTCTGTGCTCTGTCCCTGACACAGGTTTCCAGAGCCCCCCAACACCCAACACGGGCTGACCCCGAGCCACCAGGCATTTGTGAACACCTGAGCTCCTGTGCTCTGCCTGCCACTCACAATGGAAAGGAAAAAAAAAACTATATTATTAAAATATTAATTTATTTGAAAGGCAGAGTCACGGAGAGAATTGTCCATGTGCTGGTTCACTCCCTAGATGGCAGCAGCGGCCAGGGCTGCACGGATCCGAAGCCAGGAGCTCCATCCGGGTCTCCCTTGCGGTTGCAGGGGCCCGAGGACTTGGGCCACAGCAGAGAGCTGGATCGGAAGAGGAGCAGCCGGGACTCGAACCGGCACCCACATGGGATGCCCGCACTGCAGGCGGCGGCTTTACCCGCTGCACCACAGCGCTGGCTCCTCCGGTTTCTTTAAAAGCATCCACAGATGTGGCCAGCCCCCCTCCCCACCAGGGGAAGCCTGGACCCCCACCCCGTGGAACAGTGGGCGCCTGTGGGTTGCTCCAGGCCCCTCCTTGGCCGGCCACACTCCGGCTTCAAAGCAGTCCCTTGTGGGACGTGGCCGGCCGGCCAAGGGCTCGGGCGCAGTGCGGCTGGCCGCCGGGGCAGGGAACACAGGTGTGTGTGTGTGTCTGTGCTTCTCTCTGAACACGTTCATTCAAGGGGACCGCCCGGCGGGCCGGCCGCTGGCCGCCACCCGGCTTCTGCCGCCGCAGGCTGCTTTTTCGGGATGTCCCAGGGGCTGAGGGAGCCTCGCCCCTGAGGTGGCCATGGGCGTCCGGCCTGCCCAGGAGAGGAGGGGGCACCCCGGGGACACGGTGCTCTCCCCCAGGCACGCGGCACGCTGGGCTGTAGGAGACGAGAGGTGTAGAATCAGAGCCCCGCCCCCGGCCTCGGCCCCGCCCCGCCCACCCCCGCGGTAGCCAGCGTCGCCGACCCACGGCCCAGTGCAGCTCCTGCGAGGTCATCAGAGGCGAGGAAGGGGCCGGCGCTGTGCCCCAGTGGGTGAAGCCCCCGCCTGCAGTGCGGGCATCCCATATGGACGCCGGTTCGAGTCCCGGCTGCTCCTCTTCCGATCCAGCTCTCTGCTGTGGCCTGGGAAAGTAGTGGAGGATGGCCCAAGTGCTTGGGCCCCTGCACCTGCGTGGGGGACCCAGAAGAAGCCCCTGGTCCCCGGCTTCCTCCTGGCCCAGCTCCAGCCGTTGTGGCCGTTTGGGGAGTGAACCAGCGGGTGGAAGACCTCTCTGTGTGTCTTTGTCTCTCTCTGTGTCTCTGCTCAAATCAAGTAATTTTTCTTAAAGATAAGTTGATTTGGGTACAAAAGCAATTTTGAAATGGGTGCATGGTTTTTTATCATAGTGCACAGTTCCCATAAAATGTTATGCTCTGGGCCGGCGCCGTGGCTCAACAGGCTAATCCTCCGCCTTGCGGCGCCGGCACACCGGGTTCTAGTCCCGGTCGGGGCACCGATCCTGTCCCGGTTGCCCCTCTTCCAGGCCAGCTCTCTGCTGTGGCCAGGGAGTGCAGTGGAGGATGGCCCAAGTGCTTGGGTCCTGCACCCCATGGGAGACCAGGAGAAGCACCTGGCTCCTGGCTTCGGATCAGCGCGGTGCGCCGGCCGCCGCGCGCTACCGCGGCGGCCATTGGAGGGTGAACCAACGGCAAAGGAAGACCTTTCTCTCTGTCTCTCTCTCTCACTGTCCACTCTGCCTGTCAAAAAAAAAAAAAAAAGTTATGCTCTGGGGTCTGTTTTTGAAGATTTTATTTTATCTATTTGAAAGTCGGGCCAGGCGCCCCATCGGGGTCTCCCACGTGGGTACAAGTGGGCGGGGCCCCAGCACTTGCTGCCTCCCCGGGTGCGCATGCGCAGGGAGTGGCGCGGGGACTGACTTGGGCCCCGTGCCGGGGGCAGTGCAGGCGGGGGCTTCGCGGGCAGCGCCCCCACGCCGGCCCCTCACAGGGCTCCTCGCGTGGCTGCCACCTGCAGCAGGAAACGGACAGCTGGCTCCCCGGGGCCTCTGGGTGCCCTGGGGCTTGGCTAAGCAGGCCGGCAGCTACCGTCCCCACCGTCCGGGGACCCAAGGGGGCCTCCCCACGGGTGCCCAGCCCCTGACGCTCACCAGGGGATCAAAGCCCGTGTCTGTTGAATGAATAACCGATGGAGAACGCACCCGCTGCGGGCTGCGGCTCCATCCACAGCCGGGGAGGGGCCGGCGGGGCGACATGGGGGGGGCGGAGGCGTCAGGATGGGGCCCTTCCCACCCTGTGGTCAGATTCCAGGCCGTCAAACCATACAGCAGGGCTGCGCGCGCTGGAAACTCCCCTCCCCCCCTTAATATGTTCCCGAAGGCGCTGGCAGGACCGGCAGGAAAACTCCCGGGGGGACGGAAAGGGCTCTGGGCGGCCAAGACACGGGGCTCTGGGGGCCACCGGGGAGCAGGGCCGGCCCTGGGGGGGCTGTCCGTGCATCGTCCCGGGAGGGGGTACAGAGGCCCCTGCAGGCAGAGGAACCGTCCCGGGCCTGCGGTGACCCGACGGCGGGTGGCCTGGCCGCCTGGCCCCCAGCCCAACCTCCCCGGGAATGCACATAAAACTGCTGCTTCTCGCCCAGCGCCCAGCCCACGGAGCGGCCAAGGCCTGGCGGCAGCCCCCAGTACCCAGGGCGGGGGGCCGAGCGTGGCACGCGCGTCTGCCCCGGGGCCCCCGGGAGTGAGGCTGTGGCCCCTGTCGCCTCCCAAGCTGGCTCCCGCCGTCCCCTGCCCCTCAGTACCCTGTGCAGCCTCTGCTTGGCCAATTCCTTTGCTTTGCCATTTTTGTTTATTAGAAAGGCAGAAACAGAGGGAGAGAGAGAGAGCGAGAGCAAGCGAGAGGGCGAGCTAGCTTCCACCCGATGGTTCGTTACCCAAACGCTGCAACAACCAGAAACCTGGAGCTCCATCCGGGTCTCCCCCGTGGGTGCCAGGGGCCCGAGGACTTGAGCCACCCCCTGGCCGCCTCCCAGGGTGCACCGCGGCAGGGAGCTGCCACTCGGATCTTGCTAGGCATGATGGCACATACTGGGGGCTACTATAGACCCCGTCGCTGGGTGGGGCATTTCTTACCAGGGGTCGGGGGACGCCTCCCAAATGATATAATTTAAGCCAAAACCTGTGCATCAAGAAAGTGCCAAGTGAGTAGGAAGGAAGAACGTTCCAGATAGAGAGGTGGGGTCGTGCAAAGGCCCTGGGGCAGAAAAAAACTTGGTTGTCTGAGGATCGCCCGGAGGCTGGAGCAGAGTGAGGGAGGGGCAGGGAGGGAGGAGGCGGGCTAGAGGGGTGGGCTAAGGCGGCGGGAGGGGTCTTTTGTTTGTTTTTAATTCTGGAGCCACGGAGGGTGTGTGAGGTGTGTGAGGAGGACCTGATTTACGACTTTGACGCCATCCCCTGTGGCAGCCCAGGCAGGAGTCGGCAGGGTCGGGAGCAGGGTGGGGCCGCGGGGATGAGAGAAGTGTCCGGTTTGTGGGTTTTGGAAGCCAAGGCCATGGGAGGGAACAGGACGGACGGAGTCGCCCACACCGCCCGGGCTGGGCCCTGGGCTGAGTGGACCCTGGCGGTGTTGCCTGCGACGGGGGCCTTGGAGAGGTGACTCTGAGAGACCAAAGCCGGCCTTGTTCGCCTCGCACCCACGCCGCCACCAGGCAGAGACCCCTGGAAGGAGAGGGGCAGGGGGCCGAGCCATTGCCCCCACCCCCGAAAGCTTTGTGCAGAGATGGGGGTGCCCCTCTCTTCCCCACCCCCCATCCTTGGGCTCCAGCCGAACGCCAGGACCAAGTAGGAAAATCCAGATGGGCCATTGGACGTGGCCCGGGGACCGGGCGGACTGGGGAGGCCCAGGGGTCAGGTCACCGCATGGCCTCCCTGGCTGTGACCCCGCGGGGGGGGGGGGGCAGGATGGCTCCCGCTGAGGCTGCGAAAGGTTAAACAAACAAGCAGGGTCCTTGGGAAAAACAGCCGCCCCCACCCCCACCCCCCCAGCCCCGCCCCCGCCCCGGCCAGGGCCGGGCTCCACCGCCCAGGTCAGGAGGGCGAAAGGCTGGGGCCCAGCGGCTCCCGGCCAGGAGAGGGCACATGGGTTCCCATCGGGGTCGGGGGCCTGGTTAGCAGCCAGCGTGTGGGCAGCCCCCCCAGCCCCCTCCCACGCCGTGCGGCCGCCCTGCCCCTGGCGGTTGGGAGTCTGCGAGGAAGCAGGACCCGCGGCCTTGGTTGTTCACCCGTGCAATGGGCAGAACAGCCGCGCCCACCTCGGCTCACGGCTCAGCTCAGGGCCCACGCGCGGACTCCCCGGGCGGGGGGCACGGGGTGGGGGAGGGGCGGGAACGGGATCGTATCCGCTGGGTCACTCCCCAGATACAGGTAGCCGAAGCCAGGAGCCCAGACATGAATCGGGGGTCCCCCACGTGGGCGGCGGGGACCCCAGCACTGGAGCCATCCCGCTGCCTGCGGAGTGCGCATGCGCAGGGAGCTGGCGCCGCGGCACAAACCCAGACCCCCTCCCCCCATTAAACCATTTAATTCTCAGGCCGCCGTCAGACAGAAATATCCAAGTATACATTACTAAGCTTTCCAGATTTCTCTACCTGCTGGGTTCAACACCGGCCCCTACCTTAGGCTTTTCCTATAAACAGGAGCGGGTTTCGCCACCTGCGGCCCACACGGGTTCGAGTCCCGGCTGCTCCACTTCCGGCCCGGCTCTATGCTATGGCCTGGGCTGGCGCCCCTGTCCCTGGGGGAGACCCCCATGGAGCTCCTGGCTCCCGCCTGAGCCAGCTCCGGCCGTTGCGGCCACCTGGGGAGCGGACCAGCAGGTGGGTGACGATTCTCTCCCTCTCTCCCTCTCTCTCTCTCTCTCTCTCTCTCTCTCTCTAACTCTGCCTTTCAAATACATAAGACACCTGAAAAGAAACTTTAAACAGAAGCAGAGGCTGGAGCCCCGGCTCACGGCGGCCCTGAGCGAGGGTCTCCCCGCCCCCCTCCCCGGCCGTGGCCATGGCCTTGGCCCTGGCCCTGCCCTCGGCCCCTCCGACCCTCGGGGGCTGGGGCCAGCAGCGCGGACGTCACGGGGGCGGCCTCCCAGCCGGGGATGGTGGCGGAGAGAGACGCACCACCCCCCCCCCCCCCCCCGCGCCAGCTCCTGGCACCACTGCTGGCCGCCGGCGGCTCGGAAAGAACACGCCACACCGCCTGTTTCCGTGTGGTGCCGGGGTTGCCTGGCAGCCGGGGCGGGGGGCGGGAGGCGGCAGCCAGGGAGGGGTCGGGAGGCCGCCCCAGGGCCTGGGATGTGGCAGCCAGGGCAGGGGGTCCGGAGGCGGGGGTCGGGAGGCCGCCCGGGGCCTGGGATGTGGCACCGGGCCCAGGTGGGGGCCCTGCTGGACACCCCCACGGGCCAGGAAGGAAGCCCCGGGGAAGGGGCCGGGGCGCCCGACCCCAGCCTCTGCACGTCCCCGAGAGGGGCGCAGACTCCGCCGGCCCATCGCCGGCCACAGTGAATGGCTGACTTGGCCATGGGAACCCGGCTGGGCCAATGAGAGACAGCCCTGAGATCTCGGCTGGACCAATCAGGAGCCGGGCATCTCTGCCTCTCACCCCGGCGCCGGGGGAGCCCAGGGACACGGGTGCGTGCAGGGCGCGTGTGGGAGACGCCGCGGGACGCCGTGGGCGGCCGCCTCGCAGGCGCTGGGACCCCCGACATTCAAAGCAGAGGTCGGTGCGGGAGGGGAGCACCGGGGTGCAAGCCAGGGGTCCCGCAGCCGACTCCCACCAGCCGACAGGCGGGGTCGACCCCAGCGCCCACCAGCCGAGCAGCGCTGGGCTCCCTCTGCACGGGGGAATAGTACTCGCCCATGAAAAGGACTGACCCCCAGATGGACCCCGAAAACCTGATGCTGGGTGAGAGAAGCCGCACACAGAAGGCCCCAGAGCGTGGGACCCCTGGGCAGGAAGTGGCCACCCATCACCATTGCCACTCACTGACCCCACGATGTGTGCATTGCCCTGGGGACGTAGCAGGGCTCAGTCTAACGGAGGAGGCAACCCCACAACCCATGTAACCCAGCCGTGCCCTGGGCCACGTGGCCAGAGCCGTGACGGTGCACACTGGGGACACCGTGGAGGCCGGAAGGGGCCGGTGACTCAGCTGTGATGAGGGGGAGAGAGCCACGAGGGGGGCCGGGGCTCCACGGAGCTGCCACACCCCCTGCCCACCGCCCTGGCCTCCTCCGCTCAGCTCCGGGCGGCCGCACCTGCCGACTGTCCCAGGCACCGCGGCCCCTCCGAGGCCCTGTCACCTGCCAGCAGCCCCTGCCCACCTGGGGCCCTGCAGAAGCCCCCCAGCCCCCTCCAGCCAGGCCCCCTCCCCGCAGCCCAGAGTCCAGGCATCTCCGCGCTCATCTCCCGGTGCCCGGCAGCCTCCTCCTGACCCGTGGCGGGGCCTGGCCGGAGCCCGCGGATAAACACAGCCGCCCACCCCATCCATCCGCGCTGAACACCGGCGGCCTGTGCCGGAGCGGGGCGGGGCCCCGGGCAGGAGGGGCTCCAAGCCCTGGGGTGGCTCCGCCCCTCGGCGCGCTCACCGCTCACCTGGGGGGGGGGTGTTCAGGCTGCGCCGAGCGCTGCGGAGGAGGGGCACGGGTCACTCTCTCTCTCAGTCTGCCCACCTAAACAGTGGGAACATCGTGAGCAACGCGGATCTGAGGGTCCTGTTTTTTTTTTTTATGGGTGAGCGTTTGGCGCGGACGCCTGCGTTCCACACTTGGAGCCCCCGCCTTGCCCCCATCCCGGCGCCCCGGGAGGCAGCAGTGACGGCCACCCCCCCCCCCAGACCCGGATGCAGCTCCTGGCTCCCGTGTGGGTCGGGCCCAGCCTTGGCTGTGCCAGGCGTCTGGGGAGCGACCCAGCGGACAGCAGCTCTCTGTCTGCCCACCTTTCCAATGCGGAGCATTTTTTTAGATCTATTTTTAGACTTATTTAATTTTTTAAATCTGAGGTTAACATGTAACGCTTGTACATTTTTTGAACGATTTATTTATAGGGCAGAATTACAGAGAGCGAGAGAGAGAGGGGTCTTCCATCCGCTGGTTCACTCCCCACATGGCCGCAACAGCTGGAGCTGCGCCGATCCGAAGCCAGGAGCCAGGAGCTCCATCCGGGTCTCCCACGCGGGTGCAGGGCCCAAGCACTTGGGCCATCTTCTGCTGCTTTCCCAGGCCACAGCAGAGAGCTGGACCGGAAGCGGAGCAGCAGGGACTCCAGCTGGGACTCCAGCCGGTGCTCCGGTGCTCCGACGCCAGCCGCTGACTTCAGCGGCCGCACCAGCACGCCAGGCTCCCGGCCGTGTCGGTGGAGCCACGTGGGCGTGAGCACAGCCTCACCCGCGCACCCGCGGCGTCGGGGCGGTGACGCTCGCCGGGCAGCAGGTGACAGTGAGGGGAGCGCGTGCCCATGTCCGTCCTTCCATCTGTGCCATGGTGAAGCCCCGGCCGGGGAGAGCCCGCTGCAGGGAGCCGTTGGATGCCCGGAACGCGGGCGGGCACGGGGCACAGTGGGTTGAGTCCCTGGGACCCAGTCCCGCCCACTTCCCATCCAGCGCCCAGCTAGGTCCCAGGGAAGGCAGCCCTACACCTGCTGGGGGCTGGGGGCTGGGGATGGAGCTCCTGGCCCCTGGCTTCAGCCTGGCCCAGCCCTGGCTGCTGTGGCCCTGTGGGGAACGACCCAGCCGATGGAAGACCTCTCTGTCTCTCTCAAACTCTGCCTTTCAAATAAATAAAATAAATCTTTCCTAAAAAAAAAAAAAAAAGAGAAGGGGAGAAACTGTGGCACAGAGAGGTTGAGCAACTTGTCTTGGGACACACAGCAGAGCTGGGCTCGAAAGCCGAGCCCCCCCCCCCAGCCCCCCAACGCCTGGCACACAGACCTGAGGGCTGTGCCTGCTGCCTCTCGTGGTGACCCCTCCCTGCCTGCTGGGGGCTTCAAGGAGGACCGGGAAGAAACCCACAGGAGGCCCTCATGGTGGGGGCTGTCACCCCCGTGGGAGGCCCGGAGCCAGGGGCCCAGGGCAGGGCTGGCTCCAGGTCTCGGTGGGTCTGGGGCTCCAGGGTTTCAGCCCCCAGCCCAGCCCTGGCCGCCGGGTCCTGGGAGGCGGCGTGGGGTCCAGCTCCTCCGTGGACGACGGGCAGTGACCAGGCTGCCCTGATGGGTTCTGCAGCCCTGGGGCCTCGGCTGGGCCCGCCCAGGGCCAGGCAGCTGCCTCCCCGTCTCCGTTCCCTCCTGGATTCCAGAGGGGGAGGCAGGCCGGCCCGGGGGGCGCCCGCGTGTCTCCCGGCCCAGCAGGCGTCTGCCAGGGAGGGCCCCAGGGGCCCCGTCACGCAGCCACCAGCCTCCCTGCTCCGGCCTTGGCCGGCCTCCCGGAACCACTGGGCCTGGCATGGCGGGAAGCGGGGCGAGGGGGGGTTGGGGGGAGCGGCTGGGGCGGCGGCCAGAGGCTTGGGCCAGGAGGTCCTGGGCACAGCGCGCACACAGTCCCCCGTCTGCACGCAGCTCCTGGGGGAGGGGCTGGGCTGTGTGACCTCAGGCGTGTCTGGTCGCCCCACGACCTGAGACCGCGGCGACACCCTGCAGGACATCCGTCCCGGAGTCCTGACCACGATCCCGGCCAAGGCACAGAGACGCTAGGGAGCCTCCCCAGGTCACACAGCAAGGGTCCTGCTCGGCCGGATCCTGCAGCCCGGGCTCTGTGCGCCCCCTCCCCGCCCCCCGCGTGACCACCCTGCCTGTCAAGCCCTGGAATTCACAGTAACAATGTGACATTCGCTACAGGGAGCACCAAGCACGTGATGCTAATTGGAAAAGTGCTATCCTGGTTTCCCCAAACCCCCACCCCCCCAGCCTGCCCTCTGGGGTCTCCTAGGACGGGAGGGGGGCCCTCTGCCCCCCCCAGGGGGCTTCAGGGCTGGTGGGATCCAGGAGGCAGAAGGGGGGGCGCTGGCCGGCCCCTCGGGACAGAAGTGGGGCGCCCGTGGGAACGCTGTCTGTCACGCCCTGCGCACACGGCTCCCCAGGGCCCCGCGGCGGGTGGCGGCGGATCAGGCCACGTGTGTCCCAGCGCCGGCCCCGTGCCTGGCTCCCATGTGCGCCCGGCCCCGCTGCAGGAGCCACGGGCCCCGCCGGAGCCCTGGGTTTGCTCGCGAATCCGGGCGCTGGCCGGGAGCAGCCCCCAGGTGTGCTGCCCGCCAAGGCAAACAGGAGGTGAGCTCATGGCCCCGCCGCGGGCAGGCAGGGCCGGGGTGGGGGGGGGCCGCTGGCCTTTGCTGGAAATTGGCTGGGCTGGGCCGGCTGCTCCCCCCCAGCCTCCTCCTCCGGGGGCCCACCTTGACTTCCCCCTCCCCCCTGCAGTGCCTGGCACAGGACGCTGACAACAGTCGGGGTTCAGTGTATGTGTGTGGACTAGAGGGACGTGCTGGGGGCAATCTCCCACCTCCAAACTCCGCCAGAACCGTCTTTGCCTTTTCCTTCCACGATCGGACTCTACGTCGCCTTACCACCACCTCCCGGAAGCCCTCAGTGACGGCTGCATAGCCTCCTCTCCCCTCCCCTCCATCCCCCAAAAACAGATCTGGCAATAACTCCGCTCTCACGCCTGTCCTGTGTAGCGGCCTCCGGCCAATCACGCCGCTCCCGCCCCTCCACTCTGTGCCTCAGTTTCCCTGTCCAGTGAGCAGAAGCTGTGAGGACCGGCAGGCCTGGGGGGAGAGGCTAACCGGCCCCAGGCACCTTGAGGCTGGGAGGGATCATTTTTGTGGTTTGCAGTGATCTTTAGTTTTATGACAGGAAGGTCCAGCCCAGCCTTGCACCCGGGCCTCCTCGGGCTGGGGGGCAGGGGGCGGACACGGCACTTCCCACCGCACAGATCGGGGACACCAAGTCAGGCCCTGGGCAGACCCCGGCTAGGATGCACAGGGCGGTGGAACATGGCCGTGGGGTGGGGGTGGGGGCGGCTGCTGGGGTCCCCCTGCACCTGCGCAGGGCAGCTGGAGCCCCCGTTCTGGGCTGCCCACCCTCATTTCCCAGGAGTCGCCACCTCCACTTCTGAGCAAGGGAGGGGGCCGGGTCCCAGGCACACAGCAAGCGCTCAGTAGCTGAGAGGGGAGGCGGGGCGGTGTGTGGGGGGTGGCTCCCCTCTCTGGGGACCCCCCCAGACTCACTTTCCCTGCGAACCCCACTTCAGCCAGGCGACTCCGGGTGGGGCCTTGAGCGCCGAGCCCAGCGCCATCTGTTTACTTTGTGGCCTGGCACTGGGCAGGGCCCCGGTGGGCCGTCCCCTACCGGGCCAGCGCCACGCGCATAAATAGCGCGGCGGGCCTCTTGCGCGGTAGAGAGCCAGCAGCCCTGGGCCCCGCCGCTGCCGCCATGGCCCCAGCCGCCACTTGCGTTCTGCTGCTCGCCCTGGCCGCCCTCCGTGCCTCGGGCCAGGCCCAGATCCCACTGGGTGAGCCAGGACCCGAGGGAGATCGGGGTCCCGGCTCCGGGGGGCGCGCAGGGATCCCCACGGCGGCGGCTGCAGCGAGGAGGGGGCTCGGGGTGGGGGTGGGGAGGGTCCCCAAGCCCTGACGCCTCAGCAGTGCCCCCTGTTGCCGCAGGCGGAGACCTCGCCCCACAAATGCTCCGCGAGCTGCAAGAGACCAACGCGGCGCTGCAGGACGTGCGGGAGCTGTTGCGGCAGCAGGTGCGGGACTGAGGCGGAGGGGCAGGGGCTGGGGGAGGAGGGGCGCGGCCTGGGGGCCTTCCCCCCCCCCCGGCTGACCACCACCCGCGCCCGCAGGTCAAGGAGATCACGTTCCTGAAAAACACCGTGATGGAGTGCGACGCGTGCGGTGAGTGCCAGGGACGTGGCGGGCGGGCGAGGCGCTCCCGGAGGGCGGCAGGGAGGTGGCCGCGCGCCCCCCGGGGGGCGGGCAGGGCGCACAGCCGAGGCGCGCCCCCCCCATCCCGCCCCGCCCCCGGCAGGCCCCGGTACTGAGCCGCCCCGCGCGCGTTTCCGCCCCGCAGGGATGCAGCCCGCGCGCACCCCCAGCCTGAGTGTTCGGCCCCTGCCCGAGTGCGCGCCCGGCTTCTGCTTCCCCGGCGTGACCTGCACCGAGACGCCGGGGGGCGCGAGCTGCGGGCCCTGCCCCGCGGGCTTCACCGGCAACGGCTCGCACTGCACCGACGTCAACGAGGTGAGCGGCGCCCCCCCAGCCCCGGCCCGCCCGCCGCCCCCACGACTCCCTCCTCCCGCCCCGCCGGTGCTCGCCCCGACCACGCCCTTCCCGGCCGGGGCACCCGCCAGGACGACGTCCCCGCGGCCCTGCGGACGCCCCCCTCCACCACCCTCTGTGCTGCTAGTGACCCCCACCCGGGCGGGAGTGGCCGGCCCCAGCCGCCCTCCCCTCCCCAGCCAGGGGCCGCGCCCGCAAACGATCTTTTCACTGTTGGGGGGCGCCCGCCAGGGAGACCCCATCGCCGCCGGGCGCGCACGCCGCGACGCCCCCTGCCGCCCTCCTCCGGGGATGCCCGCCCCCCGCACTCCCTCCGTCGCCCCTGAGGGGCCAGCCCCCTGCCGGCGCGGCCCCTGACTCGCGCCGCCGCCCCCCCGCCCCGCAGTGCAGCGCCCACCCCTGCTTCCCGCGCGTCCGCTGCACCAACACCAGCCCGGGCTTCCGCTGCGAGGCCTGCCCGCCCGGGTACAGCGGCCCCACCCACGAAGGCGTGGGGCTAGCTTTCGCCAAGGCCAACAAGCAGGTGAGGGGCCCGGCGGCGGGGAGGGCGCGGGGACGGGCTGGGGGGGGGAGGTGGAGGTGCGCCTGCGCGGTAACCTCGGACGCCCCCTCCCCTAGGTCTGCACGGACATTAACGAATGCGAGACCGGGCAGCACAACTGCGTGCCCAACTCCGTGTGCACCAACACCCGGGTATACGGCCTGCGGGGTCGGGGGTGGGGGCCGGGGCCGCCCACCCGCCCGCGCTGACCGCCCGCGCCGCCGCCGCCCCCGCAGGGCTCCTTCCAGTGCGGGGCCTGCCTGCCCGGCTTCGTGGGCGACCAAGCGTCCGGCTGCCGGCCGCGCGCGCAGCGCTCCTGCCCCGACGGGACGCCCAGCCCGTGCCACGAGAAGGCGGACTGCGTGCTGGAACGCGACGGCTCGCGCTCGTGCGTGGTGCGTGCGGGGGCGGGCGGGACCCGGGGCCGGGGGCCGGGGGCCGGGGGCCGGGTAGCCAGGCCCCGGCGCCCGCTGATGTCCGTGCCTCGCGCCAGTGCGCCGTCGGCTGGGCGGGCAATGGGCTCGTGTGCGGCCGCGACACCGACCTGGACGGCTTCCCGGACGAGAAACTCCGGTGCCCGGAGCGCCAGTGCCGCAAGGTGGGCGGGCCGGGCCGGGGGCGGGGCGGGCCGGGGCGGGGCCGGCCCCGTGGCCACGCCCCTCACGCCCCCCATGCCCGCCGCCCCCAGGACAACTGCGTGACGGTGCCCAACTCAGGGCAGGAAGACGCGGACAAAGACGGCATCGGAGACGCCTGCGACCCGGACGCCGACGGCGACGGGGTCCCCAACGAGGGGGTAAGGCCGCGCGGGCGAGGGGCGGGGCTTCCGCGGCAGGGGGCGGGGCCAGGGAGGGACCTTGGCGGCCTGTCCCGCAGGACAACTGCCCGCTGGTGCGGAACCCAGACCAGCGCAACGCGGACGGCGACAAGTGGGGCGACGCGTGCGACAACTGCAAGGGTCAGAAAAACGATGACCAGAAGGACACCGACCGGGACGGCCGCGGGGACGCCTGTGACGACGACATGGACGGCGACCGTGAGCGGGGGGGGGCGAGGGGGCGCCGGGGAGGGGGAGGGGCAGGCGAAGACAGAGCCCTCCCACCCGCTGGGTCACTCCCCGGATGCCCAGGAGAGCCAGGGCTGGCCCAGGACAAAGCCGGGAGGCAGGAGCGCCATCCGGGTCTCCCACACGGGTGTCCAGGGGCCCAGGCCCTGGAGCCAGCACCTGCGGCCTCCCGGGTGCCTTAGCCGGGACCGGACAGGAAACGGAGTGGGGGGCTCGAACCCAGGCGCAGGGGTCCCAGGTGGGAAACACTGGCTGCCTCCCCCCCAGCGGGCACTGATGTCACGCACGCCCAGCCTTGGGGTCTCCATCTTTTCCACAGGGATCCGGAACTCCAACGACAACTGCCCCAAGGTCCCCAACTCCGACCAGAGGGACAGTGACGGGGACGGCGTAGGGGACGCCTGTGACAACTGCCCGCAGAAGAGCAACGCGGACCAGGTGCGGGGTCGCCTGGCTGGAGCTGCCTGGGACAGAGCGGGGGTGGTCGTCGGGCTCGAGGGTCTCTCCTGCGCCCCTCCCTGAATCCCTGCGCCCTGTGTCCACGCCCCCAGAGTGATGTGGACCACGACTTCGTGGGAGACGCCTGTGACAGTGACCAGGACCAGTAAGGAGGCCGCCTGGGGTGCGGGCGGGCGGCGGGGGTCGTCTGCGCAGCCCTGCCAGTCACTGCCCCGCTGCCCGCCCCAGGGATGGCGACGGACACCAGGACTCCCGGGACAACTGCCCCACGGTGCCCAACAGCGCTCAGCAGGACTCGGACCATGACGGCCAGGGCGACGCCTGCGACGAGGACGACGACAACGACAGGGTCCCCGACGCCCGGGACAACTGCAGGCTGGTGCCCAACCCGGGCCAGGAGGACTCGGACAGTACGAGGGGCGGGGCCGTGCTGGTGGGCGGGGCCTCGAGGGGCGGGCCGCAGGTGGCGGGGAGGCACTTGGTGGGGCGTGGCCAAGGTGAGTGGGGGTGTGGGGTAGCTGGCCTGTGGGGGCCTCGAGGGTGGGGCCCTGGGGGCGTGGCCTCGAGGGCGGGACCTTAGGGGTGAGAGGGACTTTGCGGGGGCGGGCCCATAGCTGGGTGGGAGGAATCTTGGTGGGTGGGGTGGGGCCCTGCGGGGCGGGGCCGTGGCTGGTGGGCGGGGCCGTAGCTGGGTGGGTGGAATCTGGGTGGGGCGGGATCTTGAGAGGCGGGGCCTTGTGGGCGGGGCCGTGGCTGAGGGCGGGACCTCGGTGGGGCGGGGCCTTGCTGGGCGGGGCGGCGCTCAGGTGGGCGGCGCTCGGCCTGCCCACCCCCGGCTCTCCTCCCTCCTCAGGGGACGGCGTGGGTGACGCGTGCCAGGACGACTTCGACGCCGACAAGGTGGTGGACAAGATCGACGTGTGCCCGGAGAACGCCGAGGTCACCCTCACCGACTTCCGGGCCTTCCAGACGGTCGTGCTGGACCCTGAGGGCGACGCGCAGATCGACCCCAACTGGGTGGTGCTCAATCAGGTGGGCGGTGGGTGCCGCGCTGGTGGGCGGGGGCAGGGGGGCGAGGGCTCCACGCGGCTGAGCCCCGGCCCCGCCCCTCCCCAGGGCATGGAGATCGTGCAGACCATGAACAGCGACCCGGGCCTGGCTGTGGGTGAGCGCCGCGCGGGGACAGGGGCGTGGTCAGACGGGGGCGTGGCCGGACGGGGCGTGGCCGGACGGGGCGGGCCTGACTCGCGAGGGGCGGGGCTCCCAGGTGCGAGGAGGCTGGGTCTGTGGGATCTGGCTTGGGATTGGGTGGGTCGGCAGGGGCGTGGCCAAGGGTAGGTGGGGGGAGCAGGCGAGGCGGTGGGCCAGCGTCGGAGCCCCACAGCCCTGGCCCCTCTGCAGGGTACACGGCCTTCAACGGCGTGGACTTCGAGGGCACGTTCCACGTGAACACGGTCACGGACGACGACTACGCCGGCTTCATCTTCGGCTACCAGGACAGCTCCAGCTTCTACGTGGTCATGTGGAAGCAGATGGAGCAGACCTACTGGCAGGCCAACCCCTTCAGGGCCGTGGCCGAGCCGGGCATCCAGCTCAAGGTGCAGGGGCCCCGCGGGAGCACGGTGGACCCGCGGAGAGAGGGAGGGACCCACATCCCATCCGCTGGTCACTCCTCAAACGGCCGCAGCGGCTGAAGCCAGGAGCCTGGCGCTCCATCCGGGTCTCCCACGCGGGTGCAGGGGCCCGAGGACTCGGGCCATCCCCTGCAGCTTTTGCAGGGAGCAGGATCAGAAGTGGAGCAGCTGGGACTCGAACCTGCGCTCCAACATGGGACGCTGGCGTCGCAGGCCTGGGCTCAGCCCGCTGCACCCAGCGCCGGCCCCAACAGTCCTAGGCCCATTCCCCACCAGCTCTGGGATGCACCCTCCACCCCGAAACCTTGCCAGTGGCTCCCACAAGCCCTGATACCTCCCCAGAGCCTCCAGACTCCCAGGACCCCAGCTTATGCCCCAGATACCAAACCCACAGGTCACCCGATCCTGCAGCCCCCAGGCTTGTCCATGGCCCACAGGTCCTCTCAGGACCCCCCAAGATCACCATGGCCCCATAAGGCCCCCCCACCGTGGTCCCCAAGACCTCGTGGGCAGAGACTGACCCACAGCCCCGCCCCCACCTGTCCCACCAGGCAAGGTTGGGGGGAGGGGGGAGGGGGGCCCGGAAGGCCTCTGACTCCCCTCTCTGGGTGGTCGCAGGCCGTGAAGTCCTCCACGGGGCCTGGGGAGCAGCTCCGGAATGCGCTGTGGCACACGGGGGACACAGCGTCGCAGGTGCGACTGCTGTGGCAGGACCCCCGCAACGTGGGCTGGAAAGACAAGACGTCCTACCGCTGGTTCCTGCAGCACCGGCCCCAAGTGGGCTACATCAGGTGGGCACGCGGGCCGCTCCGCCCCGGAAGGCCCAGGGTCAGCCCCCACCCCAGACAGCCCAGTGTGCGCCCCCCACCCCGGACAGCCTGGTGTCCGCCCCGCCCCGGCCCGCATCACCCGCTGGCTCTTTGTTAGCTGAGCCTACCCCCTCCCCGCCCCGGCTTCCACACTGCTAGGAAGCCCAGTGCTGTGCTGAATACCCGTGGCGTGCACAGTACTTCTCAGAGAGGTCCTCCATCTGCTGGTTCGCCCCGTGATGGCCACAACGGCCTGGCCAGAGCCAGGAGCCTGGAGCTCCATCTGGGCGCCCCCTGCGGGTGGCAGGGACCTCAGGACTCGCCCCCCTCCCACTTCCTGGTTCAGTGTTAGCTGGGAGCTGGGTGGCACGTGGAGCAGCCGGGATGCCCGGGGCCGGGCTGGGCGCGGAGGGCCCGAGCGCGACCCCGCCTCCCTGTCGCCCGTTTTGCAGGGTGCGGTTCTACGAGGGTCCCGAGCTGGTGGCTGATAGCAACGTGGTGTTGGACACGACCATGCGGGGCGGCCGCCTGGGCGTCTTCTGCTTCTCACAGGAAAACATCATCTGGGCCAACCTGCGTTACCGCTGCAACGGTGAGCGCGGGGCGCGCGGGGCGTGGGGCAGGGCGCGCAGGAGGGCGGGGACTCGGCCCGGCCCCGCCCCGCCCCGCCGCCCCTCACCGCCCGCCTCCGTCTCCCCCACCACGCAGATACCATCCCCGAGGACTACGAGGCTCAGGCCCAGCGGCTGCAGCTGGCCTAGGGGGGAGCGCGCGGACCCCGCACTGCACGACGGCTGCCCTGGCCGGGGCCGGCCTGGGGCGGCAGAGAGCGAGGGACTCGGAGCGGACGAAATAAAGCTGTGTGCGGGGCCAGCGCCTGGCTGTGGTCTCTGTGGCCGGGGAGGGTGGGGACGGAGGAGATGCACCGGGGACCCCACGCCAGCCCCACCCCACCCCACCCCAGCCGGGGGCCGGCCGCTGCGTCCTGGCCCCTCCTGGCCCCGGGCCTGTTCTGGGGGGCGCACGCGGCCCCCGCCCACACCTCAACGCCTAGGAAGGAAGAGCGGGCCGGTTGACGGAGAGACGGAGAGGCAGAGACAAAACCTCGCATTTTTATTTGTCTGTTTCATTACAAAGAGTGCCAAGTACAAAGACAAAAGCATCCGCGCCACAGGGCGGGGCGGGGGCAGCCGAGTGCGCCCCGCCCCGCCCCCACCCCCCGCCGCGCCCCCTGACGTCGCAGCAGGCTGAACATGCTGTCCGGGGGCGGCAGAGCCAGCCTGGGCCGGGGCAGGGGCAGGGGCAGGGCCGGCGGGTTTGCATATATCAGAGGAGCCACCCAGCGTCCTGCTGGGGGACACAGCGGGGTCGGGGACTGCCAACGTCCTCCCCCTCCCCGGGGTCTGGTGGCCAAGGCCACGCTGTGTCCCCGCATCACCCCCCAGCAGGCAGGTGGTCAGACGTGCTTGACCGTGTGGGTCGCGCAAGGACGGACTATGGGCCCCAGCGCTCGCTGCGTGGCCCTCAAGGCTCCCCACCGGAAGCGGGGCTGGCAGATGGAGCCGGCACCTCCCCCAAGGTCCAGCCACTGCCCCCCGCCCTGTCTCCACGCCGCGTCCTCAGGGAGTACCCCAGCATGCAGGCCTGGGGGTGCAGGTCTCCCGGCAGCCTCCGGGGGCCAGACCTCCCGGACATAACAAGGCCTAAGACGGGCACGTGACCACCCCCCCCCCGACACTCGCTGTGAGCCCAAGGGGATCAGGCAAGTTGGGCACAGGCCGAGCTGACTGAGCAGGGCCTGGGGGGACCGTCCCAGGGGTCCCACCCACATCCCATACCAAGAACGAGTCCCCGTGGGGACCCTGGGCCGGCGCCCAGAGCCTGTGTGCCCTCCCCAGCAGTAGCTCCATCAAGACCCAGAGCACAGGGGCTTCCACTCTCCTGGGGGGCTGCAGAGGGTCCCCCAATGCTGCCAGGCCTGCCCCCACTCAGCCCACAGCTGGGGGGCAGCAGGGTCCTCTTTGGAAACAGAAGAACTTGGGGCGCGGGTTGGGGGGAGGTCGGGACGCTGGGTTGTGGCCCAGCTGCAGCCCCCCCCCCGGGGCATGGAGGATGGGGGGTACCAGGGCTCTGAGGCTGTGGCCGCCGGGCTCCCCACGGGCCTCTCGCCTGTTCCTGTCCACCTGGGCCCTGGCAGAGAGAACGGGCCTGTCTCACTGTCCATCTGACGGCTGTCGGCCATGGCGTGTGCCCCGGGACAGCTGGGCCTCACTAGGGCCCCCCCCCGTTACACTCCCCCAGGAGATATCTGGCCACATCCAGCCCCGTCCTCACCCAGGAGGCCTGTGGGGGGACAAGCTCCCGCCCGCTCCCGCCCCAGGGGAGACCCGGCAAACAGGCCTGGCTTCCTTGTGGTCTGGGGGCAGCCGTGCAGCGCAGAGTGGCCTGGCCAAAGCTGGGAGCCCGCAGGCAGGGCCGGGGAGGGGGCAGCCCTGGCCGGGGCCGGGCTCCCTCCCAGGACCGCCCCGGGCCGGCAGGTGCGGCCAGCCCTTGTCTGGAATCCCAGTATTCCGCATTGCGAGGCCCAGGCTACCCCAGCAGATCGAGACCGGAACAGAAATGAGACGGCGACGAAACAAACAGAAAAGCCCAGGTGCAGGCCCCGGGAGGGGCTGGAACATTCGAGAACCGGGGGCGCCACGGCCTTGCCTGCCACCTTCTCCCTGCAGGCCGAGCTCGGTGAGGGGCGCCACCACCATGTCCCAGTCCCGGGCGCTGGTCGCGCCCTCACTCGGGGATCCCGCTGGCCGCGGCCAAGGGCCACAGCTGCAGAAGGGGAGGGGCACGGCCGGGGCTCCCGGCGGAGCCCCCGGCGCCTGGTTTGAAGATTTGCATCCGAGCAGGTCGCGCCTGTGGTTTTAAGGCCGTTTTTAAAAAAATTCTACGTACACGTCTACTGGTAGTCAAACTCTTCTATGTACAGAGTTTTTCTTTAAAAAAAAAAAAATCCCCTTTCTCGGCCACACCCACAGAATGGGCCCAGGGGGAGGGGCTTCCCACACCTGGCTCCCGGGACAGAGGCCACCGGCTGCCTGCGGCGCTCCCCAAGCGCCTGCACCCCTGCTGCTAAGAGGGGGCAGGGAGGGGCGGCCAGGACCACCCCACCCTGGTTCTCGGGGTGCCAGGGAGCCGCAGCCTTGTCTGGGGGGGTGCACTCTTCCCACCCACGCCCCCAGGCAGCGGGAGGCCTGCAGGGAGAGACCCTCAGTAAGAGCCCAGCGCCCTCCGCGCACGCGCGCCGCGTGCCTCCAGCCCCCGCCAGGCCCTTTAAGCGGGATAACCTGGGGGTGGGCGGGGTCGGCTCCCGGCCCACCTGCCCACACTTCCAGTTAGCTTAAAAGAAACAAAGGAGTAGGTAACGCGGGGTTCCCAGGTGCGGGCGACATGCTCCGGGCAAGCGCTGGCTTGGGGGGGCTCAGCTCCGCCACCCCCCGGTAAACACAGATCCAAAGAAAACAAAAACACAACGAGGAGAGAGCCCCTGGCTGCCTCCCACGCGCGCCCCCGACCCCACGCGTGCGCGCTCAGAGGATGCGGCCGCGAGAGGAAAAGGGACCGCAGAAAAAACCTCCGGGGCCCGGCCGCGGCGGGGCGTGGCGTGGCGGCCGGGGCGTGGCCGGGCGTGGCCGGGGCGGGGCCCGGGCGGCACCGCCCGCTCCTGCCAGGCGGGTTCCAGCGCTCTGCGTGCGCGCAGAAATTTATATATAAAAGACAGCCGTCAAAATAGTGTTTATTTCGCGTTGCGCCCGCCCCGCTCTCCGGCGCTCTGGCTAACCGCGCGCGGGGGGCGGCAGGCGGCCGGGCCGGGGACGGAGGAAGGCAGTGAGAGCTGAGCAACAGTCGGAGATGCCCCGCGGCCCGCGGACGCCCCCTCCCCAAAACCCGGCCCGCCGCCGCCGGGAGCCCCCGCTCTCCGCACCGCGCGTTGCACCGGGCACACCCCGAGGCGGGGCGCCAGGGCACGAGCGCAGGGGCAGGGGCCTCACGGCCTCCAAGCCCAGCCTGGCCCCGAGCGGACGGACGGACGCACGGACCGGGCTGCGGCGGAAGTGGACAGCCGGGGGGATGGGGGGGCGGGCGGGGGGCGCTGGGCGGCATTGCAAGCTCTGGATCACAAGCTCGGCCGTTGGCGGGGGCGCGGAGCGCGGCCGCCCCCAGGCTGGGGCGGCGCCGGCGGGGTCACTGACCGGCGGGGGTCACAGGCGGTCCATTCGGAAGGTGTCCTCCGTGGCCGGGTCGGCCAGGACCATGTCGGGGTCGTTGAGCATGTGGAGTCCGTCTAGGGTCAGGGGGTCGATCCTGAGCTCCTCCAGGGGGAACTGGTTGTCCGAGTCGAAGCTGACGTCGCCCACGCCGGCCAGCGTGCTGGTCAGTTCTTTAGAGAGGCTGGGGGGGGACTCTCCCGTCACTGGGGGGGAGGGCACACGAGGCACAGCTGAGTCCCGGCCTCCTTGGGGACACAAGTGGCCCCGCACAACTCTGCCCGCTGCCGCCCGCCAGCCTGGCTTCCAGGACCAAGGGGGGACGGATGAGGATGTGGGGGGGGGCTGGGGTTTCCTGGGTGCCGGGCACTGGGCCCGCAGCAGGGGGCTCTGGCCACCGCACCGGTGTGTGTGCCGGGAGGCGTCTGCAGGTGGCACAGGGGAGCCAGGCCGGGGCCCCTCCGGTCATCAGCGTGTCGGCTAGCGCAGGCCAGCAGCACGGACCGCAGGGGGAGTGGCCGGCTCTGTCCTGAGCTCGGGGTGCCGACGCCCTGGTCCCGGTTGGGTCTCCCTGGCCCGAAGCCCAGGAGCGTGTCCACTTCAGGGGGAGGGGCCCGGCCTCCCTGGGCCCCTGCTGAGAGGGTGGGCACTGACTGCAGGCGCCCGGCCCCTGGGGCGCGTGGCAGGGCCTCACCTGTGAGGATGATGTTCGGGATGCCGCTGTGGCTGGAGTAGGCCAGCTGCGGGGGGTCCGGCAGGCTCCCAGGGCTGCCCGCCAGGCCCATCATGGCGGCCTGCGAGTAGTTGAGAGTGGACCCGGGGCTGTAGAGGCTGCTGGAGCTGATGGCGTTCTCCATCATGTTGAACTGCTCCAGCTGCCAAGGGAAGCACCCGACCTGTGACCTGTGACCTGTGACCCCTCCCACACCTGAGCTCCCAGGGACGGATGGATGCCAGAGGGAGCGAGTGGCTGGCCCCAGGCTTTGGCTTCACCGCCCCCCCAGCCCCGCCCAGCCAAGCCACTCCGCCTCCCATCAATCCCCGTGCGGGCCGCGGCCGGGCCCTGCCTGTCCTACCCCTCCACCAGCAAGGTGGGGGGAGGGCGTGGAGGGGTGAGGCCGAGGGGCAGCGAGGGGGTCCCTGGAGCAAGCAGCCCTGCCCCGCTCACCTGGTGGGACAGAGCATTGGCCTGCCTGGCGGCCATCTGCTGCTCATAGAACGTGTCCCCAAACACGCTGCCCAGGGCGGAGGAGTGCTGTGGACACAAGAGAGGGCTGCTGCGGTCCTGGCCCCCGGCCCCGGCCCTGGGATGGCCTGCTCCGGGGGCCTCTGCAGCCTGGCACCCCCAAAGCATTGCCCTTCCTCTAGCAGCCTGGAGCCTGCATTTCCACCGCAGGGAAGGTATGGGGTGGCAGAGACGCGCCCTAGAGGACAGCTGGGGAGGGAGGCGGGGTGCGGCACGTGGGCTTGGTGGCCCATGATGGGCCCCACGGAGACACAGGGACACGGAACAGGTGCAGGCCGCACGCGCGCGCACACACACACACACACACACTCTCGCACCATTTGGGGAGTGACCCGGGGGTGGGGCTTGGGCACCAGGTGGGCGCCTGCTCCTGACCTGGGGCCTTGGACTCGGGAGAGCTCAGCACGCACCTGCCTCACTCGGAAGGGGGGAGGGGGCTGCCCCGGGACAAGGCTCAGCTGGGACGAACACGGTGCCCACTGTGGGCTGTGCGTAGCCAGGGTGGGGAGGTGCAAGGTGTCCTGGGCTTGGGGGACTGGCGGGCCAGTCCTCAGGGACCTGGCCCTAGCAAGAAGCCAACCTCTGCACAGCTGCACGGGACGGACAGACACACGAGATGGCTGCCTGCTCCCTGGCCGGCAGGCCAACCCGCCTAAGCTTTAGGCAAAGAATGAGCCGACCGCTGAGTCCCCCAAGAGAAGCCCACCTGGCCCCTCAGCCTTGTCGTGTGCAGCGAGAGAGAGGGGCGGTTACACAGGGACTGGCACTGTCGGCCTGGGGGTTACATGGGGACTGGCGCTGTCGGCCTCGGACGGGCCCCTGCCGAGCCCATGGCGGCCATGTGGCGAGACCACAGCTCTCAGCCGGCGTGGACGGAGTGTGTGCAGTCGCCAGGCTGACCCCAACTCGCTCACAGTCACTGCTGGCCGCTCGCCCACGGAGCCGGGGCCTCATCCTTGTCTGTGGAGCCTCCTGGACCCGCTGAGGGGACAGCTTCAGGGCTCTGGGGGTTTCCCAGCGGGTGTCGTCTGGGGATGGGGTGGCCCCAGGGTGCCCCCGACAGAGGTTCCATATGGAACCCTGGCCCCAGAGCTAAAAACGTGCAGTGCAAGGGCCGCCACTGTGGTGCAGCGGGTAAAGCCGCCACCTGCAGTGCCGGCATCCCATAGGGGCGCCAGTTCGAGTCCTGGCTGCTCACTTCCCATCCAGCTCTCTGCTGTGGCCTGGGAAAGCAGCAGAAGATGGCCCAAGTGTTTGGGCCCCTGCACCCGCATGGGAGACCTGGATGGAGCTCCTGGCTCCTGGCTCCTAGCCCAGCTCCGGCCATGGTGGCCATTTGGGGAATGAACCAGTGGATGGAGACCTCTCTCTCTCTCTCTCTCCTCTGTAACTCTGCCTTTCCAACAAACAAATCTTTTTTTTTTTTTTTTTTCTTTGACAGGCAGAGTGGACAGTGAGAGAGAGAGACAGAGAGAAAGGTCTTCCTTTGCCGTTGGTTCACCCTCCAATGGCCGCCGCAGTAGCGCGCTGCGGCCGGTGCACCGCCCTGTTCCGATGGCAGGAGCCAGGGGCTTCTCCTGGTCTCCCATGGGGTGCAGGGCCCAAGCACTTGGGCCATCCTCCACTGCACTCCCAGGCCACAGCAGAGAGCTGGCCTGGAAGAGGGACAAACCGGGACAGGATCGGTGCCCCGACTGGGACTAGAACCCGGTGTGCCGGCGCCGCGAGGCGGAGGATTAGCCTAGTGAGCCACGGCGCCGGCCACCAACAAACAAATCTTAAACACAACACAACAAACCACACAGCCGGGCAGCAGCCGCAGAGCAGAGGGAGCCCGGGCTGCTGGAAGACGCCTGGACAGGAAGTCCCGGGAGTGAGGGACAAGACGGGGACAGGGCGCCCCGATGCCACAGCCACATTGGAGAGCGCCTGGGTGGCCGAGGGTGCCCACCACTGCAGCTGGGGGGCGGGAGGGCCCCCCCGCCTTGAGTGGAGCACTCTGGTGTCACCAGTCCCAGCGAGGAGCCCCCACCCCAGCCAGGTGCCCCTCCCCCGTCCTGCCCAGGGCCCCACCCCGTGCAGCCTGGTGGATGGCGCCGGCACGTGATGAGACGGAGACACGGGGCACAGGCACAGGCGGGGAGAGACGGGGGTGCGCAGGGGTGCGGGGGCAGGCGGCGGCCCTTACTTGCGGGGAGCTCCCGGGGGAGAAGCCTTGATTGGAGACGGGCGAGGTAGGAGACTGGTTGGCCGGGGAGCCGGCGGTAGTGCGGTACTGCTGCAGAGCCGGCGCCTGCGCGACAGACAGATCAGCCCCACGCGACAGACAGATCAGCCCCGCGCGGCTTCCTGGGGGAGGGGGAGCCCGCCCCGCAGGCCTCCCACCCCAGCCCCTGGCGCAGAGCCCCCAGGCAGCCGTACAATCTTCCCGGGAGGAGGGTGCGGGGCGGCGCTCAAGCACCTGGGGCCCTGCCACCACGTGAGAGACCCAGACCGAGCGCCTGGCTCTTGTCGAATTTGGGGCGCACCTGGGGGAAGGGAAAGCCCTCTCTCTAATGCGTTTTAGAGAGGGGCAGCCTCAACTCTGGAGACTGCAGAGCCCCTCCGTGTCGCCCAGGCATACATGGGCAGGCACGTGCTGCCCCCAGCTCTCTGAGTGCCACCCACCCCCAGCACGGGGCACTCGGGACACTGAGGGAACAGGACAAGCCTGTGAGGACGAAGGACCCCGGCTTCTCACGGCTGCGGCCCAGAGCCCTGGGGGGCTGAGCGGGAGTGAGGCCCCACTCCGCCCTGGCCCCGCCCCCTAACCCCTGCCGTCCCTCAGGGATGTCTGTCTGCTCAGTGGCGGCCCCTGCAGGCGGCAGGCAGGAGCGCATCTTTCCGTGGGCTGGCGAGGAGGGGGGGAGAGAGGGAGGGGGGAGATGGAGGGGGGAGAGGGAGGGGGGAGAGGGAGGAGGAGGAAGGGGAGGATGAGGGGGGGAAGGAGGAGGAGGGGGAGGAGAGAGGGAGGAGAAAGGGGAGGAGGAGGAGGGGGAAGAAGAGAGAGAGGAGGAGGAGGGGGAAAGGAGGAGGGGGGAGGAGGAAGAGAGGGAGGGGAGAGGATGAGGAGGGGGGAAGGAGGAGGGGGAGGAGAGAGGGAGGGGGAGATGTAGGGAGGAAGGAGAGGAGGGGGAGAGAGGGAGGAGGGGGAGGAGGAGGAGGGGAAGAGTGAGGGAGGGGGAGAGGGGGGGAGAGGGAGGAGGAAGAAGGGGAGGAGGAGGAGGGGGGAAGGAGGAGGAGGGGGAGGAGAGAGGGAGGAGGAGGAAGGGGGGAGGAAGGAGAGGAGGGGGGAGAGAGGCCGCAGCCCAGCTCCCAGGCCGGGCCTCCACCACAGGAGAGGCGAGGCACAAGCTGTCTGCCGGACCCGGGGCCAGGGCGGCACAGGTCTCTGCCTGCCGGGGCAGCTGCCCGCGCCTCCCAGCAAGGGCTGGGTGTGTGTGTTTTGGGGGGCGTCCCCTAGGCAGGCGGAGTCCCCGCCTCTCCCTTGCACCAGGGCTACCCGGGTCAAAGTGAGGGGCTGGGGCTGAGAACTGCCCACACCCAGCACGGGTGACCCGAGTCCGAGCTGTGGCCGTCATCCCGGCCCTGGGCCGTGGGGGTCACCGCTGACAAAGGGGGAGGGCACCGGAAACCGCGCTGCCCGCCTGCTGCCCACCCTACACGGGTGACCCCGCAGCCTGAGGATTCAGTGTGCTCCTCTCCCCGCCCCCGGCTTACCGAGCTGATGTCAGTCCCCATGGACGGCTGGCCCGGGTTCTCTGGGGGGGACTGGGGGAGAGAGGACGGGACCGTGACCGCGAGCGGGGGGAGCGGCGGCCCCCGCGTCAGGCTGGCGCTGGGCATCAGGGGGCCACCGGGGGGCAGGCCGACGGGCACCTGCGGGGGCGGCGGGGGCGGCTGCTTCTGGGAGGCGGGCGGCGGCGGCGGCGGCGGGGGCTGGGGCTGCGGCGGCGGCGGCTGGGAGCCCGCCTGGGTGAAGAAGGCGTAGGGCAGCTGCTGCTCCAGGGCCAGGGCGTCCATGGCCACGGCCTGCGGGAGAGGCGGGCGTCAGAGCGCAGGCCCTGGACGGGCTGCCTGGCAGGGGGCGGGGCCACCCCCAGCACCCCGGACAGGGAGTGACCCCGTTCCCCGTCCCAGGCACTTAGCTCCCCCAGGTAGTGACTACTGGACAAAAAGGAAAGGGAAGAAACAGGAGGTGGAGGCGTGGCACGGACAGCCCCGCGTGGGCCCCGACCCCAGGGACCCCCGTGCGGGCAGAGGGCAGTGTGTGGGCGGGGGTGGGGGCGGTGGGGGGCAGGCTCCGGAGGGACACAGGGACTGGGGACAGTGCCATCGTGGTTATGGTAAAGCAGCAGGAACAGTCATCTATTAGGGATTTAAACAACGCACATGAAATGGACAAACTCCTAGAAACACGGGCACCTCCAGAGCCGAACAAAGATAAAGGAAGGGGCCGGCGCTGTGGCCGGTGGTGGGCTGGGCGGCCGCCTGCAGCGCCGGCATCCCACCCGGGCACCTGCTCCTGACCCAGCCGCTCCGCTTGCGACCCAGCTCCCTGCCGATGTGCGTGGGAGCACGGCGGAACATGGCCCCCATGCTTGGGCCCCTGCCCCCCATGAGGGAGACCCACACAGGGCCCTGGGCACCCGGATTTGCCGGGCCCAGCCCTGGCTGCACTTACTGCCATTTGGGGTAGCAGAACAACTTGGCTAAAACAACCGACCGCCCAGGGAGAACAGGAGATGGGACAAATGTGGCAAAGGGCACAGACGCGCGGGACGTTTTATTACGGAAGTGTGAGAAGACACTATGGAGAACGTAGCCTGCGGAAAGTGGGGGCTGCCCACCCGCGGCGTGAGCCATCTGCGGTAGGACCCGCCCGGGAAGGGCGTGGGAGATCCCAGGGCCACTGAGGTTTGCATTTTCTGTGCTGAGAAATCCACAGGAAGAAGCCAGGCTCTCAGGATACCGGGGCTCCTGGGAAGGGCTAGGGGCTCCCAGTCTCCCCCGCCCCACGGCCCCTTTGCCTCTCACCTGAGTGATGGGAGACAGCGGCGACAGGGTGGGTGACACCTGCGGGGTCTGCTGCCGCCTGGCCTCTGTGCTCAGGGACAGGGAGCTGACGCCGGCTGGGCGGTGCTGCGGAGAGGAACCCGGGGTGTTCATCCCTGCGGAGGAAGGAGGCGGCGAGGGCAGCTGTGAGTCCGGCTGAGCAATGGCCACTCACACCCCACGGTCACACTTTGCGGGAACAGCCCCCATGGCTCACAGAAGCCACCGGAAACTTCCCCTCTCTAAGGCCCCATTTTCTGACCCTGGGGTCCCCCACCTCCTTTCCCATTCATTCCTTCAGGAGGGGTGTGTTCTATGGGCCCAGCCAATCAGCATGTCCATATCTCCAACAGAGCTTGTGATTGGCCCCCAGAGAGGGCATGTGACCTGGCTGGTCCAATGACAACCTGCCCTGAGACTTTGGCTGGAATTCCAGGAAGGGCCGTCTACAGCCACAGAGCACAGGGGACAGGGGATGGAGGGGCAGCACCTGAGCCCCCAGCCAGCCACACTGGCACTTCGGGGTTCAGGAGACAATAAACCCCCTTTTCTGCCGACCCTGGCTTGAGTTTCAAGCAGCCTCAAGCTAGGTCGGTTGCCCCATCCCCCCCCCCCCCAGCCTCACGGCTTTCTTCACCCTCCTCCAGTGCACCAGTGTGCATCCCTGCAGCTGCTCCTCTCGGCCCCAGCCCTTCCACACCCACACCCTCCGCCGGCCCACGCTCCCCACACTGGAGGGCTCTCCTGGGGCCGCCTGGACTGAACGCCTATTCCTTCATCTTCTTGCAACACCCGCTCCTGCCAGGGCCATCCCAGGGGCCCCTCCCCGCGCCCTGCTGCACTGAGGGGCTGGGTGGGTCATGTTCCACATGGCAGCGGCTGGAGCCTGCTGGGTGAATGCAGGCGCCACACCAGGAAGGCAGCAAGCCCCCTCCCCGAGGATGGGGGAGCCCTGGGGGCCTGGCTTGACCCCCACCTGCCCTCCAATGTGGCTTCCTCGTGGGGTGATGGGGGTGATAACGGCCGCCCCCTTGGGTTCACGGCGGGGCCCCAGTGAGGTCAGGAGCAGGCTGGCCCGCAGTCAAGGCCGGGCAGGGCCGTGTGACTCACCCTGGGAGATCCGGGCCCATCCTGCCGAGGGCGCCGGAACAACCTCGCTCTGCCAGATGGCACGCAGGTTCTCGGGCCTGCGGAAACACACCCGGCACGTGCCCAGGGGGTGATGGGCGGCTGCTCGCAGGGGCGAGCTCTGTCACGCCTGCACTTCCCCTTGGATGCCGGGGTGGCTCCGCTCGGCTGAGCCCCACGGCGGTGGGGGGGGGGGGCAGGCGGCACTGGCCCTGGCCATGCTCCTGAGGCAGAGCCCCGAGGGCCAGAGTTGGCACAGACCCTGGGTGCCAGCATCAGTGACACGAGGTGAGGACCCAGCAGAGGCCTGGGCAGGAGGCGGCTGGGAGCCGGGACTATGGGCCTCTCCCTAGCATCCACTGAGTGCCCATCACCACGTGTGTGTCCAGCAGGCCGAGGGACACCTGTGCCCAGTCGGGAGCAGGTGTCAGGGGTGAGGGAGGGGGTGGATGTGCCGGGGCACTGGGTAGGGGAAGCCTGGGGCGAGCTGGAGGGCTCTGGCTCATCTTGAGGGGTGAGACATGGACCCGCTGCTCTTGGGCCTTCTGATTCTTCCAGAAAGTTCTACACAGATTCTCTTGCTTTTGAACCGCTGACTCAGAGAACCCCACACGTGCAAGCGTGGCCACACGAGATGCGCCCTGGGCAGGTTCTGGCTGCTAACACCCGCCTGGAATTCAAGGGAGGTTTTAATCCTCGCCCAGCAGGCACGGCCGCCCCTCGGGAGGCCAGCTGAGCCGGCCGGGCGCCTCGCCGTTGAATTCCTTTGAGCAACCTGGATCACCTTGGGGAACAGGAACCGAGCCAGCTGGAAGGGAAGTCGGGGGCAGGCAGGGCTAGCTGCCAGGCGGGGCGGGGCGGGCCAGGTGGCAGGGCCCGCCCCGTGGCACAAGTCCGACTGGCAGGGCTGGGGGCGGTGCCAGCGAGGACAGCTCCCGCGTGCTGGCACGCAGCCAGGGCCACGCGGCTCGGGCAAACGTGTCAGGAGAGGGGCAGCTGCTGCCTCCTCACGGGCCCGGGGGAGGGGGACTGGCGCGGGGGTGCGATCCGCACACGTGCCAGGGGCTGGCGGCTCGGCCTGATTTAAGAGGCGCTCAGCGAGCAGAGCCCGAGCGAGAGGGGGCTGGCGGAGCAGCAGGTTCACACACAAACCCCACACATGTCAGACGCTCTGGGGCCTGGGCCCCATGCTCGGGCCAGCAACGGCAATGGTTTCACATGTGCTGTGTGTTTCCCTGTGTTTGTTTAGACTGGACGCTGGCTGGAGGGGCGCGGCTCCCGGGCGCTGGGGGCTGCCAAGGACCCCCCGGGGGGAGAGGCTGGTGGTCTGCAGGCGGCAGGGAGGCGGTGGGGGGGATGGGAGGCCGTAGCTGGCGGCTCCTGCGCCCGCTGGGAGGCCCTGCGCCCGCATTGCAGCCTTAGCCCAGCGCAGGCACACGTGGGTGCTGCCTGCCTGGCCCGAATCTTGGGTTCCCACGAATCGGTGGCTTTTGGGGCCTTGCCCAGTGCCCTCTGGCTGGCAGCACGGGGCCAGGGTCCCAC
The DNA here is from genome assembly GCF_033115175.1 of Lepus europaeus. Taxonomy (NCBI): domain Eukaryota; kingdom Metazoa; phylum Chordata; class Mammalia; order Lagomorpha; family Leporidae; genus Lepus; species Lepus europaeus. The sequence continues at coordinate 6,452,252 of NC_084846.1, forward strand.
TCTGCTCCTCACCGTTCTGGCCACGTCTGAAAACCCAGAGGAGCCACACCTCCCGGGCTGCGGTGCCAAGGCCATCATCGACTCCAGGCTCCCCGCTTCCCTCGGCATCCGGAAGTCTCCCCGCCCTGCCCCAGGCGCCGCCGCCCCTCCTCACAGCCCCCTTGCCCCAGGGCGACCAGAGGGACTTGGCCAGACACGAACGCAAGCGCAGGGCCCTGCCAGGGAACACCCGGCTCACGGGACGGCGGGAAGGGCCGACAGGAGGCGGCGGCGAGCCGCAGGCCTGGGACTGTGCAGGGGCGCCAGGTCTGGGAGTGGAGGGCAGGTGGGGGAGGCGGAGCACGGGCAGGGGCCCTGAGGGGAGCTGGCCTGGTCGTGGGACAGGAAGTCAGAGCGCGGAGGAAGAAGCGGGGTGCACTGTGGGGCCGGGCAGACTCTGAGCAGGGGACGCTGTGGGTGGCGGGGGCAGGAGGGTGGGGTCTACGTGGGGCGGGGCTTGACAGTGATGGGTCAGGGCCGCCGAGGGGACACAGGAGTTAAGGCGGCCGCCAGGGGACAGTCCCCAGAGGGGCGGGACTGGGAGCTGGCGAGGAGCCCAGGGGCCGAGGGAGAATGGAGCGTGGCACCTGGGGAGGGGCCAGGTGCTTGCCCACAGCCCTTTGGGAAAGCCTGGCTCGCCACGCTGGGTTCAACCCCCCACCCCGCCTTCGCCAGGGCTGTGCCCCGTGCCTGGGCGCTACTCCAGGTTAGGTCAGGCCCGCGGCCCGTGCTGGGCTCCTACCCCGCCCTGCTGCCGGGACGCCCGTGACTTCTCAGCACCGTGCACTGCCAGCTCACCCTGGCCCGCGCCGCCGATGCCCAGGTGCGTCAGGTTGGCCGTGAGGTTGCCGGTGCTGCCGGAGCTGCTGAGCGCAGGGAAGGTGGGCTCCTCGGGGTCCAGCGGGGTCGGCAGGGGGGAGGGGAAGTGGATGTTGGTGAGGTCGGGCAGGGAGCCCCCCGTGTTGTGTGTGGCGGGGATCAGAGTGGTGGTGCTCTCCTGGTCGGCAGACGGGAAGATGCTGCGGACGGAGCCAGAGGGGGCGGGAGGTGAGCGCCGGGGACGGCGGGCAGCCAGGGCTCCCCGGGATCGTGGACGGGGAGGGGGCAGCAACGGTGCAAAAGGCGCCCCCCGGCCAGGTGCTAACACTCGGGAAGAGGAACTGGCACTGGGTCAGGGCAGGCCGGGCCAGCCGCTCCTCCATGCCTGGGGATGGGGTGTTGGACTTGGTCACCCTGGGCAGCCTGGGACTGCTGTGTCCCCCGGCCCAGCCCAGCCCAGGGTCCCTCTCTTGGGCTCGCGGCCTCAGCGCACACAGGAAGCTCAGGGGGACCCCCAGGGGGACTTACTTGATTCCAGGGACATCACAGGACTTGGGCCTGGATCCCGTCTGAAAGAGAAGATGGCAGAGGCTGAGCCGGGACCCCGGGGCTCCCACCTGGCACCGCTGATCTTCCCAGGGGTGTGGGGACAGAGACCGGGAGGCCCCTGGCCTCGCCCACTCGCCCAGGGTGAGCCAAGAATGGCGTGGAGAGGAAGGGAGCCCTCTGGGGGCCCCAAGCCGCCGCCCTCACCGGAGAGCTCTTCTGTCTGCCCAGAGCAGGCGGCCAGGGACAATGTAGGGACCAGCTCTGGTGCCCTGGGGGCTGTGCCATGGCCACGGCCTCCAGCTCAGCAGGGGGTTAGGGGACAGAAACTCAGGTGCCCGAGGCCACGTGCCCACCCTCCGCACCACTGCCGGTCAAGGCTGCCACGGCTCCGGGCACAGAGCCACCAGTAGACCCGTTCTTCAGGGAGTGGGTCAGGCCTGGACCCACAGCAGGTGAGGGTGCCCCGCTGGGAAACCACGGGAGGTCTGGAGCCGAGGCTGAGACAGTGCTGAGGGGTCCATGGCCGCGTGCTGCAGCGGGTTAAGTCACCACCTGCCACGCCGGCATCCCATCTGAGCGCCGGTTCGAGTCCCGCCTGCTCCAACTCTGATCCCACTCCCTGATAATTCGCCTGGGAAGGCAGCAGGCGATGGCCCGAGTACTGGGCCCTGCCACCCACGTGGGAGACCCGGATGGAGCTCCAGGCTCAGCCACAGCCACCGTGGCCATCTGCGGAGTGACGCAGCAGATGGAAGCATGCATTCTCTCTGTAACTCTGCCTTTCAAGTAAATAAAGTCTTCAATTAATAAACCCACCCAGCCATGGAGGCACAACTCCCACCCGGGGCCCTGGGGCTGTGCATGCTGCCTGAGGGGCCGCAGAGGGTCCCGCGCTGTGCAGGCGGCCGGGCCCGTCCCCACGGAGCCGGGAGCTGGAATGTATTTGCTCCGGTGCCTGGGGCCGCGTTCAGGACACACGGTGGGTTGGTCAGCCCGGGCTCCCAACCACGGAGAGGAGCACGGCACAGGCTCTCGGCAGCAGGGGCTCAGGAGCAGGGGCCGCCTCCGGAGGAGACCCCAACGCCTGCAGACAGGCCCCCTCACCCCCTCGCCCTGCGGTCAGCTCCAGGGAAGCCTTGCGGGCCGCCTGTGCTCAGGCTGGGCCCCAGGGGCTGAGGCTCCAGCACACAGGGGGAGCCCGGGTGAGTGCTACCTGGGCAATGGGACAGATACCAGGAGGAGGGGGAGAGGCCCCCAACCCGGGCCACCGTCCTCTCCACTTCTGGCCCCCCCTCACGGCCCTGAGCCAGCCCCAGCCACACCCTCTCTGTGCCCTGCCCATGGCCCCACCCTCCCCACTCCCCGCCCCCTGCCACCACCCTCTCCAAACCCCGCCCCCTGCCACTGCCCTGTGCCCCGCCCCTGGCCCCGCCCTCTCCAAGCCCCGCCCTCCAGCCCACACCGGAGATGCTCTTGAGTGACAGGTGACGCCCGGGGTGGGGGTGGGGGGGAGGTGGCCATGGCAGGCTCGTTCTGGCTGGGTTCCTTTCCTTAGAATTCATGCTACAAGTGTACAAGTGTTTTTGTTTTTGTTCTGCGTGTGGAAATCAGAGGCGCGCGCTGCGGAGCGGGGGAGGCCGTGGGGTCTGCGGGTTGTGAGTTCCAGGAGCAGCCTGATCGGCGCCGATTTCGAAATCTGCGCATTCTGAGGCTTTCCCACGTGTACGGAAAGTGCGGACTATGCAGGAACTATGCAAGGACTTCAAACTTTTTCCACCAAAATGAACTTAAATTTAAAAAAAAAAATACTGTGTTTCTGACAGGGAGACAGAGACAGAGAGCGCCCCCAAGTGCTGGCTCTCCCTGGCGCCGACAGCCAGGGCCGGGCCCGGGCCGGAGTGGAAGCTCCTTCCAGGGCTCCCACGCGGGGCCGGGGCCCAGGCACTGGGGCATGGGCCGCTGCCCCCTGTGGCAGCATGCCTACGTGCTAGAGTAAAGGTTGCTTGCATGCCTACGTGCTAGAGTAAAAGTTGCTTGCATGCCTACGTGCTGGAGTAAAAGTTGCTTGTGTACTCTCCCAAACAGCTTTAGATAAGTGTCTATGTGAAGGCACTAATGTTTAACAGGGCCAGTTCCTGCTCCCCTGGTAAGACATGTTTACTCTAAAGTTTCCTGTTTTTGTGGGTCTGTATTGTGCTGCTCTTTCGCCATGTTTAGACTTAAGATAATGTTTGACTATGTACTGGGACAGGGGATGGGTACATAAGCAGTGGAAGAAATGTGTTTAGCGCCTCTCCGCCTACATCTGTACTGACAACCAAGTGGCGTCTCAATAAACCGTGATTGAAGAAGGATCTTCGTGCCGTTAATTCTGTGCCTTGCTGGTCAAGGCTCGCCGCAGCTGGTGCCGAAACCCGGGAACTCGAACCAGACGCGTAACATTGCACGACTGGAGAGGTAAGGTCCAGAACTTCACACGGGAGACGGGTCGACGTCGAGGAAGGGTATGTTAGAAGAATTTCTCCTGGTTATTATCATTTTTGCCTTCTCTCTTATTATTGTTTTAGTTCTAAAGTTGTGTGCGGCCCAGAGTAAAAGGAAACAGTGCCTTTTAGAATCATAGATATGGGTACTGCCAATAGTCATGAAAGTGAAAATTTCGTGGATCCCATACAAGCATTATTAAAAGAAAGGGGATTAAAAATTTCCACAAAAACAATAAAGACAATTTTAGAAGATATAGACAGGAAAGCCCCTTGGTTTGTTTACACTGGAGATATTAATTTAAAATGTTGGAAAAAATTAGGAAAGGATTTGGAGCAGGCTAAAGAAAAGGGGTCGCTTAGGGCAGGAACCTTTCCGTTTTGGAAATTGGTACATTCCTGCTTACAAACTGGTAAAAATGTGGAAATTATCAAACAAGGGAGAAGAGCACTAGCTGACCAGCAGGATAGTTGGTCGGAACAAAGTATTACAGAGGAGAGGGAACATACCAAAAGAAAAGGCAAGGTAAAAGATAAGAGATCTCGCGAGGAAATGAAGAAAATTTTGAGCTCAGAAAAAGAAAAACCTTCAGCACCTTTGTACCCCGCCTTAAGTGAGTTTGAGGATCTTAGATTGGCAGAAGAGGAACAGTATAAAGAAGATTTGGATGATGATTTCAGTGAGACTGAGGAACAGGGCGCAGATAATAAAATTCAGGCTGCTAGCGTGCGCCCTCCCCCTTATGTTAAGCACAGTAAAGGCAGTCATTTTATTAAAAGGGAAACGTGGGCCCAATTGGCATCAGCCTTCCCGGTATTTGAGGAACAACAAACTCAACGCCGATTTCATGAGCCTATACCATATAAACAGTTAAAAGATCTAGTGGAGGCCGCGCGCCAATTTGGTTCCAATGCCGCCTATACTTTAACTTTGTTAGGACGATTAACCACTAATGCTATGACACCTTCAGATTGGTTTGAGATTGCACGAGGCAGCCTCAGCACGGGACAATATCTCGATTACAGATCCATTGTTACCGATGCTGCACATACACAGGCTAGACAAAATGTGCGGGATGGTCAGCCGCATTGGACAGCAGATATACTTTTAGGACAAGGACAATGGGCGGCTGATCAAACTCGCTACCCCCTTGAAGTATACAGACAGATTAATGACATATATCTCAGGGCTTGGAAGACTTTACCCAAAAGAGGTGAGGTCTCGGGAAATTTAACAAAAATTATTCAAGGGTCCAATGAGCCTTTTTCAGAGTTTGTGGGTAGAATGATGGAAGCAGCGGGAAAAATTTTTGGGGACGTGGAGAGTTCAATGCCCTTAATTCAGCAGCTTATATATGAGCAAGCTACTAAAGATTGCAAACGAGCCATAACTCCATGGAAAGGAAAAGGGCTAAAAGCCTGGTTGAAGGCATGTAGGGAAATTGGGGGACCATTAACTAATGCTGGGCTTGCTGCTGCTATTTTAACTGCAACAAAACGTAATAACAATAATGGTGCATGTTTTAAGTGTGGGAAAATTGGTCATTTTAAGAAAAATTGTAAAGAACAAAAGGAGCATAACAATCCTGTGCGACAAATACCTGGCACTTGTCCCAGATGCAAAAAGGGGAAGCATTGGGTTAATAAATGTAGGTCAGTAAAAGACATTAATAGACAACCCCTCGAGACAATAAAAAAGGAGTCAAAAAACGGATATCGGGGCCCCCGTCCCCAGGGCCCGAAAGCATATGGGGCACTACAGGAACCTTCCATGCAGCCACCCCCGAAGTCCGCAGAGCAACCGCGGGCTCCGCAGGGCTGGACCTCCGTGCCACCTCCGGCTTGGTATTAACACAGAGCATGGGAGTACAGATAATAGATACAGACATGCAGGGCCCATTAAAAAAAAATACCGCAGGATTAATCATTGGACGATCATCATCAACGCTACGAGGGTTAATTGTTTTACCAGGAGTAATTGATCCTGACTATGAGGGTGTTATTAAAGTAATGTGCTACTCCCCTTTTGGAGTAATTTCCATTTCCCCTGGCGATCGCGTAGCACAACTTCTGATACTGCAATCAGGTCATAAAAAATACCCCGCCCGGTCACATAACCGTGGCGCATCTGGTTTTGGATCTACAGGAATCGATCTCGCATGTCTAAGCATGGAATTAAATGACCGACCAATGTTACAGATAGAGGTGGAGGGTAAACATTTTTCAGGCTTAGTGGATACAGGAGCAGATCGTAGTGTTATGAGCAAACAATTTTGGCCAAAGGGATGGCCTTTGCAACATGCCTCTCAAGACTTGGTAGGATTGGGATATCGACAGGCTCCAGAAATAAGTTCTAAGGAACTCCACTGAACAGTCGATAAACAACAAGGCACCTTTCGTCCCTTTGTGGTAGATTTACCTATAAATTTATGGGGTAGGGATATACAAACCCAGATGAAACTCATATTGACTAATGAGTATTCGCAGACTAGCAAAAATATCATGGCAAGACAAGGATATATACCCAATAAAGGGTTAGGGAAAAATCTTCAGGGTATATCAAAACCGGTGGAGTTAGTTCAAAAAACAGACCGCAAAGGCGTGGGTTTTTCCTAGGGGCCACTGAGGAAAAGCTATTACGTATTCCCTGAAATACGAATAAGACAGTGTGGGTGCCCCAGTGGCCCCTCAGTCGTGAAAAACTCGCCGCCGCTAGAGAACTTGTACAAGAGCAGCTGATGTTAGAACATATAGAGCCCTCAGTATCGCCCTGAAATACTCCAATTTTTGTCATAAAAAAAAAATCAGGCAAATGGAGGCTTTTGCATGATCTGCGAGCAGTCAATAGACAGATGCAATTGATGGGACCAGTACAGAGAGGACTGCCTCTTCTGTCTTCCCTTCCAAAGGGCTGGCCTATGCTAGTGGTAGACATTAAGGATTGTTTCTTTTCCATACCTTTACATTCTTTAGATCGAGAGCAATTTGCTTTTACTCTCCCTTCAGAGAATCATAAAATGCCTGACACAAGGTATCAATGGAAAGTGTTGCCTCAAGGCATGGCTAATAGCCCTACTCTTTGCCAATTATATGTTAATCAGGCTATCGCACCAGTACGAAAACAGTTTTCACAAGTCCGTATCATTCATTATATGGACGACATTCTTATCACAGCTCATTCACAGCAATTAGTAGATAAGGCCTTTGCATTGCTCTCCTCCTGCCTTAACACATATGGTCTTTCTATTGCCCCAGAAAAAATACAACAATCTAATGTGGTGCAATTTTTAGGAGCAAAAATTACTACAACTTCCATTCGGCCACAGAAGCTCTGCATTAGCACTCAAAACCTATACACACTAAATGATTTTCAAAAACTGCTAGGAAACATAAATTGGCTACGTGGATATTTACCGCTGACCCGAAACGACCTGCAACCTTTGTTCTCTATTCTGGAGGGCAATCCAGATATTGCCTCTCCTCGTCAACTTACTCCTAAGGGCGTTAAAGCTCTGCAACTCGTAGAAAAGGCCATTAGTAAAGCCCAACTATATAGGTTTGATCCGTCTAAAAAATTACTACTATACATTCTTGCTACGCCCACTACACCTACTGGAGTGGTGTGGCAAAATGCTCCTTTATGGTGGATACATGGTAATTCAGCGGGTGTAAGAACATTGCGGTATTATCCTAAATTAGTAGCTCATTATGCTCTTCTGGGTCTCAAGTTTTACACAATGCATTTTGGTAAACATCCTGATGAGCTGATTGTACCTTATACTCAAATACAAATTGAGACTCTTGCCGGTACCACTAATGTTTGGCCTATTGTTCTAACTGCCTTCTCAGGTGTAATTGATAATCACTTGCCAGCGGACAAATTATTAACTTTTGTGCAGCGAAATTTAGTTTACTTTCCTAAACTTACAAAGAGCAAACCCATTCCAGCTGCAACAACTATTTATACTAATGGTTCCAAGACTGGTCGTGGAGCGTATGCTACAACTGATTCAGAGCCTGTGATTCTTCATTTTCGCCCTAACGCCCCTCAAGTGGTAGAGTGCTTAGTGGTATTAACAGTATTTCACACATTTTCAGATGAACCCATTAATATTATCTCAGATTCCCAATATGTGGTAAATGCTGTCCGTTCACTAGAGGTTGTAGCTCATATACAGTCGCATAGCACGGTAGCCCCAATATTTCGACAAATCCAGCAAGCTATCCTGGTTAGACGTATGCCCTTTTTCATTGGCCATATAAGAGCTCATTCTGGCCTCCCTGAACCTATGAATAAAACTAATGCCAAGGTAGATATCGCAACCCGTAATAGTGTCTTTGTATCTCTGACTTCTGTTGACCTAGCAAAAAACTTTCATGCCTCTTTTCATGTTCCAGCTAATACGCTGCGCTTGCGCTTTCATATCTCCAGAGAACAAGCTCGGCAAATTGTAAAGGCCTGTCCAGATTGTGCAATATTCCTCCATCCGCCACATTCTGGTGTTAATCCTAGGGGACTAAAACCTTTATCCTTATGGCAAATGGATGTTACACACATCCCAAAATTCGGTAGGCAAAAATACGTACATGTCTCAGTGGACACATATTCTGGTGTCATTCATGCCACTTCCTTGTCTGGGGAACGTGTAGCACAGGTAAAACTTCATTGTCTTGAGGCTTGGGCAGCTTGGGAAAAGCCTGCCCTCATAAAAACTGACAATGGGCCCGCCTATACTTCAAAAGGCTTCGCTACCTTTATGTCACAAATGCAAATAGCTCATAAAACTGGCCTACCGTATAATCCTCAAGGCCAAGGCATTGTGGAGCGCGCTAATCGCTCCCTAAAAGAAACATTGCAAAAACAGAAAGGGGGAATTGCGCTCCATGCAACCCCCAGAGAACGCCTCGCTATTGCATTATACACTCTCAATTTCTTACATTTTAATACAGAGAATGAATCAGCGGCTATGAGGCATACAAAAAATCCTGTACAAACTAGCCAAAAGGTCATGTGGAAAGATGTACTAGATAACAAATGGTATGGCCCGGATCCTGTGATACAGAGATCCAGGGGAGCAATTTGTGTTTTTCCGCAGGAACGACCAGACCCGATCTGGATTCCAAAAAGACTGACAAGGAGAGTGACAGATAAGAAAGAAGAGGAACGACAAGAGAACACGAGGCATGATAATGAAACGTCTGACATGGATACTGATGGGACTATGGTTGACATTTCCCATGACGATATCAAAGGATGTGACCCTGTGGGCCATTGCGAGAACATGGCCAATACCTAAGCCAGTGTTCTCTAGTGATAAGATGTTTCCTCAATTGTATAATAGAGACTGTCAGTTAGAAATACCGTGCAAAACACCACAAAATATGCAACAAATGCGATATAATGCCACTAATGTTACCCTCTATAATAGCTTGTGTTTTTCTATGAACTCGCAGAGTCCCTGTATACAGATTCTTTCATATAACCTTAGTTGGATATATGATCCCTTTAAATATCTAAATCCTGACCTCTCGATCCCAATGTTGCTCGAGGCCCTTACAAAGATTGCTCTAGGGAGCACAAATAAAACAGGAGGAGGAGGTAATAGCACCGTGGCTAATGTCACTACACTCCTGATCACAGTCAACATAACAGTTCCTTTTTTAATACAGACAGGAACCAATTCCAGTGCTTCATGGAACATATCTAGACCTGTACCAAAGTGCATCACTCGGGAATTCAGCTATCCCCCGCGATTTGGTGATTGCACAGAAAATGTAGAAACCCAAGAACCGTATAAATTTTCTCCTAAATTCAAATTATATCAGAAACCCAGAGCGGGCAATCCTTTAGCCTCCTGGGTATTGTGGAATAGACGTGGAGCTAGTATGGATTTGTCCCCTTTGGCAAGGCTTGATTCTATTAATATAAGCCTCTATAATGCTAGTGGCAGTTATAACATAACTAGTCACGTACTCAGTAACTTTACATCGCATTCTTTGCATAATATGAGCCTCCTGTCTAGTCATGTTTGTGTCGATCCTCCCTTTATTTTTCTTTTGACAGATAAACAAGATAATGGGACGATAATAGAATGTACAGGAAATGATACATGCTATTTAACCCAGTGTTGAAATGGAACTCAGAAAACTATGGTAGTAATGCGTGTACCTACCTATGTTCCTATACCAGTAGTGGCTGACCCAGAGGAATTTCCTCTGGCAGTTTTGTTTCGACAGCCACGGGACTTTGGGGTTATAGCCATTGTAACGGCAATTGTCGCCTCTGCCGCAGCGGCTGTTACGGCGGGAGTGGCCATGGCTTCCACTGTTCAAACTGTGCAGACTATTAATGACGTCGTAAAAAGATCATCAGACGCTCTATTTGTCCAGGAACGCATAAATGATCATCTGGCTTCAGGGGTGCTACTATTAAATAAACGCATGGACTTGCTGCAAGCAGCTATGGAAGATCTTTTTGAAGTCACCAGCCTAGGTTGCGTTCAGAGACTGCACCATATGTGTGTTACGCCATATCCAGCCTCTCTAAATGAGTCAAGAAAACTTGGGTCTTATCTATCAGGGAACTGGTCTATGGAATTTGGGGAACTTCAGCAAAATCTTACTATCATGATTTTGCAGCTAAATAAAACTAGAGCATCTGTTGTCACTCTGAAAGGGTTTTCTGATTATATATTACAGGGGTTACAATGGTTCAAAGAATGGGTGGGGGTTGGATTGTTCGGAGCTGTATTACTATCAGGGCTATTGTGTACTCTTTTTGTTCTTTTCCGATTAGTACGGAGCCGCAAGCGCGAAAAAATTGCTCTCCTGCAAGCAATGGCTGCAATTGAGGCAGGCAGTTCCCCCGCGGTTTGGCTCAACATGTTTAAAGAAGCTTAAAGAATGTCCTTGCACTCAGGGGCCATAGTGCCATTGCACCTGATAAGGAATTCTTTCATCTGGGATATTGCCTTAGCACTCCGAGAGCTTTTGCTCATTGCACCGGAATGGGAGTATCCCTGAGCACAGGCGCCCCTTAATCGGCCAGCACATCATGAGGTGAAGGCCTGATCGGGGATAAGACCTCATTTGCTGTAAAAAACAAAAAAGGGGGAACTGTGGCAGCATGCCTACGTGCTAGAGTAAAGGTTGCTTGCATGCCTACGTGCTAGAGTAAAAGTTGCTTGCATGCCTACGTGCTGGAGTAAAAGTTGCTTGTGTACTCTCCCAAACAGCTTTAGATAAGTGTCTATGTGAAGGCACTAATGTTTAACAGGGCCAGTTCCTGCTCCCCTGGTAAGACATGTTTACTCTAAAGTTTCCTGTTTTTGTGGGTCTGTATTGTGCTGCTCTTTCGCCATGTTTAGACTTAAGATAATGTTTGACTATGTACTGGGACAGGGGATGGGTACATAAGCAGTGGAAGAAATGTGTTTAGCGCCTCTCCGCCTACATCTGTACTGACAACCAAGTGGCGTCTCAATAAACCGTGATTGAAGAAGGATCTTCGTGCCGTTAATTCTGTGCCTTGCTGGTCAAGGCTCGCCGCAGCCCCCCATGCGCGCAGGCTCGGATGTGGGACCCAGGCACCCTCACCTGGACTTCCGCTGCGGGGCCGAACACCGGCCCTAAGCTGATCTTTTTTTTTAATTCTACGATTTATTTATTCCTTTGAAAGGCAGAGTTAGAGAGAGAATCTTCCATCTGCTGGTTCACTCCCCAGTGGCCGCATGCCCAGAGCCAGGCCGGGCCGGAGCCAGGAGCCAGGAGCTCCACCCTGGTCGCCCCTGTGGGCGCAGGGGCCCAGGCACTTGGGCCGCCTCCTCCGCCTTGGCAGGTGCATTAGCAGGAGCTGGGGCGGAGTGCAGCGGCGGCCGGGCCGGGACCTGGGCTGGACGGGGTGCCTGCGACCAGGTGTCTGTCTCTGAGGCGCCGCCCGCGCACACAGGGTCTCGCACCCTCCCGTGAACACCCGGGGATTCCGGGAGCAGTCCCTGCTTGCCCGCCCCTCGGCTGTGGCTGGGGCCGTGGAATTCCTCAGGAGTGCGCTCACCGGGTCTGACGCAGGCGCGGCACCTCTGCCCTGCCCCGGAGCGGGGCTGGGGGGCGAGCAGGCCACGTGGCTGCCCCTTTCCCCTGACCCGCCCCGGGCTTTCCCCCACCTCACGGGTCTGCCGCTGGTGTTCCGCGGCCCCACGGGGTTCTCGGCCTTGGGCGCCGGGAGATCTGAGCGAGGTCCCCTTGGGGGGGAGGGGCTCCAGCGCACTGTGGAAGGAACGGATCGCGCCCCACAGCCGGGAGCCCTCACCTTCTTGGCGTCCCACGCTTGCTTGGGAAGGTTCTTGTCCGATTCCGCCGGCGTCTCCTCCATTCCTGGGACTGTCAATAGTAGGACTGGGGGCGCGGACGGGAGGGGGAGACGGGGATCAGACATCTCTGCAGTCCCCACGGTGGCACGGCGGGGGGGGCCGCCCCGGGGCTCTCTGTGTGTGGTGCCACTGGGCCTGCTGCTCTGCACCTGCCACTCCGGGGCCACCTGTTCCCTGGTCTGGGTGACCGATGTCCAGCACCCGAGGCCCTCCTGAGCCATGAGCACCAAGCACGGTGGGGGCTGAGGCTGGACTGACTCACCCACGCGGTCAGTTAGCAGGAGAGAGGGACCAGGTAGCTGGGCACTTCTGGCGGGCCTGGAACCAGCCGTGCCTGAAGGCCTCCATCCAGGCCCTTTCTGTCCACCGGAGAGCAAGCACTTCCCTCCCGTCTCCTGTCTGCTGAGCCCGGAGTCAGGCCCCACTGGAAACCAGGCTGGGGGGGTGCAGCCAGGCTGACCCCGCCCTGGCACCACCTGGGCCCTCCGAGGTGCGGGGAGATGAAGTCTGCACCCCGGCCCATCTCCCAGACTGCGCCGGGGTCCTGGATAAGGCTGGGCTCCAAGCTTGCAGGGACGTGGCCTTCTCCTGCCACGCAGGCCCTGCAGCCGCCCTCCCCTGCCCCAGGGGGTCTGGAAGCCTTGGCGTCGTCATCATGCCGACGGGACAGGACGCCCTTCTGCGTGCTGGGATAGTCACACCCACGGAAACGCTGCCCTCCGGGCCAGGACGTCCCCCAAAGGGCCCCAGGACGCTGCCTCTGGGCCCAGCCCTGGAGCGGAGCCAAGGCCCCTGGCGCAGCTCTGTCCCGGCCGCAGGGCAGGCTCGGAGCCTGAGCTTGAAACGGCCTCCGTCTGATGCACCAGGACAGGTGCCTGGGGGAGGCAAACCAGAAGGGCTTCGAGCACAGCCATGGCCTGCTCTGCCGTGTTTCCCTGAACAGAAGCCAACATGCACGTACAGGGTGGATGGCTCTGCCTAGAAAACTCCTAAGCACTCTTCAAAACCCAGTTCACTCAGCCCCTGCCCCGCCCAAAGTTTCCCTGGGCCCCCACCCCTTAACCCACGGCAGAGTCTGGGTCTTCCTTGGAGGGCCTGTCCGCCCCGGGCCCCCGCTGACCCCCGAGGCCGCCGGTCTCACCTCTTTTGTGGTGCGCGTCCTGGGCCGCCCCCGTGAAGGGCTCGGGCTGGGCAGGCGTCATTGTGCTCTGGTGCAGGGCGGAGTCGGAGTTGGTCCTGCCAGAGAGAAGACGGTGAGCTGGGCCCCCCAGTCCTGCCCCGCCCAGGACACTGGCGACAGCCCAGCTCGGGGGTCCCGGGTCGATTCTGTAAACTCCTGCAGCGGCCAGAAAGCCACGCGAGCACACGGGTGGGCGGCGGCAGGGGCTCCACTCTGCTTCCTGCTCACGCGCACCCAGGGAGACCCGGACGGAGCTCCCGGCCTGAAAGGCAGGGTGACAGCGAGCGAGAGACCTTCCACCGGGCTGGTTCACTCCCCACCGTGGCCACGGTTGTGGCTGGGCCTGGCCAAAGCCAGGAGCCTGGAGCTTCTTCCGGGTCTCCCAGGCGGGCGGCAGGGAGCCAGGGCCGGGACTCAAACCCAGGAGCCGAGCGCTGAGCCACTGTGTCGCGACCGCACCGATACACTTGTTCTCTACTGCAAACACAGGACAGTACCGTCCCGTTTGGGCTGTCCGGGGGTTCTGGACCTCAGGACACTCGGGGCTGCGGCCGTCTGAGGCCCCAGGCCCGCGGCTGCTTTCCGTCTTGCAGTGCGCGGCGTGCGGGCGGATTACTGTTTTTCCTTGAGGTGCATCAACGTGTTTTCCTCATCTAATGCAAGGGTGCGGTCCATCCACGATCACGTTTTCCATGGCCGCTTGGCACTGCCCAAAACGGCTCCTAACGTGGCACCCACCGTGGGCTGGGTCCTCGGCACATGGCTAAGGCGCCGCCTGGGACGCCCACAAATCCCAGGTCGGACTCCCCAGGATTCCGCTTCTGCCTCTACTACCGCTGTGTTTTAATTTACTGATTCAAAATGGACAGGGACAGAGAGAGAAGACCTTCCCTCTGGTTCACTCCCCAAATGGCCGCAACAGCCAGGGCTGGGCCAGGCTGACGCCAGGAGCCTGGAGCTCCATCCGAGTCTCCCACGTGGGTGGCAGGGGGCCAAGCACTGAGCCTGGCACCTCCCTGGCACCTCCCTGGCACCTCCCAGGCGCGTTAGCAGGCGCACGGATGTAAGCGGAGCAGCCGGGACTTGCGCCGCACTCTGATCTGCGGGGCTGGCGCTGCAGGTGGTGGGCTGGCCCAGCCTGCTCCCCGCGCATGCGCACCCTGGGAGGCGGCAGGTGACTGCCGCCCACATGGGAGACCTCGACTGGGCTCAGGGCGTCCGGAGAGTGAACCGATGGGGGGATGGTTTTAACCACATATGAAGTGAAAGACACACTGAACATGCAAGAACCCAAATTTAGTTTAAAAAAAAAAAAAAAAAGGAAAAGGCTGAGGCCTGCAGAGCTCGCAAGCTCCGTGTGGCTGGGCGAGGGCCGGGCTCAGAAGCGTCTGGACGTTTCTCGGCTTTGGCGTTTTGGAGGGACCGTGCGCTGGCTTTCCCCGCAGAACCAAAGCCCAGAGCCGCGCTCCGCCTCCCGCCCGTGGCCACTGACCTCCTCCAGCTGGTGTCCGAGGGTGGCGACAGGTACACGGTGCCGTAGGGGCAGCTGTCGGCGTGCGCCAGAGTTAAGGGGCCCAGGCAGCAGGCTCGGACCCCACCCCCTGCCCCAGCTCGCTGGAAGCCCCCGGGGCAGCCTCGTGGCTCCGAGTCCCTGAAGCCGGGGCCTGCAAACAGCTGAGGCCAGCGGGGGGCGCGCCAGCCCTTCCTGCCTGGCGGGAGCAGCCCCGGCAGGGGCTCCCCGGGGGCGCGGCCCGGCCACCTCGCAGTCAGCACTCTCCTCCTGCGAGCACACGTGCGGCCTGCGCCCGTCCAAGGCCCTGCCGCGGGGCCGAGTGCAGCTGACCCCCGTCTCCACTCTCGATTCCGGGCTGCCGAGGTGGCTCCCGGGGCCCCGAGGACACGGCCTCAGCCCAGCTGGCTGAGCTCCCTGGCCCCGCGGAAGTGAGAGCCGGAGCAGAGCGGCCGTCTCTGTTCCGCAGAGCGGGGCTCCTGGAGCAACCGCAGGCCGCTCGGACGCCAGTGCCGGGCCGGCTGGCTGAGCACCAAGAGGGGCTGGGGAGTGGGGGAGTGGGGAGGGGCCCTCCGCGAGGAAGCGAGGCAGGTCTGTTAGCGTCTGGCAGACACGAAGCATCCCTCGATCCGAGTCCCACAGAGCCGGCCCTCAGCCCCACTGCCTTGGCCTCCGCAGCGCCCGTGGGCACCCACCCATGGCCCTGGGCACCTGAGCGCCCTGTGGGGCGGCCTCACTTGCCTTGGGAGCTACTTCCCATGTTCCTCTAGTCCCCAAGCCTGGCCAAAGGCTCCCTGGCTTGCAGTACCCCCTTCTCCAGGGTGTCTCCCTGGATTGCCCAAACCTCCCTCGTGGTGCCGCTCTGATTCCATCCCCAGGACTGAGGGCGGGCAGCTCCTTCAGAGCCCGCTGGGCACGCCGGGGGCCCCAGAGCCGCTGCCGAGGCCCCGCCCCCTCGCGCTCCGGGATGAAGGATATCTGGCGTCCGTGTTTGTCCACCGACAGCGGCCGGCGGTGCGGGGAGCCGAGCCGGCCGCGCTCCCGGTACACTCTGTCCACCAGCCCGTGGTGCCGGGTGGTCCGGCTGGTGTCCAGGCCCGATGACTGGAAGGGTGTCTGGATGGGAGTCGGAGAGAGAGAGAGAGAGACCCGAACACCAGTTACTGGCTGTGGCTCGGGCCCCTCAGCGCACACACCCTGGGTCATCACCCCCCAGCTGGGGATGGGTGTCCTCCTGTGGCCCCAGCTCCCCGGCCCTCTGAGCACTGGGGTGTGGGGAGGGGTTGCACGAGCCGGGACGGGGGCGGTTCCCAGGAGCCAGGCTGGTGGCGTGCACTGCGGCCGGCATGCACGGGCCAGGCAGGGCAGGGGCGGCACAAGCTCGGGCGGGGCCCAGCGCCGGCCGGGGTGCCAGGGGTGCAGACGGCCGAGCAGCCCTCCTCCCCAGCCTCGCCAGGTGCAGAAAGGCCTCCGCCCTCTCTCCCCGGGCTTGGCCGGCCTCCTCTCCCCTACGTCACCCCCGGAGGGGCCTGCCAAGAGCCGGCCGGGGGCCTCCAGCCCAGCACCGCTGCAGGGCCCACCTGGCCAAGCGCTCGCTCTGGGGAGGCCTCCTAGCTGAGCCCCCCCCCCCCCAGCCGTGTGCAGGCACCTCCCAGAGCCTGCCTGCAGCTTGGCCGGACGGGGCCACCTTCCAGCACCCGGGGCTGGCACAGGGCCCCCTGGCAGATCCCGTTTCCCAGCAGGCTCCGCACCCCAGGGGGCCGGTGGGGGCCTGCACTCTGCGCCCTGGCCCCGCACGGCCTGCTCGCCACACGGCCAGGAGGAGACTGGCCGCCCTCACTGGCTCTGGGCACATTCGGCCTCTCTGGCCATCTGGTCCACCCCCGCCCCGAGTCCATCTTCTCTGGGCAGCCGGGCAGAAGCGCTCCTGGTCCCTGCCCCCAGGAGACTAACGGGAGAACCACTGTGCTTCTGCACGCACCCCGGGGGGGCCCAGCGGGGTCCTGATGGCCCGGGCCTGCCCCTGAGCGGGGGGCAGAGGCGCGGGTGGGCGGGCCTGCGCCTGAGTGGGGGCAGGAACCTCGCCATCGGGCAGAGGCGCGGGTGGGCGGGGCTGTGCCTCTTCCCCCAGAGGTCCCTGAAGCCCGGGGGCGGGCGTGGGGCGGAGGTGGGGGCGCCGAGGCGGCTGAAGCAGAGCCAGAGACAGAACAGAGCCGGGCCGGCTGCCCCGTGCCGGCTGGGGCGCATGTGTTCAGAAGGCCGGCCCATGCAGCGTGGGGGGCACATGCTGGGTTCTGCCTGGGGGGACCCCGGCCCGGGAGGTGCAGCAGCGGCGGCCGCCCAGCAGTCCAGGGGGGCCCTCAGCGTGACCACACGCACTTCCCTAGACCGGGACACGGGGCGGATCCGGCTCCCGGGGAGCTCGGGGTGCCCAGTGCCTGCGCGCATGGCGGGGTCTCGGGGGCTGGTGCTGGGGATCCGCGGCCCCAGCCTGGGGGCTCATTACCAGAGAGACAGGAGCCGCTGCCAGGGCCTCCCCCAGAAATCCGCCGGGCTGAAAATGCAAAGAATCAACACTCTGAGCTCCCGGCGGGCAGGAGCAGGCCCGAGGCGGCCCCCACGCACGGCTGTCAGGGGGGCGCCCGGGGACGCACTTGGAGCTGGGGGGGAGGTAGGGAGGAAGGGGGGACCAGCCAAGAAGGGCACAGCCGTCGGCAGTGGTGCCGCTGCATGGACGCTCACTGTGGCACCCCAGAAGCCCAGCAGGGTGCCCCCCCAGGGCCAGCCTGGGGGACCCTGTCCCCTCCCAGAGGGGCTGCGGCTGGGGTGACTTGAGTGGGGTGCTGAGCCCTGGGCCTGCGTTCAGCGCCCGATGGGAGACAGGTGGGTGGGCCCAGGCCGGCTCCCCGTCCCACCCCGCCCCCCTCGCACCTGCAGACCGGGAGGCAGCCAGGGCCTCGGCCAGCCTTATCTCTGGTTATTTACGATAAGGATGCTCCCGGCGGCCTGCGCGGCCTGCAGGAGCCGCGCTGTGTGGGCGGCTGCCAGGAAGCACTTGTAGACAAGTGGGGTCGGCGGCCCGGCCTCCCTCTGAGAACTGCTGGGCTTGTGGATTAGAGAGGCGGGACGGAGCCAAGCCCCCGAGGCCCCGAGCGAGCCCGCAGCCGCACAGCCGGCCAACAGGTGTAGCGGCTGCTGAACACGACCGTGGGCGGTCAGGGGGGCCGTCCGCCGAGCGGGTGAACCCCAGTGGGGCCACGCTGCCTCCTCCCATCCACAGGACGGAAAAGGAGCGGGGGGGGGGCGGGGGGGGCAGGGAAGGCTGCAGCAACTCTCGGTGACCCCAGCTGCCCACTGCGTCCATCACGCACGTGTCGCGACCTGGCCAGGGCAGCGTGTCCTGGGGTGGGGGCCGGGGGCTCACCTGGAAGGGCAGGTCCATGGTGCCGCTCCCGATCTGGTTCACATTGGGTAGGGAGCCGCCGTAGTACTGGCCGCGGCTCGGGCCCAGCTGCAGATACTGTGACTTCTGGAGCTGGAGCTGCGAGACAGGGGTGGGGGCACTTCCTGAGCAGGAACAAAGCCGAGGTGCCGGGCCGCCGAGGTGGCAGTGACCCACGACCCTGAACTTGGGCGCCAGCCGCTTGGCAAAGCCGGAGCCCCGGCAGCCGCCCCGACCCCGCCGCCCACCTCCCCAGAGGCTGCGACAAAGGGGAATCGGCATTCCAGGGTCCCACTCTGAAACTTGCTTTCCAGGCCCGGGCGGGGAGGCCCCACCCCTCGCGGGGACGTGGGGACAGGGTGGCTGGGGAATTCCCCAGACCCCATCTGGTTCAGGTGGGACGCAGCCCCGCCGTACACGGGTCTCCAGGCGCCCTCTGCAAGTCCTGCTGACCTCGGGGACCCCGGGCCCAGCTAAGCCCCGGCACCAGGGGCCTGGAGCTCCCTGACCGGCGGGAGGATGCTAACACTGGCCACTTCCCCTTCGAGTGAGCGCTGTCCTCTGCCAGCAGCAGCCCGGCCTCTGACCCTCGGGATGTCCCCAGGGCGGGCGCGTGCCCTGGGCCCTCTAGCCTGGCAGGGGCGGGTGCCAGGGTGGGATGCTGTGTGCACAGCAAGGCTCTCCCACGCCGTCCCCAGCTTCCCGGGGGAGCCACGGCGCTGGAGCAGGAAGGGAAGTTCGGGAACTGGCTGAGCGCCCGGGTGGAGCGCCTGGCCCAGGTAAACAGCTGTTTGCTGTGTACACGAGGAGTCCGAGCAGCCTCGTGTGCCTGGGCGGCCCAGGCTGCCTCTGGACACGGCCACGCGTGAGTTCTCGGGCCAGCTCTGTGATGGTGGGGGGCGGCTGCGGGGCGAGGTCCCCACGGGCCAGCTCTGTGACGGTGGGGGCGGCTGCGGGGCGAGGTCCCCACGGCCCGACCCTGGCCAGACCCATGCCTGGGCACAGTCACTGCGGGCACCCTGCAGCCTCCCCACGCTCCTTCTGCGGCAGGAGCGTGTCCCCTCGGCTTCCTGTGGATCCAGCGGTCCCAGAGGGGCAATCCCAGCTGCGCCTCGGCCTCTCCCTCCCCACAGGAAGTCGTAGACACAGGTACGCGTGTGCACGCATGGCTTGGGTGTGACACAGGAAGTGCTCCCCCGCCACACACTTCTTACGGTGAGCTGAACCGCCGGCTCCCCCGGGACGGGACCCACAGGGCGCTGGCAGGGCCCAGGGCCCTCTGCTGTCCTAGCCCCCCTCCCCGCCTGCTCTGACGGGACCCCGGGCCCTGCAGTGCGGCTGCTGCCTCTCCTGTAGGGGACCCAATGCTTACAGGAAGGAGCTGAACACTCGCTCCCATTAACGTCCCGAAGGCCCTCAGATAGCGCAGGCTTTCTCTTGCACCCAAATGTACGACCTCCTAAGTCTGCCTTCCACGATCTTTCCAGGGTCCCCGCCTCGGCTGCGCGTGGAGCTCTGCCCTGGGCCAGGAGCCTGGCCTTCGTCCCGGCCCCTGCCCGGTGACCTGGACACGAGGGCAGTGCTGGTGCCGGCCGTGAAGTCTCAGGGCGCGGTGCCTGAGCTGGAGCCCCAGCTCCGCTCCCGACTCCTGAGGCAGGTGTCCCAAGTGGCAGCCTGCTCTTGGGTTTGACCCGAATGTCCGAGTAGGGCCAGGCTCTGGGGGCTGGAGGGGTCGGAGGGCAAGGACGGCTGCTCCTGGGTCGCGTGTCCCCCAGCCTGGAGGCTGATGTCTCTCCCAGGTCTGGCTGGCACCACCAGGATTCCTCCAGCCCCCACCCCAGGGCCCGGAGCCACCCCCAGATCTGGGCATGCAAGGAGCCTCGGGGGCCTGTGCTGCAGGACCTCAGGCTGGGGGGCTCAAAGCCCCGGGGCTGCACTGTGTCCTAGTCTGGGGGCTGAAGCCCACACCACAGGCATCGGCCAGCGCCCAGCAGGATCCAGGGGAGGAGGCTTGGGGCTCAGGAGCCCCTTGGTCTGCGGCCACAGGGCTCCAGTCCCTGCCTCTGCTGTGACGTGGCCGCCTCCCCTTCCTGTCCTGTCTTTTCTCATGTGACAACACAGCCCACCCTGCGTCCACGGATTCAACCAACCACTAACAAACTATTCAGAAAAAAGGGACTGTGCATGGGGCCGGCGCTGTGGTGGGCGAAGCCACCGCTTGTGCCGCCGGCATCCCGTGTGCACCCTGCCGGTTCGAGCCCCGGCCGCTCCACTTCCCATCCAGCTCCCTGCTAACGCGCCCGGGGAAAGCAGCGGAAGATGGCCCAGGTGCTTGGGCCCCTGCACCCACGCGGGAGACCCGGAGGAGGCTCCTGGCTCCCGGCTTCCGGCTGTGGCCTGGCCCAGCCCCAGCTGCTGCGGCCACGCGGGAACTGCATTAGCAGATGGGAGACATCTCTCCCTCTCTGCGTTTCAAATAAACAAATCTTAAAAAAAAAAAAAAAAAAAAGGAACCACGCCCGCACTGAAAGCGTGAGGACTCCTCTCCTGGCCACCGTCCCCTAAACAGCGTGGCGTGCGACGGCGTCCCCGGCTGAGGTCCCGGGAGCGGCTGAGGAGTCTGCTGTCTTTGGGGGGCTCTGGAACCAGACCCCCGGCAGCTGCCGCTGGATTCAAGGCCCCCCGATCCGGACGTGCTCACCCCAGGACCCTCCTTCCACGTGAGGCCCGAGGAGGGGCCGTGCACGGCCAGCTCCAGGCCTCCAAGGGGGCGCCCATTCTCCAGATGGGAAAAGCAGGGCTCAGCAGGGGAGCCAGGGCTGCCCATGGAGCGAGTGGCACCTGGGCCGTCGGTGACTTGAATGACTGGGGGCCCAGGGACCAGTCTCCCACAGAGACGCCCTGGCCGTGGGCCCCTTGTTTCTAGGCAGGGGACCCCCACACTGCGACACAGCTGTGCTACACCCCGTGCCCAGCCCTGCTCGCAGGGGCCCCTCTAAAGGTGACTTCTCGGATCTCCCTGACACCCCCCCCTTGCTGCTGGGACCCGTGCCTCACTCACCGCCAAGCCCCTGCGTGGGGGGGTCCCACGGCCAAGGCTCTAGGACAGCCTGGAGTGATGGGACTATAGCTACTTCTGTGGGCCGAGATGACATTTTGGGGCAGCCCCGAGGGTCCGGCCTCCCCCAACATAGAACATGGCCACACCCCTGGCTGCTGGTGACTTGCTCTGGGGCTGGGCAACCATCACCATGGAAACCGACCATGAAGTTACAGGGAGCAGGCAGGCGATGGCAAAGCGGTGCGGGGCAGGAAGGGAGGAGCTGTGGGCTCCGGGAGTGCCTCAGTTTCCCCTCTCACTGGCAAGGCGAGTATGGTCCGGTCCTCTGCTCCCCCCAGCCGCACACCCACCCACTGCCCCAGGGCCTTTGCACGGCCAAATGCCTCTGCCTGAAAAGCACTTCCCAGGGGGCCAGCTGCCAGCTCCCACTCTGGGTTCCTCTCCCCAAAGCCTGTAACGGCCGGGGCTGGGAACTCCACTCCCATGGGGCCACCTGCTGGCCCTCAGCACAAATGAGCAGGCAGCTGGAACTAGAAGAGGAGAGCAGGATCCCGGCGCTCAGGCTAACTCCGCCCGCCTGCT
Organism: Lepus europaeus; assembly: GCF_033115175.1. NCBI lineage: Eukaryota > Metazoa > Chordata > Mammalia > Lagomorpha > Leporidae > Lepus > Lepus europaeus. Next base: position 6,474,286 of record NC_084846.1, read on the forward strand.
CGCTGGGGTTCTGAGCACCGTTTCCGCGCGTGCAAACTGCGCACAGCCTCTCTGGACAAAGAGCCGTCCTCTGTGCGTACTCAAATCGGGCTGCCTGGGTTGCTCTTTTTCGGTTGTTGAGTTCCTTTTAGGATGCATTTATTTATTTATTTATTTGAAAGGCAGAGCGTGACAGAGAGATCTTCCCTCTGCTGGTTCACTCCCCAAAAATGTCTGTGACAATCAGGGCTGGGCCAGGCTGGAGCCGGGAGCTGGGCGCTCCATCCAGGGCTCCCACGTGGGAGGCGGGGGCCCCAGCACTGGGGTGCTCGGCAGTGGGATGCTGGGGTCGCAGTGGCAGCCTGGCCCTGTACCACCCGCCGGCCTCACAGGGTCGGTGCAGGCTTGAGCTCTTGCATTTAGGTTTCTGGTGTGATCTGGGGTGACGCTGGCTGGCTGTCAGCTTTCTGACCGCCCCCGCCCCCACCCCCATCCCGGCACACATGGGTCCCCAGGCTGGCTGACAGCGCCTGGCACACCATTAAGCGCGCACAGGAGGGGATCACCGTGGAGGGAGGGAGGAGGGCGGGAGGCCCCCAGCCCCCAGCCCCACTCAAGCGGCCTCCTGGGTCTCCCAAGCGTAAACAGAGAGCGGAGCACACAAACACAGCGGCCTCGGAATGCCTTTAATCAGGCTCTCAGCCGCTGCCAAGGCCTGTCCTGCGGGGGGCCGCTGCAGCACAGAGGCGCCCCCTGCCCCCCGCACGCCTGGGGAAGAGCCCCCCCCCAGCGAGGCGACCCCGGCCCTGCCGGCTGGCCGAGCGCCCAGGGCAGGGAGACACAGCTGCACCCCCCTGTCTTCAAAGTGGGGAAACCGAGGCTTGCCTGAGGCGGCCTGGCCTCCGCTCTGAGCTTTCCCCAGCCGGCCGGCAGGGCGGCCTCCTGCCCTCGTTCCGGAATGTTCCAGGAGTCCCCCTGGTTAGACGCCCTTGGCTGCCCAACCCCTGGGCCGCGTGGTCCTACCCTGCGCCCTGCACCCACCATTCCCTCGAAGGAACTTTCCACAGCGGCTCCACCCCTGCCCCAGCCTGCTCCGGAGGCCTCAGAAATACAAGGAGACCCCCAAAACCTAATGGGGAAACACAGAATCAGGAGAGAAGTTGAGGGCCGGTGCTGTGGCATGGCGCTTAAAGCCCTGGCCTGCAGCACCGGCATCCCATACGGCGCTGGTTCAGCTCTCTGCTGTGGCCTAGGAGAGCAGTGGAGGATGGCCCAAGTCCTTGGGCCCTGCACCCCCGCGTGGGAGACCCGGAGGAGGCTCCTGGCTTTGGATGGGCCCAGCTCTGGCCGTCGTGGTTTTGGGGAGTGAACCAGGGATGGAAGACCCCTCTCTACCTCTCTGACTCGTCCAGATAAATGTAAATAAATCCGAGAGAGAGAGAGAAAAAATTGATTTGGCTGCCAAAAAAAAAAAAAAAAAAAAAAAAAAAACACTTGGAAACTCGTGCCTAGCTTTTTCATAACAAAGTATCTTCCGCGGGCTTTGCGAAGACCCCCCATCCCGTGTGCATGGATTTCAAACGCTGGGCAGGAGGCACTGAAATCAGCTTTGCCTTCAACTCCATTTGCTGCACGCGGCTTGAAGGCCCCTCGTACGGAGACCGGGCTGCCCCGACGACCGCGTCCATTCTCACGGTCATGGTGGCTGCAGGTCCGAGGTCCAGGCCCGCGGGGGCCCCTTAAAGGCCCCCTGTGCTGGGGGGTGGGGCTTCAGCATCTGAACTGGGCAGGGTCAGGGGACCCTCCAGCCCAAAGCCCCCTTGCCTGTGTCTATCCCACGGGTCACTGTGCCTGGCAGCAGGGGCCTAGGGCTTCCTCCTGCAGCCAGGGTCGGAGCTGTGGAGCCCCGGGGAGCCCCACCCCTCAAGTCTTCAGGGAGGACCCAGGGCTGGCCACGCCCAGGGGCACCGCATGGGCCTGGAGAGACCAGGGCAGGACAGGCAGGAGGCCGTGGGGGTCGTTTGTGGATTCAGGCGCCTGAACGTACAGGGACGCGCGGGCTCACGGGGGCAGGCGACGGCTGGCGGGGACAGCTGTCCACCTGGCAAAGGCAGGCGACACAGAGGTTTCAAGCCCAGCAGCTCAGGGCAGCCCCATATAGGACCGAACCACGTCCTCCCCAAGGCCATGCCCGCCCAGGCTCCACGGTGACCTCGGCTGAAGCAGTGAGTGGGAGGTCATCTGGGCTCGGGGAGGTCCCTTGACCAGTGACCAAGAGGACAGGCAGACGGGGACAGAGGGGGAGCAGCCACCAGGCCCGGAGCACCAGGGGCAGCTGGGGCCGATTCTCCCCCGGGAGCCTCAGGAGGGAACCAGGCCGCCCTCACGTGAGCCGATACACAAATACGCCAACACACCGCTGTGGGCTTATCACACCAGGGGTCCTCAGGGTTTGCCGCTGCGGTCTGCAAGGCCAACCCAGCCCCTTCCCCACCACGCTCGGCCCCGGGCTGGTGCCTGGGAACAGGGGGCCCTGGAAGTGAGTCCCCCGCTGGGGGAGGCAGGGGCTCCGGGTCTAGTCGGTGGGGCAGGACGATGGCAGGGACCCAGCAAGGGGGGTCGGGGAGGAGATCGGGGGCGGCGTGGAGCCTGGGCAGGATCTGGGGGCGTGGGGACAGGACAGGCCAGCTTCCGGGCGGCCACTACAGAGGGTGGGGGGAAGGCCACACTCAGACGGCTGGGGGCAGTGACGGCCTCATGGTGCCCTGCCGGGTGGGGGTCTTGGCACCTCCCTGGAAGACTCTGCCAGATCCCCCCACAGCCACCCCAGGAGCTACACAGGGCACAGACACGGAGGTCGGCCATGGCTGCCCAAGGCCCCCGCAGCAGGGAGGAGATGGAGATGCAGTGGGCGGGGCCTCTCAGACACACGCCCACCACGTGATCACAGCCCTGGGCCACGGCAGCAGGTCCTGGAGGTGCCGGTCACCTCCCCATACTCATGGTGGCTGGGGGGGTGGGCACGGCGGCAGCAGCTTCTTAGGCTCTCCTCCTGACTCTGGGGTCTGTCTGGGAGACGGGGCCTGGGGGGAGGGGCTTCTCCGGGAGCAGCGCCCCCACCCCGGGCTGGTTCGCTCCCCAAATGGCCAGGGCTGGGCTAGGCTGAAGCTGGGAGCTAAGAGCTCCTTCCCGGTCTCCTGCGTGGGAGAGGTGGGAAGGACCCCCGGGAGCCTCTGGAGGGAGGGCAGCCCCCAGGGACGCTGGGACTTTGGTCTTCTGCCCTCCAGAGCGCTGACGGCTCTGGGGTTGGAAGCCTGCCCCTTGCTGGTTCTCTGTGGCAACAGCTCCAGGACACCCCAACACGTGGCTCCCCCCACTACCCGGGGCACACCCTGCTGCCCCCCCTTCCCAGGCCAACAAGCAGGAAGTCCCAAACAGCCCCCACCCAGGGCCGCAGCTGGGCTCATCACAGATCTGCCGCCACGCCCAGTCCACACCTGCTCCCCCCTCTCTATGCCTTTTTTTTAAGCCTGAAAACGAAAAGAATCCCAGTGAGAGCGCAGAACAAGGCACCTGCACAGCCCGGCCGCAGACAGGACAGCGGCCACCTCCCCGGTCCCAGCCAATCCTCACCCAAAACTCTGTGCCAAGAGTCCCGGGCTGGGGGCTCTCGGTCAACCTCTGTGACCATGCACGAGGGTGCTTTGCAAAGTTCGTGCAAAAAAGAATCAAAAGGCGAGTCCAGAGGCTGGCTCCGGGCACAGCGGTTAAGCAGCCACTTGGCTTGCCCACGTCTCACACCAGAGTGCCGGGTTCGAGTCCTGGCTCGTCCCCTTCCCGTCCAGTTCCCTGCGCATGCGCACCCTGGCAGGCAGCAGTGGCCCGAGTGCTCGGCCCCTGCACCCACGTGGGAGCCCCGGATGGTGCTCCCGGCTCCCGGCTCCAGCCCGGCCCAGCCCTGGCCGCTGTGGAAACCAGGGACAAGATCTCCATCTGTCTCTCCCTCTCTGTTGCTCACCCTCTGTGGAGGGTGCGGGGACGCCGGCCCGGGAAAGGACTGCATGTGAGGTGAAGGTGGGGGGAGCCAGGGCCCCTAGGAAGGGCCAGGAAGGTGTGCTTGGTGGACGCTGAGCTGCGGGTCTTCTGTGTCCCCCAGAAACGCAGGCCCCGTCCCAACTGTGTGTGTGTGCACATGACAGCCTCTGCCGGTGGCCTCCCGGGAGTGCGGCAGGCCGGGGAGGTGGGGAGCAGGCTGTGGACAATGGACTGGGGGACCTGGGAGCTCACCCTGCAGGCCAGGCAGGGCCCCCAGGCCGCCCCCGACAACTAGACTTAGCCTTCCGTCTCCCTGAGCCGTGGGAAGCCACTTCTGCTGTTCCGAGTCACCCAGCTGGTGACAGCGGCCTCGGGACGGGCAGGCTGAGGCCCCATGCACGTGTGTGCGTGCGTGTCACACCGCGAGAGAACATTCCAGAACTCCCCGACACTCCCCCACGCTCCCGCCCCAGCCTCGGGGCACGCTCTGCGCCTCTCTATTTGCAGCCGGGGGAACAGATCCCTTGCAGTTTAATTTTAAATCTCATCACCCAAACCACCAGCCGGGGAGGCCGCCGCTCCACACGGAGGCTGCCTCCCCCGCCCGCGGCCCCGCGGCCCGGGCAGGGAGCCGAGGCCGGCGCCGCCCACGCCGACATGCCGTCTTGACAATGTCAGGCCTGGTTTCTGACAGGTGCCTGACCCAGCCTCAGGGAAAGAAGTCAGAAACCCAGATGTGGTGGCCCAGGAGGGGGAGGAAGAGGCCCGGCCTTCCTCCGCCTGGGGTCAGCCGCCCGCCAGGGCCCCCGCGCAGATGCTGCCTGCGAACCGCGTGGCGTGGGGTCTGGGTTGAGAGCGCCCAGGCAGACGCCTGCACCCCCGCCCTGCCCCAGGACGGCAGGGGCCCCAAGAAGATAAGACAAAAGCCCGATGCCCTCATTACCACCGGCCCAAAATAGCTTTTCTGCTCCAATTTTTCGACTCGGCTCGGCGACGGGAGTGATTACGTAAACTCACGCAAAGTCGTCCGGCGACCTGGGGTCCTGGGCCGGACAGCGCCCAGCTCGGACCCCTCGGGCGCCTGCGCGGCCCCGCCCCGAGCGCCTGCTCCAAGGGGCCAGAGTCCCGGCTGGGGCCGGTCCTCGGCTGTGTCCCTGTCCTCAGACCACTTTCTGGGTCAGTGGCTTCCCGCAGCTCGCTCCGTCCGTCCAGGGGACTCCTCCCGATGCGGGCAGGGCCGGGACCAGCCTCGCTGTGCAGGACGGGTCGCAGGCAGCAGGGACAGAGGCCCCCCTCCCCCCTCAGCCCGCCCTCCGGAGCCCTGGGCCGCTCCTGTCCCTGGTCCCAGCCTGTGCCGCCTCCCAGCCGGACGCCTGCACAGCCTCCGCCCAGGTCTCCCCACCGCCTGGAGACGTGGGCCTTGGGCCTTTTCCTTGTCCGTCCAGCTTAGGGTGGCACTTCCTGTTTCCAACACACCCCCAGGTTTCCCCCTTACTGAGCTGACGGGCGGCTCTGGCTCCACAGCAGGTTCACCGCGCGGGGTTGGCGCGTGACCCGCCAAGTCCACTCCCAGAGGATGCTCCTGGGGAGCGAAAACCCGCGTCCACACAGACGCTCTCACACCACCACCAACAGCCACGGTGTGGAAATGGACAGGCTGGTGTTTGTTTTTTCTTTTCTTTTTCTTTTTTTTAATTAACTCCAAAGGCAGAGCGAAGGAGACGGAGCCTGGTGCGGGGGGCCTTCCATCATGGCTGGTTCACCCCCCAATGCCCACAACGGCTGAGGCTGGGCCGGGATGAAGCCGGGAGCCAGGAGCTCCATCCGGTCTCCCACGTGGGTGCAGGGGCCCCAGCACTTGGGCCGCCAGGGCTGTCTTGCCAGGCGCATTGGCAGGGAGCTGGATTGGAAACAGAGCAACCAGGACTGACAGACACGGCTCTGGCCCTCCAGCGTCCTGCTCAGCGCGCCCTGGGAGGCGGCAGGCGGTGGCTCCCGGCTGTGGCCTGGCATCTGGGGAGGGACCCAGCAGATGGCGCGCTGCCTCCCCAGTAAGTGAGAACAACGAGGCAACCACACGCACGGCGGCCACTGACACCTGCTGTGACCCAGCGAACCTGGAAAAGCCCTGGGTGAGCGGCGGCACAGGAAGCCCCGCCCACCCGCAGGCGCCGCCGCACCCGGCAGCCCTGCTCTGCTCCCTGCCCGGGCACAGCCCAGCTGCGAGCTCTTGCCTGGGGGGCCTGGGCCTTGGGGCCCCTGCAGGCCACAGGAGGCCACAGGAGGCCTGCCGGGGTGACACAGGCGCCCGACGAAAGCCCCTCTCGGGACAACGGCAGTGAGTGCAGCTCCCAGGGACCCCGCGGCCACGACTCTGCACCACGCCAGGATGAAGGGGGGCGGGGGAGGTGGGTTGCAGGCATTTTCACTTGGGTGGATTTACTGGCACATCCCGCCCACTGGAAGAGGAGCAGCGTCCGTGACCATGGTGTGGAAGTGGGGGAGGGCGAGGCCGCGGGAGCGCGCAGAGCCGCAGGGGCACAGCAGAGACCGTGGAGGCCCTCGGCAGCTCCTCTGCCGGCCACAGGGACTGCACTCCTGGGTACCGACCGGAAACCCTGATGAGGGCTGGCCCTGGGGAGAAGCGTGTTAAGCTGCCACCTGCAGCGCTGGCGCCCCCAACGAGCGCTGGTTCGAGACCCGGCTGCTCTACTTCCAATCCAGCTCCCTACAACTGCACCTGGGAGGCAGCAGCGATGGTTGGAGTGCTGGGGCCCTGCCACTCATGTAGGGGCCGGAGGGAGCTCCTGGCTCCCGGCTTCGGCCTGGCCCAGCCGCAGCCATTGCAGGCATGTGGGGAGTGGACCAGTGG